>NC_143058.1:30596578-30907763 GCF_052426305.1 Pelodiscus sinensis | reverse complement strand
CAGAGGTTGGCCACTTCTGGTCTAACCCTTCATACATTTTTCTGCCAAACTAAGCCATATTATTCTTGTGTGCTAAGTTAGAGTTACAAGTTGATATGCTAATTCACTGTTACTAATTAAAGCAAGCTGCTGGCATACTCAGCAGGAAGGAAGAACAGTCCTAAACCCATCTATTTTCAGATGAGTAAATTCTAAGAGGATTTTAAAACAGAAAGATTTTATTTTAAAAAAGTCTTATGCTTGTATTTGGCCATGGGAGGATAAATCAAAGAATGAAGTTTTGATGTGTTTGCATAGATATATGAATAGTATATGAAAGAAAGTCAAAGTAAAAAACTAGAAGGAAAAAACTCAGTGCTTCTGAATGACTAAATAATCGTTATACCAGCATGTAGCATGATATTAAAATTACCCTCAAAGTGCAGGTATTTCAGACTCCCAGTCAGAACCAATGTGATAACTATAGACTAGACAAAAGAAATGAGTCATCCGCACTGGGTGGTATTCATCCTTCTCCACTTCAGACTCCTGCTGTTGGAGGCTGGTAACATATTTATCTTCACACACACACACACACACACACACACACACACACACACACACACACACACACCAAAATAAATAAATAAATAAATACAATCTGTGCCTACGGTATAGATGAAAACGGATGTTTAATGTGTTCTTGTGTTGCTTCATTATATGGTTTGTGCTCTTCAGAAGAAGGATGTTTGTTTCATGTTTAACTGAATTTGGGAAGAGACACAGACTTCTAAAGAACCTGAAAATTGTATGGCTCACCACAGACACAATAAATTCTTATTTCAATTTGTGTTGTCTCCTTAAAAGCAAACTGAATGGCAATGACATTGCGGAAACAAATCCAGTTTGTGTGTGTACAGCTTGAGATATTGAAATTGACATCAAGTGAGAGGGAATGTGTGTGAGAGAGTGGTGATAGGTATTGAAGAAAGGGGAACAACAGCAATTGCCAAAGGAAATAAAATTTGGTCTTTTCTCCTCTACAGGGGGAAGGACTGGCTGACATTTTTCTTCCTGATTAACTCATTAAAATTCTTAATGTCAAAGTTCTTAATTTGTATAGTTTATCTTTATTATGCTCCACAAACTCCTACAGCTAGAGCATCTGGTGTATTTCCAATAAAAACCTATATCGGGGTTTAAAAATTCAAGCACAAAAGTTTTAATTTTGGATTGAAACTGAATATATTAATTCTGCAAAATTTGCATGAGCACAGAATACATGGACACAAAGTAACCATGCACTTGAACCAGAAAAGACAGAGTTTACATATTCAACCTTATTAAAACCTAGAATGACATTTATTTTTTCAGTCTCAGATTAGAATGACCCACTCTCCTGCCCCTAAAACCTGCTTTGCCATCTCTGCTATGGAAATATCACAAAACAAAAGCCTCTGAGATGCTTGTCTGTAACTTTACATCTGAACTCTTGAAAGCATTATCTGATAATACATTAAAAGTTCATAGACTAATGTTTGCACTCTGCACAGATAAAAATGTCCCTTTTCCCTTGTGCTCAGTTTCATGCTCATTGTAGACGGGCATTCAATTAATAAATTTTCATTCTTGTCAGGAAAGAGGGATATGGAGTTTCATGTATCAGAAGTGTAATGTCAGTGGAAGTGAAAATGACATGCAACCCCAGTGAGACCAGGCACAAAAACATATGCCCTCTGCCAGAGTAAAACAGTGTTTACTTCTGCTGTGTTAAAATTTGGCCCAATTTACCTAGAAATGGTGGTTTTCCAGTACATAAGCACATCTTTCACTGAACTGTTCAAAATAAGAAAAGCACTGAAGACCACTTTTATTTTAACTCTAAGCAAATGAGTGACCTATGGAACTTGGATGAATCAGGTCTTAATGCAATAAACTGTAACAAGCACATGATTCTAGTCCAAAGGAGTTTGTTAAATCTACTTTTTAAAAACTGCATAAATATTAACTGAATACGGGACAGTGAAAATAGTACATTTCCAGAAAGAGTATGCTAATCAAATGTACCGTTTACCCAATAAAACCATAGCTATCTAAAAATCTGTTTGGATCAATGAATACATGCTGCTGAAAAATATGGCTTGATTAAATAAATAAAAGCTTGAGTTTATAAAATATGCTTCTGTACACAAGCTTAGCAGAAGGGCATATTTACACTCAAAAGGCATAACATGTCAAATAAACACATTTAAAACCTTTCATTACAAAAAATCTAAAGTAAACACAAGATTATGCAATTATATTTAAATCTTAATACTGTAATGCAATAGACAAATTAGGAAATTTGAAGTCAAGGTTGACTCACCTTGAAAGAAAGATTTATTCACAGCTAGAGAGACTAAACTCGGTGAAATTGATATACAACTAGATTTAAATACAATTAATGGGACATGAACCAAAATATAAGTAATGAAATTGGTTATGGTGGTTACTCATGAATTTAATTTTCAAACTGAGCATCCACACTAATGCTATTTCAAAATAATGTTTCAAAATAAGCATTAGTCCTCCTCACAAGCAGGAGTTACTATATTGAAAGCCAGGACCCACACACACCCAGTTCTCTATCCCCTCACTCCAGCTCTACCTGGACTTAAGTCTGGTCTTCTTAGGAGTAGGGGGAATTCATCCGTGTTTTGGGGGGGCACATGGCAAACACAGAACCAAAATCTTTGGGGGTGGGAAATCACACATGCAAGCTCCTTCCCTTCACTAATTTTCCTTCTCCATCTGATGCCTCCCTTTTCCCCTTTAGGGGAGGAAAGGAGAAGGGACATTCTGGCAGGCACACATCTCTGCAAGCACCCAAAGTATAGTGAATGCTGTGGGGAAGTGGTGTGCACAGAGAGAAAAGAATATATGATCTCTGCAGGAGCTGCAGTGACGCTTTGCATGGAACTCATTCTAAAATTATCCCACGTTTTTCCACAGGCAGGGATCATTCTAGCAGATATCTCACTGCTGAGGATAAGCAGAGAAATCAGGGTACAACTACAGCATGTCTGGGGTTTCCGCCCTGCTTTATAGGCAACTCACCGATGTGCTGCTTTGGTCCTGCAAAGTGAATAGTGTGGGACAGTGCCCTACAACGTGGGAAGGAACAGAGCTGCACTGCTACTAGCCTGCAGCAAAGGATTAATGAGTGACTTCAGGAAACTTTCCTGGAGATTTCTCTGGAGGATTCCTCTGAGAACTTCATGTTCATCAACACCCTGTTCTGCTGCAGGAAATAGCTACCCAGGGAAATGTCTAGGTCACAGAAACACAGCCAGCCTCTCACTTTTCTAGAACCTGCACTCCACAAGCTACACCTATGCCTCATCTCCAGCTCCCTGGAAAGCAACTGCTGAGCTTAGCTATGCACTTCAGGAGTGGAGAACGGTTTCTGGCCACCTACCCCCATCAGGCAACTCTGCTGGGAGCGCCACTTCCTCATCTAGCTAAACCTCTTCATTAATAATTGTATCCGTTGGGTTAGGTCCTCTTTCTGCT
The DNA here is from genome assembly GCF_052426305.1 of Pelodiscus sinensis. Taxonomy (NCBI): domain Eukaryota; kingdom Metazoa; phylum Chordata; order Testudines; family Trionychidae; genus Pelodiscus; species Pelodiscus sinensis. The sequence goes on along the minus strand of NC_143058.1, from coordinate 30,904,232 downwards.
GTTCCCATATCCTCAAAATATCCACAGGGCTCTTGGAGGTGAGGTCATCACTGAGGATAGAAACCATCTCCTTATAGAAAGAGAAGGTGTTAGGTGCAGCACTGGAGCAATGGTTTACCTACCTCACTTTATGGTACTCCTGCTTCAATTCAGCTCCTTTATCTTCACTCTCACTGAGAAGGATCCCAGTCGCACAAGCCTGGAGAAATGGGTCCCAAAGTATCCCAATTCCTAGGGGTCAGGAGCAGCTGGCACTGCACAGACTCCTCTCCCTATAAACAGATCAGATCCAACAGCTCCACAGTGGTCCATGCGGTAGAGCATTTGGTATGCTAGCCAACCAGAGGTGATGAGACCTCTCCATGCTGAGCCAACAAGCAGGAAACAGAATTAAAAATTCCTGGGGCTTGCAAGGGGGAGGTGTGGATTGTTGTTTACCTGATTGCAGGGCAGCAGAGTTCAAACTGCTGACCAGAATGGTTAGCATGAGGCTTGTAGGATGCTTCCCGGAAGCCAAAGTAATACAAGCAGATATAGTCATGGGCGATGGGTGAACTCCCCTCTGAAGAAGGCAAGCTCCCAGCCCCACCCCTTCCACCTAAGACCCTGCCCCTTCCATATCTCCCCTGATGGAGTCAAGCCCACCCCCGATGCAGTGGTTGGCTCCCTCCCCAAGCTAGTGCCCCCAACCCTGGAGCACCCGCAGGTCCTCCAGTCTCCCCTCTCTCAGTGGGTCCTGCAGCTGCAGCCTTCCTGGCCCACTAGAACATTGAACAGCCTTGTTGGCTAGCCAGACAGCCGCATGACCCCAGCTTTCCCAGCCCTAGAGCGCTGGAAGTGCAGGCTACATTGCCAGCCCCAGTCCCCCTCTCACCATTGCCTCTTCTTCTCCCCCTTCACTCAACAGGCCCAGAGCAGCCTGCTGCACACAGATGGAGAGAAGGCAGGGCCATCCTATCTTTTTTTGGAAGGCAGTGCCTTTGCTTGCTTTCATTATCTGTCCCCCATAGGTATGGTGTCTACACTGGCTGTTTGGAGATAATAAAGGGAGGGGAAAGACGACAGTCTCTTGTAAGGTGGAAGTTTTTTGTTGTTGTCAAAACTGGGCATTTTCCCCATCAAAAGTCACATTGCAAAGTACACACTGTTTTGTCACCAAAAGGCAGTTTTTGGTGACAAAATTGGGTAGTATAAACAATTCCTCATTGTGCTGCTTTTATAGGACATGTAAACAAGTGTTTGCTTCCTCTTATTTAATTTTGTAATCTCTTATCATTGCATATACATCTTATAATACAATAGCAATATTCATAGGAAAGAGGGATTTTTTTCAGAAGTACAGAATAATTTAGCTTTTTCTTCCTTTAACCCTTGGTAAAAAAAGTTACAGTATTCTATTCAGTTACTCTAGTATTTTTCTTCTTTGCTCTAGAATTCTGCAGCATTTTTGTGAGGGATTGAATAATTAAAAGGTAGTGTGAAGAAAAAACTGATGTAGAGCTCATCTTCACTAGTAATAAATTAATATGGGGAACACAAATATTATAGATACTTTCCCTTTAATACAAGTGTGTCTTTTCAAGTTTGCTTAAATTTTTATCCTCCTTTAACAGCTAACCATCATTACTTAAATTGAATTGTACCTGACTACATTTGCACGTTAGAGATCTGAGAACCAGCATGCACACACAATGACCCCTTTCGCATGTACACAGTTGGGTTTTGCAGTCAAATTCAAGACACGTAATTTGGGTTTCAGAACTCTGTTTAGTGCCTTGTGAATTAAGCTTAAAATTTCCACAAAACAGAGGAAGCAGCTAAGCCTTTTTTATGCTAAAATGACTCACTGTGGGGTATTCTACATTATTAGTAAACAGTATCACTGAATTTGTACAGAATAACAGCATTTCACAAAAGGCAGCTTATGAAATTTTCTGGAACTCAAATTGCAGACTGCCATCTGCCAACAGCTATGAAAAAATATCTGCCATATAATTGATGTTAGTATTGGAAGTGGGATATCATTTTGTGACCAAATAATATATCTGAAAAAATAACTTCAAAACTTGAGAGATTCTGGCTATTGTGAAAAGAAAGTTGCAATAAATCACTTGTCACAGTCAATTTACTGTAAATTCCATGGGGCAAAATTCAGCACCCAGTATGCAGATAGAGCAACCAAAGTATGTGCTGAGGAGATCTGTTTGGAATTGTGGAAGAAAACAAGTCCTCACTCTGAGTTTGTAAGCAACAAGTCAGAGGCAGTTTATTCGAGCAATTGCAAGGGAAGACTGCGGTCGGACAGGGGTCCCCCTTCCTAGGCAGATCTTCAAAGTTAAAATCTGTGAATGGCAGACTTCTTCTATAACAGCCAGGCCTGTTATACACACAACTTTCTGGCTTGCTTTCAGATTCCTGCTTCCACAGTCTTCACTTACAAAACAGGCTGCAGAAATAGTGCTTGCCAATCCTCCAAACCCATATATTCTCTTTCCTATAACCAGCTTCATTTCATATACATTTGGGTCAGATACTCCTTTCTGGAAGCCCATGCAGTTGTGCTCCAAGAGCTTCCAGACTCATTTTCCCTCCTTCCCACACTTTCAGAAAGGCCAGCTGCAGTGAAATTCTGCTCAGGACCTCGGCGCTCATAGGCTATATCAAGACTGCAAGGGTAAGTCGGAAACAAGAAATGCAATGCTGCTTCTTTTTCTGCTTTACTGTTAAAAGAGGCTTTTCCGAAATTTGACGCGTCTACATGGCACCAAATTTTGGAAAAAAGTCGAGGTTTACAGTGATGGTGAAAGAGCACATCCACTTTTTCCAAATTTTTTCTAAAAAAAACCCCACTGCATTGCTTTTCCGGGATACCATAGAGAAAGGAGAAAAAACACAAATAGAACTTTGCCCTCCTCCCACCCCCCGCCAAATTACACTGAGAGCCAATGGCAGAAATGAATATGAAGACACAAGTCTTTCAACTCCCAGGGTACGTCTAGACTACATGGCTCCATCGACGTAGCCATGTAGATTTGTTTTTTTGGCAAAGGCAAATGAAGCCGCGATTTAAATGATCGCGGCTTCATTTACATTTACATGGCTGCTGCGCTGAGCCGACAAACAGCTGATCAGCTGTTTGTCGGCTCACGCGCTAGTCTGGACATTCCCCCTGTCGACATCAAAGCCCTTTGTCGGCAGCCCCGGTAAACCTCATTCCACGAGGAATAACGGGGCTGCCGACAAAGGGCTTTGATGTCGGCAGGGGAGCGTCCAGACTAGAGCGAGAGCCGACAAACAGCTGATCAGCTGTTTGTTGGCTCAGCGCGGCAGCCATGTAAATGTAAATGAAGCCACGATCATTTAAATCGCAGCTTCATTTGCCTTTGCCTATGTGTCTAATCTACATGCCTCTGCCGACAGAGGCATGTAGTCTAGACACAGCCCCAGTAACATGGTTATAAACAAAAGATCAGCAGATGACATCTGCAAGACTAGCATTCACTAGCAAAATTAACATCAACATTGCTAGAACAAACAGCATTCACACCCCACAAGCTTTCATGAGGATTGTATTTGCCCCTTTTATTGAGGGAGTACACCTGTGAATTCTACTGCCAAATGGCAAGGTGGAAGTATTTATTGTTTGATCCCCAGATAGTCTTGGATGAGCAGCCATATTTGGCCTAGATTTCATCTCCATTTCCTGTGTGAGTGGAGATAATTTTAGACACAAAGAACATTTTGGTAGTCTAATCTTGAGGTGAGCAGAACACAGCATCCTAGAACACTAGAACTGGAAGGGACCTCAAGAGGTCAAGTCCAGTCCCCTGCCCTTGCTACACATTGAACCTGATCAGTCTTCCGAACAAGGGAATTAGCCAGACATTGAGAGGTCCCCTGCCACTGGCTTTCCAGACTGCCTCCCCTCATGACCCAAACCCCATGGCTGTTAGACTCTGGTCCCAGCCCTCCTGCTGCTGACCCGGTCCGAGTTCCCTAGCCACTGCCGGCCCTGCGGCCGCTGGCACCGGCGCTCCCCATCATGCACACGCACACACCTGCCACAAGGCCTCTGGTCAAGTCACTCCCCTGCTTCCACCCCCCTGTTGCACTTCCAGACCTGCCACCAGACCTGCCTGTTCCTGGGCTGTGTGGTTCAGCAACATCCATGGTCTAGAGTTCCAGTTTAGGAAGGTACAACCTGTACTATAACTGATCCCTCTGGTCACCCCAAGATTAGACTGACACAATATGGCCTATGTATGCCTAAACTTTATAGCAACCTGAAAACTAAAGCTGTTGTAGTATGTGACAACCTATTTCTTAAGCAGGGTATTTTTTGAAGTTAATATTTTATGAGGATCAGTGATACTTCTGCTTCAAGATCTTCATTAGCTATCTCTATATGTTGACCTTCTTGGCATGGTGAAAGTTTTCTCTCTTTACCCAGGCTTTTGGGATCAAGGGGTATAGCAAATGCTAGGGTTTGTGGATTACTTGAGGTGTTGGTGGAGTTCATTTAGTCGTAATTGGTTGTTTTCTCATTTGGAGGTCAGGGAAACCTGCAAGCTTTTTCTTTTATGTAACTGCACTTTAGATTATGTTGTATGCACAGGCCAGGCCTTTTAAAACATACTGGTTATAAATATAAAGACTTTTAAAACAATGGACCTGTTTGATTAAAGAAATATAATGTTGTGTCTGACTTTTTGAAAATTACCTTTCCTGAATTTCAGCTTACTCAGATACAAAATTGCACTGTTTTTCTGCGTTAGTTGGGGAAAATAGTTTTTTTTAGCAATTTGTTAATTTAATTTTAATCCTCAGTGTCATTTTATTAAAACTATAGTAGAAACCTTCTCAGTTAAATGTTATAAATCATTTCACTGAATGATCACTTGTAAACTCCCAGGCTTGTAAACCCTTTTCCTGATAGTTTTGTCGGAAGGAGCTTTTCCAAAATTTGGCCCATCTACACTGGGCCAAATTTCAGAAAATCCTCCTCTTTCAGAAGAGCCCTTCTTCCTTGTGGCAAAAAATGTTGGAAGAGCAGACACATTCCCTGGATGCATTAGAGTTTTTCTGGGATACCTCCATATCCTGGAAAAACTCCATAGTCTAGAGATAGCCTCATTCCTACGTGACTTAAAGCTGAAAAATTTGAAATGTATTTTATTGAGGTTGCTGAAGAAAGTATATTAGTCATGGGTTACATTAATACTGATATTTGTTTCTTTAAAATAATTATATGTCCTTAAAATATAGAAGAGCTAATTCTCAGAGTAAACTGCTGTGCTTGTTCTTTCATGTGTATATCTATACCAATTGTAGTGCTTTCCGAGTTTCTGGACTACTAAAAAGTGTGTGTCTGAGGGGGAGAAAATATTTTTCTTATTACAATTAACATGCTACAACAGTCTAGATATTATCAGGATAACCTGAATTATCCCTCTTCCCACTGAGGTAAAAAGTGTTCTTTTTATTAACTATATTAGAAGTTGGATCAGGCCAAGAGAAACAAGATGCCACTTTTAATACAGATATTTGGTACAGAAATATTTCAATGTCTTTATGTGACTGAGGTAGCAAAAATATATCTGGGTTAAAAACATCATAGCTTATCTGAATTTTAAAGCAAGCATTGGTGATCATATCTCACAATTTAGTGTTAACATAATTTATAACCCCACAACAGCCTAATTGGCTACAAGGGGCAAAACACCATTGTAACAGTTTAATATCTAGCAGGCCTAAGCAAACTAAGTGAACTGTATTTACATGCACACACCCAGAATCTCATTCTTTAAATGAGAGTTTGTGCCAGGTTATGCACAGACTTTCTTCTTCTTTTGCATTCCCTCAATAATTACAGACATTGCAATTAACATTAACACAACTTGTGATCCAACACCAGCCAAATTAATTAAACTGAGTAAAACACCACTGTAACAGTCGACTATCTAACACATCTAAGCAAAGCAGGGGCAAACTGAATTTACATAAACACACCCAGGATTTCTTTCCCATTCCAGCTGGCTATAATGGAAGTAAGCATTCAGATCCTGCTTACACTTATGTTTGACCAGTTGCAGATACTGTTAAGAGTCACAGCCCAATTTTGCAGACTCAGGGGTCTATATCATTCACCTTTTGAGAATTAGCCATCACTAAGCCCAACCCAAGTATATGTGGTAATAAGTGTCTGCCTGCCTGATCCTTCAGAGGAGGCAGTAGATATGGGTACACATTTGCTCATCTCTGCGTATGCCTTTGGACGATAGTTTACATAAATGGTTTGAGACTGGTTCACTTTAGATGTTAGGCATTTATCAAAGCTCTAGTCCTGAAAGACTGGCATAGTGAGGCTGTTTGTATTTGCTTACTATTTGTGATGTCTGTGTTCTTTCTAAGCAGTTATATCAAATACCTACTGCATTTCTAAGCAGCTATTTCAAATCCTTTTTCTGGTCCTAATGCTATCAATCAATTGTGCTGCTTATACATTTCTGCTTCCTTGGGCTCTATAAGTCATTTAAAGGGGCAAATCTCATATTTCCCATCAGGAGTTTGAAGAAGAGATTTACCAACTCACACCACTAGCCTTTATACAAATGTTCACATACAAGAGGAAAGCACTTGAAATTCCCTCTACACAGTGATATTCAGTTTCACAATCCCACCAATAATGGCAGCATGAATGTAATAGCAAACTTTTCAAAGCATGGCTGCATGGGTTTTCAATGAAAACAGAAATCACATGGAAAATGTCATTAGCGCTATCTCCACACAACACAATACGGTTATCACAGAACTATTTAACCATACAATAGTCAAGTGGCTGTATATGCACTTAACAATATGTCTTGTCAGAGAGTAGTTTTATATAAAATGATCAGTATGGCACTGTCATGCCTCAAATGAGGTCTCTGAAAATGACATTGTAAGTGCTTTGACAGTACAGAAAAAAGGTAGCTAAAAGTACATTGATTAATACATTAATGTGTGCTTTACACAGGATTAGTAGAGAAGAACACTTTTGTAACGAAGGTGAATTTCTTCATATCGTGTCCATACTCAAACTTTTTAGCTGTCTTTTTCTAATTACCCCCATCCCAACAGGCAGCCAAATTACAAGCCAAGATAGTTTAGAGAAAGCAATGCCTGCTGTCTTTATTCAGATAAAAATAAGTAAATATATAAATTTACATAATTGCAATCTTATCCTTTACATTGCATTTGGCCTCATGCTTTTAGAAACACATCAAGTAGAACCCATTGCCTGAAGTCATATCTGAAAATGTATAACTAGTCTTTGAAGGAAAATTTGCAGGCAGGAGCTGATACGTGCGGAGAGTTGGCTTAAAAGCTGCCATCCCGCTCCTCCTGCCATGTGTCATCACTGAACTTTTCAATGGTTACTTAATTAAATGCATTTTAATATCCCTAGATGGGCATTTTCAGTAGGCTCCTTGACCCAGTGGCAATGTAGAGGGAATTGACAATTCAGGACAAAGGGATCTGGGAAGAAGGAAACAGCCTCTCGCTGAAGCTGCCAGCTCTGGTTAGCCTCTGGCAGATGATAGATACTCTCTATCATGCCTGAAGGGGATGATCTGATGCCAAACCTCTAAATAAACCTTGGAGATTCCAAATCACATGGCTCACGTCAGCCAAACCCGTTAGGCATCTTCCTGTCCCAGTCCTAGCCTGGATCGGACTGGGGCAGGTCATCAATGCAGAGTTAACCTGAATGTAGAAAATTTGAGTTAACTCCTCTTCAGACAGTCTAACCACACTGTACAACAACAGTCAAGCTACACAAAGCAGTTGTGTTAGCAGCTGACAAGTTGTGCTAACTTGATCTTCAGCCCATACCATTGAGGTGCTAATCAGTTTGAGTTACAGGCACTAGCTTATGAGAGTTAGGAGTTTGGGGCTGGATAGTGCTCAAGTTAGAGGCCACACAAGTTATAATTTGAATTAGCTGTACAGTGAAGACAAGCCCTATGGCATTTAATTATTTTCTTTTCTGACTGAGGACATGCTTTAACATCCTTTTCAAATGACTGGTCATCAGAGAGCTCTGAGAATATATTGTATTACTTTTCTCTTTAAAAATATGGAACTCTCCCATGGTTACTTAAATCAGTTTTTGTTAGTTTTATGTTTTGCAAATGGAGAGTATATACGTTTATAAATGTCCTTATTTTTACTGAGAGTTTAAGAGCAACCCCATGATTAAAGCTGTGAGAATAACCAGTTGTGTGTGTTAATGGCATAGATCAAAACAATTAAAAATTCACTTTGGGTCAAATGAAGCATTTCTACCTGAACCACCTGTAAGTATTTTGATGTTTTATTGCAAGAGACTCAAACTCCCAGCCCGTGGTCCAGTCCCAGCTGGAACAATTGTGCAATCTGGCCAAGGACTCCAGGGCTATGTCTACACTGGCAGGTTCTTACACAAGAACGGCTGTTCTTGCACAAGAACCCACAGAGCATCCACACGGCCCGCCCGCTTTTGCGCAAGAAGATTTACAGTAAAGTGTGGGAAGAGAGGGCTTCCTGCACAAGAGCTATGCTCTTTTCTAACAGGTGTAAGCTCTCTTGCTCAAGAGCTCTTGTGCAAGAGGGCAGTGTGGACACGTGGCAGGGGTTTCTTGTGCAAGAAAGCCCTATGGCTAAAATGGCTATCAGAGCTTTCTTGAGTAAGAGAGCATCCACACTGCCATGCATGCTCTTGTGCAAAAGCACATGGCTGTGTGGACGTGTTCTTGTGCAAGAGTTCTTGTGCAGGAATTCTTGTGCAAGATGTTCTTGCACAAGAACCCGCCAGTGTAGACATAGCCCAGGTGGGCCAGGAGGGAGGTGCCCCACTGTTACGGGCCCCAAGCCCCCCACCCCTCCTGGCATCTCCCCACCTTCTTTCACCCATGGCACCCTATCCAGCTTTTGGGGTCACTGAGCATACAGCTTTTGGGGTCACTGTGGGGGGCTCATGCCACGGGGGGCACTAGTCATGCCCCTTCCCCCCACACTCCCTGTGGTGGCAGAAACTATGGGGCAAGAGGAGCACACTGGGCAGGTACACTTGCTCCACTGCACTCTGCTTCCCTATAGCTCCTGCTGCAAGGGAGAGTGGGGACAGGGTGACTGCTGCTGCCATGTGGTGCCAGCCCCCCCTGTGATCCCCAAAGCCGCATGCTTAGGGGACAGGGTGCAGTGGGGTAGGAGAGGACAGGGCAATCATGAGAAGAGGCAGGGCTTGGGGGCCATTAATGGGCAGTCCCCCTCCCCCAGCCTGCCAGGAGTCCCAGACTGGATTGTACAATCACTCCGGACAAGACTGGGCCAGGAATTTAAGGTCCACTGTTTTACTGTTCAAATACATTTTGAAACCAGGCTTTGAAACAAAATTGAGCCTTTTTACATCAGAAGCGTTAACAAAACATTTTTATTTTGGGAGAATTCTCTCTCTCACACACACACACACACACACACACGAAACAATTGAATGAATTCAACATGAATTTGTGAAATGTTTTAGTCAACCCAAATCTACATTTTCCGCAAAAATATTGCACCAAACATCATTTACCCAGTTCTATTCATGATACCTTTGTTATACAGAATTTTCTTCTGATTTATAGTTGTCAGTCTATGTAATATAAAAAAAACCCTACAAAACATGATAAAGAGATCATTATATGGTACTATTGATGAATGGGATATCTCTTAAAGAGCCATTTCTGTCATCATCACATGGTGCTACTTCTGTAGACATGCTGATATTTCAGGTGAAAAAAACAAGCAAGCTCCAAACAGGAGACATTTTCAACAGTCTTTTGTACATACATATTGATTTCAACAAATGAAGGCCACTTCCTATACCTCAGAGCAATGTTTTCTGTTTGGCTCTGTGTTTGCAGAGGTAGAGAACTTTCAGCATCCAAGATGTCTGATCATCCATCTTATACTCAAGAAAATCCAGCTTCCATACCAGCCAGCACACATCAGTCCCAAGACAGTATGGCCAGCTGACTACTAGGTATGGTAGATCTCCAGCCAGCTAGTTCATAATCCACCATTTGTAGCACAAGCTAGCCGGGGACACACATTGATTCTTTTTTTTTAAATAGTGTACGGCTCAGCTAACGTACCCAAAGCAGTCATGATGGTCACAAAATTAATATTGCAAAGAAGGGACTATGGTCTGTAATATGAAGGAATGAAAAGTTATAAGATTTTATAGTGAACATATGGTAGAAGCAGCCATGCCTTACATTGTAAATAGCTGCTCTGCTGAGACCCAGGATAACACTGTCTCACATACACACACACACTTCACACAACGACAGCTCAAATTCTATGCTATTGTGAACCAGTGAATCATTGCCCATGAAAAAAGTGTGTGTGGTTGTGGGGAGGGAGACAAAAGACTTCACAGAGAATCACTTGTCTAGTGGTCAGGCCATTAGCGTGGGATTTGGGGGATCCAAGAACATTTCCCTCCTCTTCCATAGAATTCCGGTGTGACCTGGGCAAGTAACTTGGCCTCTTTGTGCCTCAATTCCCCTATCTATAAAATACCTTCCAGAGGTGTAGTGAAGGTAAATAATTAAAGATTATAAGGTGCTCAGAAAAGGAGAGCCATATAATTACCTAAGATAAATAGATGAGTCTAGACATACGCTTACAGTGAAGGAAATATGTTCTATGAAACGACACCAAAACTATGTCATGTCTCCTGATATGTGAGTTTCATGCTTTGTATCTTTTCAGGTCTATTGTAGAAAGTGATGTCTATATTTCAGAGAGCTAAATAAAGTTGTAATAAAAGTTACATAGCTGACAAAATTAGTATTTGGAAGAGAATGTGGCAGGTAACTGGTCTCTTAGAAACATCTGGAAAAACAAAAGGCTCCCTTTCCTGTATCTGGGGGAAAACTGATTAACAGAATGATATTTTCTGGAGTCACGATGATACAGACTGTTACAAAAAACACTTGCCCACTTCGTTAAACTTTCCTGATGAAGACTTTGAAAGAGGAAGATGATCTGAAATAGTTTTCCCACCTTAAAATAGAATACTGTATATTTAAAGAAAGATACTAAGTAAGAATGCTGTTTATAGGAAATTAAAAGTAGAATGGACCCAAAATAGAACAGAGAATATTTTATACATAGTTAAATTGACAGGCATGTTTATACATATATAATTTCTAACTCCCTAACAAAGTACTCAAAAAGACAAACTTGTTTTCATTGTCTTTATCAAAATAGAACAAATTAAAATAATAAAAAAACCACAAGTGTTAAAAAATTACTCACATAGCCTATAAAAGTACCTCAGGGAAATTACTGTATAGACATGTAATAAAATTCTGTGACATAGTAAGCAGCCTGCAGCCAATTATGGGAACATTGTCATATTTACCAAGGCAATAAGCTACTGGTACACAGGTTCAACATTTATCTGGACTTCTAATATACCTGATTTATTCTGCCTTCAGATTTTTCTTTGTACTATGTACTACATGGTCTTGAAGGCTAAATCTTACTATTGCTTGTCCATGATAAAGGCTTCCTGAAATTAGGTCTAGTATCTTTATTGAAATAAACAAAATAGGTGAAAAGAAGTGCTTATAATGAGCAACTGGAGAAATGAAAGGCAGTGTAACAGTATTTCCCTTTTGGAAGAAGATACATGTGAATATGCACATGAGGAATTCTCTTTGCCAGGCATCAAAACCACTTAAATAGAATTTCAGTAACACTGATCTTTTCATCGAGTTTATCTTAAGCACCATGTCCTGTTCACTACACTTATATGTAGATAAAAATAAACATTTGCATTTATAAAGTATTCAAACTCTGAGGGAACAAATAATCCTATAGTAGGTATTATGAGACTAACTAATACCTTGGGGTATGTCTACACTACCATCCTAGTTCGAACTAGGAGGGTAATGTAGGCATACCGCACTTGCAAATGAAGCCTGGGATTTTAATTTCCTGGGCTTCATTTGCATAAGCGAGGAGCCGCCATTTTTAAAACCCCGCTGGTTCGAACCCCGTGCAGCGCGGCTACACGGGGCACGAACTAGGTAGTTCGAACTAGGCTTCCTAGTTCGAACTACCGTTACTCCTCATTTCCCTATTTTGCAGATATTTTGAAAAGAGCTAGATAGATTCATGGAGGTTAGGTCCGTCAATGGCTATTAGCCAGGATAGGTAGCAATGGTGTCTCTAGCCTCTGTTTATTTGGAAATCGATGACAGGAAAGGGATCACGTGATGATTACCTGTGTTGTTCCATCCCTTTGGGGCATCTGGTATTGGCCACTGTCAGAAGACAGGATACTGAGCTATATGGACCTTTGGTCTGACCCAGTAGTGCCATTCTTATGTTCTTAAGTATTGCTATTCATTTAAAAGTTAACATTTTCAGAATTTGGGGTTTTTTATATCTTGAGTGAGGAAGCAATTCTCAAGGCAGTCAAAGTATCCTCACCAAAGTACTATTGTTAGAAGCCATTCTAAGACACTTGTCTCAACAGTGTGTATATTCATCAACCAAGCCCCCTGTATTATGGCAACTGAATGCTGTATAAAATGCATAGATATTGGCAAATCCTGTTCCCTCTGCAGTAGCTAGAAGATTTGCCATTGATTTCAATGGAACCAGCATTCAGTTATCTCCAGCAGATTTAAAGATAAAGTGCCTTCTGTATTATAAATCAACAGAAAATTACGCATGCAATGGCCATACAGTATCAATCACAGGTAATATCCTCAATGTGTAAACACTCTCAAATTGCAGCCCTCTGATTTGAGAATGATTCAAATGGTGCAGATTAGATTAAGATTATCTGCACAAAGGGCAAGTAATTTTTCATACTATGCAACAAGATCAGCATTATACAACTCTTAAATGATGACAATATTAGTACTGTAATATGAAAGCAAGAAATGGGCAGTACAGGTCAATGTGGGGCTGACTAGCAGACAAAATAGATGATTTGATACACACGGAGTAGATGTACATAGTGCATTTAGGTATTTTTAACAATTGATTATGTCAACATCCTTTACTTCAATTTAGATTCGTATCCCATTCCATTTATTGGCACACATGTCCATGCATTGTCAACATGGCATTAACGAAGGCCAGTATTTGACCTAGCTGCAGTTCCATACAGAATCCCATGCACATTACTTCGGTCAAAAATAAGTATAATTTGCATGAGATGAATTACAGCTGAGTCAGAGAAGATATGCACTTATTCTAAATTTCCCCACCCATCCACAATTGTGGCTGCAAAGCACACACTGAGCACTAATTCCTCGTGTATTGGGGAAATTCAGAAGAGTACACAGGAGTGGCTCCCCACGTAGCTATATCTTTTCCCCATACACATTTGCAGTTTAAGCTTAAAGGACCACTAGTTTTGAGGTTAATTCAATGTTGTCTCTAGTTCAGTGCTGGCAGGTTCAAATATTTGTTTGGATGGTCAGTTTTGTAATGATCACATTGTAATCAGCTGGCACTACAACAGTCATGTTGCTGCCGCCAATAATTCGTTCAGATTTCCAGAAACAGTTGGAAGAATGTAGTCCTTCTTTGTGTTGCTCATTTCAAAGCTCACTATGTTTAAGTTAGTTCTGCATGTTGTCTCTTATACACACTAGATGTCACTACATGATCTGAAATATACTGAAATTTTACTCTATTTCCTTATTGTTCTCAATCAAAAAATGCCGCATGAAAGAAAATAAGTTCTCTTGCCCCCAGAACACATGGCTTTGCTTTTGTTTGAGTATGGATAATGAATCACATTTAGGAATCCCACTTTAATGGTTGCACAATGCAGTCCTCTGTTTCTTACTGCTAACTTTCAGTTAATTAGTTTATCTGACCAGAACTGCTACTCATTTCAAAGGAAACTTTTGCATCTTGAGCTAGATTTTAGGTGTGTCCTTCTATCCTCATGTTACAGGCTCAGTATCAATTCTGGGTTTTATCCAAACTGCAGCAAAAGCAGCTGAAGAAGGTCCAAAAGTGGCTTGGTGATACCTTTATACTCCCCCAATCCTAGAACCAGCTGGCCTGGCACATTTTAGAGCAGCTTTGGCCCTCCTCTAACCTATGGCCAATCCTCACAGCCCCAAGGGGCTATTGCAACACCCACATGTTGCCAGGCCTGAGGAACACTCCAGCCAGGCCTCTACTCCCTTAATACCAATGTTCAGACTGCAGGCAAGGGAGTGAGGACTTGAGTTCTGTTCCTGACATATTTGCTATGTGAGAGTCACAGGGTCCTATTACCACAAGGGGCACCTTCTCCTAGCCACTCTAGAGATTAGCTCCTTGCAGGTGCTGCACCCTTCCCTGGCAGTCTCTCCAGCCGTAATCCCTCACCTTGAGGCCCTTCTCACTCCAAGAGCTACATGCTTCATGACTTGACCCTCTGGTCAGGTCACTTATAGCACTTATAGCACTTCCCTTCCAGAGATTCCGAGACTCTAGAGGCAAACCATCCCAGGCAGCCTGCTCCTCTCTGCCTGGTCTGAACCACTTCTGCAGGGGCTGGTAGAAAAGCCCAGCCCTCTGCCTATTCTGGGTTCTAATTCAGGGCCTTCTTGTCAGCAACTAAGATTCCATCTTGGATCCTACTGCCTTCTCCCTGAGCCTTCCTGTACATTTTAGCTTGCCTCACTTCTCTGGGTTAGTCATCACAAAGTGTCATCCAAGGGAGTAGTTGGAGGCCATGTGTCTCCATAACTCCCAATACATCTCCCTTCTGCTAGGAGAGTGACTGCAAACTACTTCCCTGCTATCTACAGCTGTGCTCTGCTTCTGGAGTTTATACAAGCCACTCCTAGTACTGTCCAGCTGAGCCTCATCTCTAATCCAGCCCCACTCCTCCTCCAGGTGAAACCTTGGCAGTTAATTTGCCTAACTAACCATCCTAGCCCCTTCAAGTTTTGCGTGGGGTGAACATCCAAAGTGACCTTCAGTAAATGACAACTTACATGAGATGGTGTTGCATCATTTGTATAATGAAGGTAACAATGAAGGTGTTCAGAAAACTCAAAAGTCAAAATTTCATGGCAATGGCGTCTGGTCTGTCTGAGTTGGCGACCCTATCTTCAGATCCCCAGAGGAAGGAGACGACATATCAAACATTTTTTTGTCAACTTTGACTTGCTTTTGTCTTCATCATTGAAGGCTCCTATTGTACTCAATTTGAACTTTATCCCCCATTTCTTAGTTATACAAAAAAGTGTCATTAAAATATTTAGAAGCTTTTGATGTGTCAAAAAACTCCTCATAAAAATTATTGAACCATTTTAGTTGTCTCTTTGCAAGAACAAAGAAAACCCTAACCACCACAATTCATATTTTGACTGAAACCAATCATGGCAAGACTCCACACAAAAGTGATCAATGGCTCGATATCAGGATGGCGGTCGGTTTCTAGCGGAGTGCCCCAAGGTTCAGTTCTAGGACCGGTTTTGTTCAATATCTTTATTAATGATCTGGATGAGGGGATGGATTGCACCCTCAGCAAGTTTGCGGATGACACTAAGCTGGGGGGAGAGGTAGGTACGCTTAAGGGCAGAGATAGGGTACAGAATGACTTAGACAAATTGGAGGATTGGGCCACAAGAAATCTGATGAGGTTCAACAAGGACAAGTGTAGAGTCCTGCACTTGGGACGGAAGACTCCCAAGCATAGTTACAAGCTGGGGACCAACCGGTTAAGTAGTAGTTCTGCAGAAAAGGACCTGGGGGTTACAGTGGATGAGAAGCTAGATATGAGTCAACAGTGTGCCCTTGTAGCCAAGAAGGCTAATGACATATTAGGTTGCATTAAGAGGAGCATTGCCAGCAGATCCAGAGATGTCATCATTCCCCTTTATTCGGCTTTGGTGAGGCCGCATCTGGAGTATTGTGTCCAGTTCTGGGCCCCCCCACTACAAAAAGGATGTGGACGCATTGGAGAGGGTCCAGCGGAGGGCAACCAAAATGATTAGGGGGCTGGAGCATATGACTTATGAGGAGAGGCTGAGGGACTTGGGTCTGTTTAGTCTGCAGAAGCGAAGAGTGAGGGGGGATTTGACAGCAGCCTTCAACTTCCTGAAAGGAGGTTCCAAAGAGGATGGAGAGAGGCTGTTCTCAGTAGTGACAGATGGCAGAACAAGGAGCAATGGTCTCAAGTTGTGGTGGGAGAGGTCCAGGTTGGATATTAGGAAAAACTATTTCACTAGGAGGGTGGCGAAGCACTGGAATGGGTTACCTAGGGAAGTAGTGGAGTCTCCATCCCTAGAGGTGTTTAAGTCTCGGCTTGACAAAGCCCTGGCCAGGTTGATTTAGTTGGAATTGGTCCTGCCTAGAGCAGGGGGCTGGACTTGATGACCTTCTGAGGTCTCTTCTAGTTCTATAATTCTATGATTCTATGAAAAGTCAAGTGAATGAAAATAGACTGGAATGCCTTTAACTACATGATGCTCAGTGCACTGAAAACCAACAAGGAAAGCAACAACTGAGAATGAAAAAGTGCAATAAAATAGTGCAATAAGTTTGGTGCATCAGTGAAACTGCTACAGGATAATTTGGTTAATATTTGATCAGATGGATTATTTATTGGTTAATCATTAATTCAATTTATAAGATGGGTTACAGGATATCTTTGTCACTAATGGAGATTCATGCAAGTACACTAAATGAAAGATTTAGGAAGGTGACAATGCTTTGTTTTGGACTTTTTCAGTTACTGGTTTACTCAAAGTAACTTAGGGTATGTCTACACTACAGCGCTAGTTCGAACTAACTTAGTTCGAATTAGTTAATTCGAACTAAGCTAGTTCGAACTAACGCATCTAGAACTAAAAACTAGTTCGAACTAGCGTTTTGCTAGTTCGAACTAGCAAGTCCACATTGAGTGGACTCTGAACAGGGCTTAAGGATGGCCGGAAGCAGTGCCGGCAGGGCATAAAAGGAGGACTTAGAGCGTGGAGATGCTGTCTCAGGCTAGCCGAGGGCTGCGCTTAAAGGGTCCCGACCCCCACCCCGGACACACAGTTCTAAGGGGTGCCCCGCTTGCAAAGAAGTTCTGGCTTGGAGTGCCCTGAGTGCTCACACTGGGCACATCACACCACTCGGCCATCAGCCCGGCTGCACTTGCCGCAGGCTGCCATCTGGGGAGAGGGAGTAATTGGGGGGCTGCAGGAGAGCTTCCACCCCCAGAAGCCCGCAGAGCCAGCCCAGTCCTCCCCATCGGGGGCTCGTACCCCATTCCTCCCTCACCTCCTTCCACTTACCCTTCCCTAGCCCCCCTTCTTATTGATGTACAAAATAAAGATAACGTTTCTTCCAACATTGACTCTGTCTTTATTGAACAAAACTGGGGGAGACTGGGAAAAGGAGGTGGGAGAGGGGAAGAGAAAGGCTGGGAGAGGGGAGGGCAACTAACATGATCAGGGGTTGGGAACAGGTCCCAGATGAAGAAAGGCTACAGAGACTGGGACTGTTCAGCTTAGAAAAGAGGAGACGGAGGGGGGACAGGATAGAGGTCTCTAAAAGCAGGGGTTGGGTGGAGAGGGTGCATTCAGAAAAGTTCTTCCTGAGTTCCCATAAAGAAGGACTAGAGGACAGCAAAGGAAAGGAATGGGTAGCAGGCTTGAAACTAGTAAGAGAAAGTTGTTGTTCTTCCCAAAGCAAATAGTTAACCTGTGGAACTCCTTGCTGCAGGAGGCTGTGAAGGCTACAACTAGAACAGAGTTTAAAGGGAAGTGAGATAAAGTGATGGAGGTTGGGTCCATGGAGTCCTATTAGCCAGAGGGTAGGAGTGGTGTCCCTGCCCAAAATTTGTGGAAGGCTGGAGAGGGTTGGCACGAGACAAATGGCTTGGTCACTGTCTTCGGTCCATCCCCTCCAGGGTCCCTAGGGTTGGCCGCTGTCGGCAGACAGGCTACTGGGCTAGATGGACCTTTGGTCTGACCCAGGACGGCCATTGTAAGCTCAGGGCTCAGGGTCGGGGGTCTCAGTGGACCCCCTTGATTTTCATGCACACCTGCTCCTGGGTGGCCAGGCTGGCAGCTCTCCTGCCCTAGACAGCCACTTTCCTGTGCCTAGTGCGGAGATCGTGGACGAGGTCCACGATGTCCGCACTAGCCCAGGAAGGTGCCCGCCTCTTGCGGTCCAGGGCAAGCTCCCGGGAGCCGCCAGCCTGGTCCCGGCAAGAGGGGGTGGGCTGGGGGGCATCGGGTGGGTGGCTCTGTGCCGTGCCAGGTGCAGGGTCTGCTAGCTGGGTGCTGGCAGGCTTGCACCTGGCACGGGCACCGTAGCCAGCCCGTGCCCCTTTAAGGGGTCCGGGGCCGGGAGGGGGGCATAGAGTTTCCCTGGTGTTGGCCAGAGTGGCCACCAGGGAAACCTGGGGAGGGCTAGCCTCCCACTAGTTCGAACTAAAGGGCTACACAGCCCTTAGTTCGAACTAGCTAGTTCGAACTAGGCGTTAGTCCTCGTAAAATGAGGTTTACCTAGTTCGAACTAAGCGCTCCGCTAGTTCGATTCAAATTCGAACTAGCGGAGCGCTAGTGTAGCACCTATTAAAGTTAGTTCGAACTAACGTCCGTTAGTTCGAACTAACTTTGTAGTGTAGACATACCCTCTTTTCTGGTATTTTTAATCCAAGCATAAGAACAGGACTCTTTCGAGGTTTAACAATGATTCTACTCTGTCTCATACTTTTAATGAGCCTGTATCAGAGAACAGAAAATACAACACATTAATACTAAGCAGCCACTTTGTCACTTGATGTATAGAAAATCTGGCTCTCCTAACTCTGTACAAGATTGTTTGATTGGAGAAAAACATATCACCTGCACGTCAATGTTCAAAGCTTCTCTATATTGGTTTTTCAAATCCAGCAGATTTTAAAAGCTAAGCACAAAATATGAATAAACAACCACAATGATCCTAGAGGTGAAACTGTACATCCTGCATTAGTTCTGGCATTAAATTGCCATGTTAAATAAAAAGTATGGAATATAAAATTTGTTGTTTATTTATGGAACATGCCTCTTTCTTTATTTTTCCACTCCACTATAGAAAAAAAATTAGAACAAATTTTACAAAGTACAGGATTATGAATCATCTGGTTTATCTTTTCCACTTCTGATGTGGCACTATGAAATCATAGCCTTCCTCTGCCTCAATGTCCCATCTGTAAAATGGGGCTAACAATGTTATCTTCACTTCATGTTGTCATGGGATTCATTACATTAAGTTATTACATAGTTTCTAAAGCACTTTGAGTTTGTCAGATGGAAAGTGCTACATCAGAAGTTGTCAAATTATGGTCATCCATGAAGAACTTGTTAATGGACCACAGAGTGGTAACTTGGCATATGGTTTGTGCTGTCTTCATTCCCTGGGTATGTCTACACTACAACGTTAATTCGAACTAACTTAGTTCGAATTAGTTAATTCAAACTAAGCTAATTCGAACTAACGGATCCAGACTAAAAAACTAGTTCGAATTAGCGTTTTGCTAATTCGAACTAGCATGTCCACATTAAGTGGACCCTGAACCGGACTTAAGGATGGCGGGAAACAGTGCCGGCAGGACATCAGAGAAGAACTTAGAGTGTGGAGATGCTTTCTCAGGCTAGCCGAGGGCTGTGCTTAAAGGGTCCCGACCCCCACCCCGGACAGACAGTTCTCAGGGGCGCCCCGCTTGCAAAGCAGTCCTGGCTTGGATTGCCCGGACTACCCACACTGGGCACATCACACCACTCGGCCATCAGACCGGCTGCACTTGCCGCAGGCTGCCATCTGGAGAGAGGGGACAATTGGGGGGCTGCAGGAGAGCTTCCACCCCCAGAAGCCCGCAGAGCCAGCCCAGTCCTCCCCATCGGGGGCTCGTACCCCATTCCTCCCTCAACTCCTTCCACTTACCCTTCCCTAGCCCCTCTTCTTGATGTACAAAATAAAGATAACGTGTCTTCCAAAATGGAATCTGTCTTTATTGAACAAAACTGGGGGAGACTGGGGAAAGGAGGTGGGAGAGGGGAAGAGAGAGGCTGGGAGAGGGGAGGGCAACTAAAATGATCAGGGGTTGGGAACAGGTCCCATATGAAGAGAGGCTAAAGAGACTGGGACTTTTCAACTTAGAAAAGAGGAGACGGAGGGCGGACAGGATAGAGGTCTCTAAAAGCATGAGTGGGGTGGAGAGGGTGCATACAGAAAAGTTCTTCATTAGTTCCCATAAAGAAGGACTAGAGGACACCAAAGGAAAGGAATGGGTAGCAGGCTTCAAACTAGTAACAGAAAGTTGTTCTTCACAAAGCAAAGAGTCAACCTGTGGAACTCCTTGCTGCAGGAGGCTGTGAAGGCTAGAACTAGAACAGAGTTTAAAGGGACGTGAGATCAAGTCATGGAGGCTGGGTCCATGGAGTGGTATTAGCCAGGGGGTAGGAGTGGTGTCCCTGCCCAAGGCTTGTGGAAGGCTGGAGAGGGATGGCATGAGACAAATGGCTTGGTCACTGTCTTCAGTCCATCCCCTCCAGGGTCCCTAGGGTTGGCCGCTATCGGCAGACAGGCTACTGGGCTAGATGGACCTTTGGTCTGACCCAGGACGGCCATTGTAAGCTCAGGGCTCAGGGTCGGGGGTCTCACTAGACCCCCTTGATTCTCTTGCACACCTGGTCCTGGGTGGCCAGGCTGGCAGCTCTCCTGCCCTAGATGGCCACTTTCCTGTGCCTAGTGCGGAGATCATGGATGAGGTCCACGATGTCTGCACTAGCCCAGGGGGGTGCCCGCCTCTTGCGGTCCCGGGCAAGCTCCCGGGAGCCGCCATCCTGGTCCCGGGAAGAGGGGGAGGGCTGGGGGGCATCGGGTGGGTGGCTCGATCCGTGCCAGGTGCAGGGTCTGCTGGCTGGGTGCTGGCAGGCTTGCACCTGACACGGGCACCGGGAGGGGGGCAGAAGAATTTCCCTGGTGTTGGCCAGAGTGGCCACCAGGGCAAGCTGGGGAGGGCTAGCCTCCCACTAGTTCGAATTAAGGGGCTACACACCCCTTAATTTAAACTAGCTAGTTCGAAACTAGGCTTAATCCTCGTAAAACGAGGTTTTCCTAGTTCGAACTAAGCGCTCCGTTAGTTCGAATTAAATTCGAACTAACGGAGCACTAGTGTAGCACCTATCAAAGTTAGTTCGAACTAACATCCGTTAGTTCGAACTAACTTTGTAGTGTAGACATACCCCCAGATACTAACCTTTTTTAAAAAGCTAAAAGGACATTAATTACTTTCCAAATAAGCCATTTCTCTAACTGCTGTGGACATGTGGTACCTTCCTGACTGGAAGTGGAGATGGTGCACTCACAGAGTTCATCTACACTGCACCAGAATCTCGAAATAAGCTATGCAACTTGAGCTACACTAATTGCATAGCTTATTTTGAGTTCATTTCAAAATAGCTTATTTTGTAAATCTACACAATGCCAAATTTCAGAATTAACCACTATTCTGAAATGTCCTTGTGGAACAAGGTTTGTTGGAATAGCGAGACCATTATATTTCAAAATAATGGGCTTGCTTAAAAGATGCGGAGTAGCTATTTCAGGATGCCAGAAGTATCCTGAAATAGCACCACAGTGTAGACGTACCCACAGAGAATTATGCCCAGGATGCAGGGTTGTCCATAAAACAATCTTGTCATTAAGGGGTGCTCCAAAACTTTGTCTAGAGCCCTGGCAATATCAGTTGTTGAGATAAGAATCATATGGGGTTTTCTAAAGATTTTGTGTGTCTTCCACTATCCACTGGATAAAATAACTACCAGCTCTTCATCACTGATTAGAATTAATATGGTGGTTTGTATACATCAGGGAAGACAAAATGCCCTCTTCCTATCCTGTCTGATAATGTGAGAATGACATCAGAGCTCATCCAATTTATGACTTCATAACAGATAGCTCTGAAGGGGGCACAGGGAAAGGATTGGCTATGTCCCTTTTGGCTTGCCAAGAAATTTCTACATGCAGGTAAGTCTGCAGCAAGAGTGCAGGAAACAGAAGAAATCTTTGTCTCAGGAAAGACTTTGAGACACCAACAAACTTTGCTTAGAAGAAGAGTCAGGGCAGGCCTGGAATGAGGAAAGGGATTATGGTATATTTGGGTTCTTTCAGCACTTAATGACAGTTTGATGTTAGCTCATCAGCTAGGGATTGCACTGCAGGAAATGCCACAAGGAGGGTCAGAGTCATCCCTCTGGATCACTTGCCTGGAACTCTGTAGATTTATTCACAATTTGACAAAGACAGGCCACTTGATTGGGTAACCTTTTGCACAAACATATCAATCATTCTATCTATCAATTTCACAATGTGTCTTTGCTCTCTGTGCTGGACAGCCCTACCAAGCAGATTCTTGTAGGTGTTTCAGAAAATTAAATTTCAATTCCAGCAGGAGATTGCAGGGATGACAATTATAGCATCTCACAACAAATCAGGGATTTGGTACTGGATCAACAGCAAGACAATATGCAAAAACCTCCTATGGGGGTGTTTGGGCCCCATAGGAGTGAAATTCTTCCAACCCAGCTTTTCAGCCAGCTGGATGAATTGTAAGGCTGCAAGGAGACCCACCAACAGGCTCTAGCAATGGACACATTTCTGCTGTCTTGGGTGTCATGGGTCCATTTGTTGACCCTACATTCTCGCTATATGTTAGGCAACAGGCAACAAAAATCCTGGATGCATTGGTGACAACAGGAATTGCCCTTCTCCAACCTTATCTTATTTCCAGAGCTGGAAAACACCATCAGTAATCCAGAAGACAGGCTTCACACACAACAGATTCTCTCCTCCTCGAGTCATGGAAGATTTACAAAGAGCCTAGAGGTTAGCTCATGCTGTACAAGACAGAAAGCTATTTATTTCAGCCTGGTCGTTCGACACTTGCTGGTTTGTTTGTTTTTCATGACAAATAGATTCTGTTTGTATCTGTGTGCTTGGTGATGAAAGTCCTTACCAACCTCCACCTCTGCCCCTCCCCATTACTGGGAAAGTAAGACATACAAGATAAACTGTTCAATTTAGCCATTCAGACTGACATAAGGTCAATTTTTCAGACAAAACCATGTGGATTTCAATTTGAAATGCTTCAGCTCTTACTCCCAAATACACAGTTCTCCAGAAAGCAGGGAAGAGGGATACAGAATTAGGTCTACAACTCTAATGGCACTGTAAGTGATGATGCATAGCATCCTGTTAAACTATTTAGCTACTCTTTAGGATTTCAGGAGAATCAGCTGCCAGCAACCTGCAATGTGCTTATACTTTTGTGCAACAAAAAAATTTCTGAAGATTTCTAACTATGGATACTTGCATGTTTGGGACCTTAGAACTTTGCTGTTTAGAAGCAGCTGAATGGAGCAAAGAGAGACACGTGGCTATTGCGGACACAAGTAATCATATGGCACCTGCATTTTCAGCTAATAAATGGGTCTGGTTAAAACATCTGGCTGATTTTACATCTAAACCAGGCCTGGGCAAAATACAGCCCGCGGGTCAAATCTGACCCACCAAGCCACTGGATCTGGCCTGTAGACACAGCAGGGAGCCCTAGAGAGGCTCCCCTGTTTGCCCCGCAGCCTCACACACTGCTCAGAAAAGCAGCTGCGGGGCACTTTCTTTTTAAAAACTGAACTTGGAGGGGAGGGGAGAAGGCTTCAGGTGTAACTCCCATCCCAGCGGCCTGCTTCTGGACCGAAACTTGTCAATGGGAGCTGCCTGTTTGAATAACAGGAAGCACACAAAGCAGGGGGCGGGGCAGGCAGGCTGGCTGAGAAACTTTTTAAACTCTGCAAGCACTTAGCTCTGCAGGGAGGCAGGCTGGTTGGGCTTCTGGCTGGTAAGTCTCCTGGACATAGCCTGCCTCTGGCACCCCAGCCGCTCTCTTCCCCAACCCTCTGTCTTAACATACCCAAACCCTCCTGAACCTATACCCCAACCCAGATCTGGCACCCCAGTCTCCTGCCTAGGTTACAATCCAAACCCCTGTACCCCAGTCACCTGCCCTAGATCACAACTCCCTCCACCGAAACTCCCTCCCTGATCCCATCCTCCCTCCTGCACCCCAATCCCTTACCCCAAGCTCCCTTCTGCACTCAACCTCCATCCCAGACCACACACCTCCTCCATTAATACCATGGAAGAGTGTGACCCTCAACCACTTTCCAAAATCTTGGAGTGCCCCCCCATCGAAAATTATTGCCCACCCCTGCTGGAGACACTCCTATTGTGTCGATATAATCCAGATAATGATTCATCTGATCATAACAGCACAGAAACCCCACTGATCTGACTTGCGTATCTTGATGAACTAGCCAATTTTTGGTCCCACCCCTTGCAAATCTCTTGCATACATAAAGAGCAAATGTAGCTGATCATCTTACACCAAAAGAAACTAACTATACTACCATAAGTGAATCCCAGAACAAAGGTGCTGCAAAAAGCTAGATCCTGCCAAGTTTGGTTTAAATGGACTTTTGTGTGTTGTTTTGTATGTGTGTATGTGAATCAGCCAAATTCCAATGTCTAAATAGAGAAGATGTTCACATACCCTTGCTGCACACTATGAATCCTGGACCCTGTGTCCTCATGAAACTGCACCAAGAAAAGTTGGATCCAGCAGTTCGATTTTACCCTGTCCTGACAAATGTTGGCCACCCCCTGGGAAACTGCACCTACAAATACAAACAAGGTATCACTGCTGCCAGTTGCAGAGGCACTACATCTAGACAGCAAAGCTAAGGGAGGGGTGGGAATGCCAGGTGTGATGCAGCCCAAAGTTAGCTGGGCCCAGCAGGAGACAGGTGCCAGCTTTTGCAGTGGCTTTGTGCCAGGCAGCTGCAGGGGGTGGGTGGAATTTGTCCCCTCTACCCAGCTGTGGAGAAGTCCCTGCAGCAGCCAAGTCCTTCCCTCTGGGCTGCCACCTCCCCGTCCCCAGCCCACCTCCAGCCCTTTACAGCCAAATCTCCAAGTCCTCCCATGCCAAGGCGAGTGGGGCTGTGACTCCAGGAGCAGGCTCCTGCCTTTCCTGCCTGCAGCGGCAGCCGGAGCCGGGCAGGGGCGCTCTCCCCTCGGAGCTGGAGGCCGCAGAGCCAGCGAACGCCTCCCCCGGCGAGTGGCTGCCCTCCCAGGCGCAGAAGTTCTCGCAGCCCCAGCAGAGCCGGAGGAGGCGGGCGAGCGCAGAACTCGCCCGGAGCGGCCGCTGCCTGGCCCCGCACCCCGCCGCTCCCTCCCTCCCTCCTCCGCGGCCGCTGCTGCATGAGGCGCCCGGGGCTGCGCTCCGGGGCCACCTGTTCCGCTCCGCGCCCGCCCGTGCCCGCCGCTGGCCATGGACGCCTCGCTGGGCAATCAGACCGGGGCGGCGGGGCTCTTCGCCGCCAACAGCAGTGACTCCCTGGGGAGGCTGCTGAACTGCTGCACCCCGGCCTCGGTGGTGACGGACAACGGCTTGGCAGGGAGCGGCCCGGACGAGCGGAGCCTCTACATCATGCGGGTGGTGCAGATCGCGGTCATGTGCGTGCTCTCGCTCACCGTGGTCTTCGGCATCTTCTTCCTGGGCTGCAACCTGCTCATCAAGTCCGAGGGGATGATCAACTTCTTGGTGAAGGACCGGCGGCCGTCCAAGGAGGCGGAGGCGGTGGTGGTGGGGCCCTACTGACTGGCGAGCGAACAGGTGGCACCGCCGCGCCGGCCCCCGTGGCCTTTTGTGCGAGGAGGCCAGCCCCGCCCCGGGACCTGCCGCCGGGGGGCTCTTTCCCGGCTGCCGGGAGTCGGTCCAGGATCTCCCGCGCCTGCTGCGCGGGGCTGGCGGCGCCCGAGGATGGGTGGCTGGGGGCGAGGACAGCCCCGGCCGGGCAGCCCCTGCGTGTTACGGCCGGAGCGGCGCCTCCTGCAGGGGCTTGTACATAGCGGCGCTGGCGCGCCGGGTGGGTGGGGGGCTGCTGCATGGCGAGTGTTAATTCCTGTGGTAAACGAGATTTGCTTCCGAGGGGCTGCGGGAGCTCAGCGGGAACTGGAGATCGGCGCCTGGGCTCGGCGGGACGCGGGGGGTACAGCGCGTGGCCTCTGGCCCAGCCCCGGCGATGGGCGAAGTTGTCTTTCTGCGGGAGCGCTCTCGGCTCGCCAAGTTTGTACCGGTCCCTCCTGCGCCTGCGAGCCGCTCCGCTGAGCCCTCGCTCGCCACGGCCCGGGCTGCCCCGCCACACGCGCTCGGCCGGTTGTTGTTGTTCTTTTCCTGGTTTCATTGGCTTTAATAAATACACCTTAAACTTTTAGACCCTGCGCTCTTGGGGTCCTTGTGCGCTTCCCCCGCCGGCCACCCCGTTCGCTCTCGGGTCTGCAGGCGCACCGCCTCCGCTCTGCCCGGGGGGCTAGAGAAAACACGGGTCGAGGCTCGGGAGAGGGCAAAGGGGATCAGCCCAGGGCACAACCCAAGAACCGCGACTATCGTAACGCTGCGGGAATCGAACGGCAACGCGCTTTGCCTCGCAAGTCTGCTTCCCCCCCAGTTTAGGAGCTCGCGGGGCTTAGCAGAGTGCCGCTACAGGAGGTCAGTTTCACCCAAGGGTCGTTTTAAAGCGCGTCCTCCCGTGTTAGGACGGAGCTGGGGGGAAGGCTACGCGTCTGTCACAGGGTGGGATCCACCATGAAAAGCATGTTACGC
Organism: Pelodiscus sinensis; assembly: GCF_052426305.1. Classification (NCBI taxonomy): domain Eukaryota; kingdom Metazoa; phylum Chordata; order Testudines; family Trionychidae; genus Pelodiscus; species Pelodiscus sinensis. Next base: position 30,877,486 of record NC_143058.1, on the reverse strand, counting down.
AGCTAGTAAAAAGTGGGGAGTTGTGCTCTGCTAGGAGTCATCGCTCCTGTAATTAGCTTTAGAAAGGGAACTTTGATGAAAAAAGTATCGATTGAATCAATGTCCGCGGCAAGTCGATTGAGCCTGAAATACACAACACAGTCAATACCTCGTCTTTGCAACTCAGGAATCTGCCGTTTTATTTTGCCTTTTAAAACATCCTTTTGAGCAATAGTGACACACAAAGGCGATGGGGGCTAGGCCTAAAAGTAGGACCAGCACTTTGAACGAACAGCCTGGAATCCCGCCAAGAGCCAGAAATGTGCCTTGGTTCTTACACGTTAGCTCGAGCCTTTGATCAGTGCTATAGCCGGATTTTAGGGCTTGCTGTACTGTGTGTGTGTTCTTCCCCCACCCTCAGAATACTTTTTAAAAAATAGATAAAACCCTCCCTGCAAAATGAATCACTATGGTCACATTCCTTTGGGGATAAAATTACACACTGAAAGGATCTGCGTTTTCATTACATTCATTTCCTTTAAAAGGATAATGGAGCAGCTTTCTGCCTGGGGTTCTGCATGCCAGCTTATCAAAGCCCTAAGGGCTTGGACTAGTCAATACATCTGCATTTGCTCTAGGAGTAAAACTGGCATAAATGCCGCCACTGGCTGAAGGCATGCAAAAAGACTTCAGCAACCTGTCTGAAAGCCAAATATCTCTGTCCCCGATGTAGAAAATATTGGAGCAAAACTTCATTTTAAAATTCTAATACATAGGCAGACCATTTTCATTTTTTCTTTAACTTTTCTTTTAAAAGTTTTTAAAATGTTGCTTGATCCATCAAAGGCTCATCAAAAAGACCACAGATCTGACCCGATTTTTGTGTTAGTCAAGTTATTAAAAACTTCCTGCTTCAATTGATCAGGATAACATTTATTAAATACAAAATGAACCAGCACACTAGAGAGAGTGAAGTTGAACAGGTTCTGAGATGATAGCTCCACTATGAATAATAAAAAGAATTTACACCGTTCAACACAAACCACTGAGAAACAGATAATTCCCAGCAGTATCATTCACTGCTTTTAATGGGAAGACAAGGAAGATATCTGCTTGTTCTCTTTGGAATAAACCTGTCTGTGAAATTTGTTACTGAATTAAAGTAAAGCCAGATGTCTGAGACATCTTTCAGATTAGACGTTGGCAAGATGTGTCACCACAACTCCATTTTTTCCTTAATTCTACTTTTTGTTTTGTTTTGTTTTGTTTTGTTAGCAATGCAGTAGGCTGGTACAAGCAACAACTCAATGTATAATGTTTAGTCATTTGAAACATCACAAATAGGCAGTTGCCAGTAACCTGAGTTGCAAAATATACAATATATTCATGAATCATCTGGGAGTTGGCCCTGTTCACCTGCATTTATGACACACTAAACAAATTGCTTTCAGAAGCCTCAACATTTTCACCGTTGTAAATCTAATAGATGACAAACCCCTATTTTTGTAACAAAACATCATGAGTACATGATTTACTGATTAACAGGACAGAATTGCAGAAAACTGACTCCCAGCCCAAACAAGGGGCTTCTTATAAAGGATAAGTTCCCAGGCGTAACAAAATATTTGTGATGGATAAATTACTTTTAAAAAAGAGCTCTTTATAATGACCATTCATTTCAATTTGAAAATTGTGTTTGAAAGACATTTTTGTTCAACCGTTTCTTCCCTAAATCCTTCACTGATATTAACCCTAGCTGACACCTACCCCTTTCTGCAGTAGAAACCCAGAGAAAGGCCATGAGGATTTTGATCCTCAAGAAGCATAGATATTCTGGGCATATATAGTATGCAATTGCTAAAGAGGAGGAGAGGGAAACGGAGGGAAAATATTTCTCTGAACCAGACACAAATAATTGTCCCCCAAACCAATTTATGTCAAGATTCTGCTAACTACACTCACCTCCAGTCTTCTACCAAGGAAGAAATAATTTACTTCCCAGGAATCCCAGCTCACACTTACCTGTGCTAAACACAACTGGGCACCAGCAACTCATGAGACTGATGGGCAGACAGCTATGCGAAGAAGGCAGCTTCTTTAGACCAGTTTACATCTATCTATCTAGTGGAAGTTTTAGCAGAGCATTTAGAAATCTCAGACCTGAAGTTACCCCTTTGTGATTTCGAAGACACAGAACTCCCAGTACACACTATAAGAAAACAGTATGGGTTAAAGCAAAGTAATTAGTTGGAATACCATATGGTATTATAATACCAGTAATTTACCAGATGACTTATTTCCCTGATATTTACCTTGCCTAACTGAGTGTTTTATGGAATGTTAACTTGTCTGACAAAATTGGCTTAGGATTTCAGAAGAGTTTTGTGACAATTCAATCATACAATAATATCCAACCCCTCCACAAACTCCTTTTCTGTTTTGTTGCTTTAAGTGGTAGTAGAGTATTATAACCCCAAAACTCCTGGTTAATTTTGCATCTTTTCATTTTCCAACACATGAAGTTCTTAATACCACTTGGTAAAACAAAATCTAAAACTGACATCATAATAAAGGTCCTGGAAGGAAATTTTCTATTATACATAAAAATGCTGGTTGCACTGATGTTCAGTGACTTTAATGGAATTAACAGTTACAAGAGTGTGCAGAAGAATTGGAAACTTACTCCATTCTATATTTATATTATTTGCCAATACTCTGAATTGGAGATATATCTATATCTACTTTGCTTTGCTTAAAAGAAGGGTGAAGTAAATTGAGTAATACAGGATTAATTGAGAGGAATTTAGATGCATTATTCACAGTTGCTTCAAGTGTGCAGAACAAGATATAACAGAAAAAAAGATTCCTTATGGATGTAATTCTTTTAGTTCTGTGGTGAAACATAACCCTTAGAAAACCTATACAAATTCTATTATGTCCTCTTTCTCCCTAACAACTAACAGCACATTTCTCTTTCATATCTCACTCGGGTTTTGCATCTTTCCTTGCAGCTGGCTATGGAATGCTAGTTTTGAAACATCACTGAATAATTACAGACTTCACCCTTTCTCTGAAAGCTGGCTACAATGTGTGATGAGCCCTCAAAACAGGAGTCAAAGATTATCTAAGTTACTTGCCAAAAAGCTACGGAAACATTTTGCTCATCCTATGAAATGGGAAACACTTATTAAGAGAGCTCCAGCAACTGCAATTGCTTTTAGATACACCCATTTAAATGTTCTCAGGCTAAATTTGTCTAGATGGCTGTGCAATTTTAATTTTATGCTTGCCACAGGATAGTGGCAATAATAATCAAATGAAAATTTTAAGTATCTAGAAAATGCCTGCTGCTTCTGATAAAATACATGCAAGCATTAAGTCTTATTTTGCACACGTATTTAGGCAAAATTCCCATTGATTTCAAAGGGAGATTAACCTGAATAAAGAGTGTGGGGTATTTAGTGTTGTTCATTCCTAGTTAATAAAACAAGCTTTATTGTTTTAGGGTCAGCTAAATTATATCATATGTATCACTTAAAGTGCCCATATATTCATAGATCATTTAATATATCCAATATATTGAATATTTTGTATTGTTTTACTGGATTGGAGAGTTTTAACCAATCATAATGAAATGGCATCTCCTAATAAAATATGTATGCTTTATAAGTATAGAAAACACATTTTAGCATTGATCTCTAGTTGAGCAAATTTTAAAACATTGAGCTTGACTCCATAGTATCTATTAGAATCTTTAAAGAACACTTCTCGCGTGTGTGTTTATCTATATACATATACACACATGAATGGATTTTGCTGAATGAAAGATCCATTGATGTCATCAGGCCATGACTCCAGATGACTAGTATAGTTAAAGAAGCCTCGAGAGACATCATGTGTCTCAATTATTTTGTAGTGAAGAGCAATGGTGGCTTCTCCATAATAGCTGGTTTGACCTGCTTTCCGCTATAAACCCAATTATCCCACCGGTCACTTCAAAATTATCCTCAAACAAGATCTGTTCCTCTTCACACCTTCATATGTAGCCAGTGACTGTCAGCCACTTTTTATTTTATTTTTTGCTAATAATTTAGATAATTCTGCTTCTCCTAGTTACCAGTGCATTGCAGCACTTCCTCAATTGCTCCACTGATACTGGTACCCTGAATCTGTAATAATCACTGCAAATTTCAACACAGTCCCCTGGCTGAGAAGGAGGAAAGAGAACAGCTGTCCCCACCTCTCCTCTGGCCCACCAATGCCCAATCCTCCTGCTTGCCAGCGTGAAGGGCAGAGCTTCATGCATTAGGGAACATCTTTTGTACAATCTTCTGAAATTCTGCCACCTTCCCCTTTCTGAATCAGAACTGCACCAGCTGGAATGACTTCAACACGAGGAAAGATTGAAAAGATTGATTTAGTTTCATGTGGAAAGGAAATTAACGAGAAGGCACATGGAATAATCTAAAATAAATATTATAAAGAGAGTAAATCTTGTTCCCATTTATCCTTTTCATACAAGGAGACTGGGTCGTTTAATGAAATTGAAAGGCAGCAATTTTTAACCAGATAAAAGAAAGCCTTTTGGTATAGTGTGTGCATGGTTATTCAGTGGAACTCATTGCCACACAGTGAGCCAAAGATCTTAGTCAGATTTTAAAAAGGAATAGAAGTAATAGAATAGAAGGAAAAGATGTAATGAGAACAGTGACAACAGATAAGGTAAAATGTTTTTTATAAAAGTTATAAATACTCAGGCTCCAGGGTATAATCCAATCACCACTTGACAGTGGCTAAGGAAGCACCTTCCTCACTGAGCAAATTACTTTATCACTGTTCCCGGTGGGATTTTTTGCTCATTCTCTTATGCATTTGGCACTGACACGGTAGGAGACAGGATACTAGACAAAATGGACCCAATAGTTTCTGCAGTAATTCTTGTGCTATTAGGATATAATAAAGTAGGGCCCAAAATTGAAAAGTCCCCTGCCATTCCCCTGCTATGGGAGCCCTCATACAGTATTTCTACTCTCTCAACTCCAGAGCAGATAGTCACTGAAGGGTTCGAGCTCTTTGAACACATTGTACAATTCCATTTGGGCAGTGTAGGATGCTGCATAACCTCTTCGTGAAACCCTCCTGTACATGGAAGCCATTAGCATTATCCACTGCAAATTATTCTAATTTTATCACAAGGAAATGGTTCTCTTACATTGTTTGCTCCAGACTCTCTTTCTACTGCCATCACACTGTGCAAACACACAGGAAGATATAATCCCTGTCCCAAAGAGTGTGCACTCTAACTCTAAACAAGTTACAACAAGTGATTGACACAAAATTTAGGAAAGGGTAAAGAGGACAAGAGTAATAATAAGATAATGCCATTGCATAGATCAGCTATAGCACAACTTCATGGTTCGCAGCTAGTCTGAAATCTTTTTGGTTTGTTAAAGCTTTGGACTGATAAAGTCTGATTTTGGAAACTGTAACAGGGTTGTGAGTCATTGCCTCAGAGCCTCCTGCTGTTCTCTTTGGGAATGAGTGCCTTGAAGCACTCCCTATTGGCCTGTGTCGCACCTGTCTCTTGCTGGTTCAGGCCCCATGTCTCTCTCTGCCCACGGTGCTCTTTCCTCCAAGTACTACCCTTTGGCAGTGTCCACACACTCTGGGGTCCTTTCCTCTCAGGTAACACCCAAACCCTATACCAAACTTGCCTCAGTGACCCACTGCCAGTCTTCATCTAGCCCCTGTCTCTGGGGCAAACAAGGAGCCCTTATTTATATTGCCTCAACTAGGCCTTAATTGGCTGATACCTGCCACAATTGCGGGCTCCACAATTTCAGACCTCTCCCAGGATATGGATACATGCTGGATGTGTCAAAGAAAAGAGAGGAGTCATCAAATTCTATCAACCCTTCTCCATAACATTTCCAAAGATCAATAATTGCCCTTTCTGCCTAGTAGACAGATTCAAAGTAGTAGTGAGAGCAAGGTATGGGAGATTAATTTTACAGCTACCTTTTGAATGGATTGCACGAGAGCAATGTGTATGTCAGGAATACCAAGAAAGAAGAGGAGTCTTGTAGTCAATGTGGGAGATTCAGAGAGTCCAAATGATAGATGAGCACTTCAGTGCTCCTCAGTGGCAGGAAAGAGAATGTGACAGATAATGGTGCAAGGCCGGAAAGGGCGAGAGAAATCATAAGCAGAAAGGTGATCTGAAAGGTATTGGTATAAACATGGTGCTTGAAGTTGTGCATGCGGATGAGAGCATTCAAACTGTATAGTGCAAAAAGGGGAGGAAAAGGAGAATGCCTTCAAAGACAACAGAATAGAAGAGAACCATCAATGACAACATCAAGGGAGTACAAGGTTTCAAGAGACATTTCAATCAGCACTCTTAAAAGGAGGAGGAAGATGGAGCAGAGACTGAAAGATCTGTTAGGAAAATCATCTGAATCCTTCCTCAGATCTGATTCAGTTAAGTGGAGGACAGAAGACCAATTAGAAGGAATCCAAGATTCCTTGGAGTAAGAAGAGAGGGAACTACAGCTCTGTAATTACTTTGGGTTTTATTAGAGATTTAACCATCCAGTACTTCTCTGTGGTTTTGATTTTCAATACCTCCTAATTACTTTAACTTCTCCCTCCTTTTTTGAAAAAATGTTAAAGTTTTCTGTCCCTTCCTCTCTTCTTCATGAAGATATTCAGTCCTATGGGATATCCTTCCATCTCTAGTAAGTCCATCATAATACAAGCAAAGATTTCCTGTAGATTTACTAGGGCAGTGCACTATGCAAACTATCATCCATGTAAATTCCAGTGACTATTAGTTGGAGCTATAGTCTGATTCCCTGCAGACAAATCTGAACATTTACAATTACAATTTTTTGAAAATGATTTCAAATACAGTGGAAAGTTCCTTATATTATTATTCTCAATTCCCTTTGCACAGTCAATAGCCTGATATTGTAAGGCAGAAAATATATTCAGGTCTTCAAGGTCTTGTCAGAACTTTTGATGGCATTAAGAACTTTTGATGGCATTTTGTTTTGATTTTTTGGGGGGCTATCTTGAAAGCAACAAATACATTTTCAATTCAACCAGCATTCAAGTGTAACTTAGAAAATTAACTTTTAGAATCCCAGCTTCTTTCTTGCGCTAATGACTTTAATTCCAAATACAGTGGCATAACAGCTGTCAAACTTATTCCCTTCTTTATAGTTTGGGCATGTCTACTCTACAGCATCATTTCAAAATAACGCATATTATTTTGAAATAACAAGGCAAGCATCTACAGAGCAAGCCCATTATTTCAAAATAACGGGCTTCTTATTTCAAAATAACAAACCCTCATTTAATTAGGAATAACACTTATTTCAAAATTGCTATTTCAAAATAGCAGTAGTGTGGAAGCTTCACTGCTGCTATTTTGAAATAGCTCCTCCCAGGGCCATTCAGAGTAATTACTTCCCAGCGCTTCCTGGGCCTCCAAATCAAAGTAGCACATACACATTAGGGGAGCCTGCCTCAGACTAATTTTGAGGTTTCCCTGTAGTGTGGATGTGGTATTTTGAAATAGTTATTTCAGGAGTTATTATTCTGAAATAACTTATTTTGAAAGCCCCTTATAGTGTAGACATACCTTTTGTGAGGAGTCAGTTCATTGTTTTGGAGACATGTAGTCTTTTTTTTTTTTTAATGCCAACAAATTTTGCTTGCAGCTGTAGAGTATATTGGATTCTTAAAGAAACAAATCAAGGAGAGTTTAAAGTATCCAGCGCTCCCTGTACCCAGCAGTTTGTGACCTATTCCATAATTATAGAAAATATTTTTGGGTCTCAGAAAAAAGTGACATAAAAACACCATTTGAAAAATGCACAAAGCAATATATCATCCCTATATCCCTTACTTTATTACTATGAGGTTAGATTTCTTCCTTTTACCTCCATTTCAGATGGAATCTAGCTCTAGGGCAGTGGTCCAACCAGTACATCGGGATTCACTGGCAGATCTTGGAGCCTCTGGCAGGTGATCCTGACTGGTTTGGCTAAGAGACTATCAAGAGCCTGCACTTCAGCTGCCCCTTCCCCCCATTGCTGCTCCTCTCCTGCCCTTTGCCTTGGAGCTGCCCCTTTCCCTGGAAGGCTCCTGCTTTCTGTGCAGGGCAGGGGAGAGGAGAGAAGGGATGCTGATATCAGGGTGCCCCTTCTCCCACTCTGTATCCCATCTCCACAGAGCAGAGAGGGGGCACAACAGGACCTGGAATGGAGTTTGCTGGCTGCTTTAGGGAGTGGGCCAGAACCATGGCAGGGGTGAGCCTGCATAGCCCCCACTGAACCACCACCGAGGAACCACCAGCAGTGCCCAGCTGGAGCCCACATCCCAAACTCCTACCCCGGTCATGAACCCTTTCCTGCACCCTAAGCCCTTGCCCTAGCCTTGACCCCCCTGCATCCAAACACCCTCCCAGAGCCTGCACCCTCCTACATCCCAACTGCCTGTCCCCAGAGCAGCTCAGAGCCCCTCTCACACTCCAGATCCCTTAATCCAAGACCAGAGCCTGCACCCCAACCCTCTGCCTCAGCCTGATGAAAGTGAGTGAGGATGGGCAAGAGAGGGAGGATGGCGTGAGCAGGGTTGGGGCCTTTGGAGAAGGGGTGGGAAGGAGGCGGGGAAAGGGTATTTATATTTGAGGTAGATCTTGGATTGCACTGAAGTTCAAAAAGTGATCTCATGCTCAAAAAGGTTGGAGACCCCTGCTCTACTGATGCATATTGTGGATGTGTGATGGTCCACAAACCTAACATGGCATTATGCATCTACCTATGGTGTAGACTTTCCCCTACAATTGTGGGAGATAAGGGTAAAGAGCAGCATGGTGAAGGTGACAGGCAGCTAGCAGGATCCCTTGACCACAGATTAATTGCCATACAGCCCACATGACACTGAAAAAGCAAGTGACATGGTTTCTAACTCTACATCACTGCTGTTGTGAGAGAGAATTGAGTCCTAAGAAACTTGATGGGTAAATCCTCCTTTTATAATTTTCAGCTGTTCACCATGAGTTCAAATTTTGCTTTGTTTTCTCTCCATTTACTTGCTATGATAATATATATAGCTCCCAAGAAAGTTTCAGAGGGAAGAAAACAAGAATGAGACTTTTTTTCAAATTTGGATAAAAATATCAAGCAAACTACAAAAAGGAAAGAGAAAACATTACAGATGGGTGGTATATCACCAACATTGGGGTTGATAGTCATTGCTGTGTGTGTCTAGGTATACCAGGCATTTGAGGCCTTCTGCTGAAGCCAAGGCACATTATTCCCTTGCGATGTCCTGGGAAGGAGGAGGGAGGATAGAAAGTTTAGACCTCCTAGAACTGCTTAGAGAGGCCTCCCAGGATCACTGAGTATGGGTTCTCAGGCTAAAAAAGGCTGAAAGTTAGCAGAAGCTAATCAGGGGAGAGCCCAGCAGGCAAGTCAGAATAACTGTCAGCTTCCTCCAGTGGTCAGTTCTGAGTGACCCTGAGAAAGAAGGATCTCCCCTGGTTTAACTCAAAAAAAGTCTGGCCTGGCCAGGTGTTTAAATCTAACTGCACCTTTTTGGCTGAGTCAGCAAAATTCTGCTTTTTGTTTTAAACTGTGGGATTTGAAGCACAGATGGCCATGGAATTGGGATATCCAGTTAGCTTAACAGGAGCTTGTCTCATTAGATGCTCCACTGGTTCAGGGGAACTTGTGACACTCTTATGCCATTGTCAGGTGGCCATGGAAACGGAAAGCTGGTGATGACATCAGAAAGGCCAGCATAGACAACTCAGTGCTTCCCCCTAGAATCCTGTCAGGATATGAAGGGTTCCTTAGTTGACAGCAGAAAAGACTAACAGTTTTGTGTTGCATTCACAAAGGTATCATGGAGTGTGCAAATACTAGATCTCCTGCCCCTTCACTTCCCCCTGCCCCGCACTGCTCTGGTATAACTATACCTGAATTAATAATTCCATTTAGGCCATAACAGTCCCAAAAAGTTATGGATGCTTGACAGTGTTCAGAAAAGAGCAGGGAAAGAAGCAATGTATGAAGAAAGATTTAAAGCATAAAAATGTGAATAGCTTGGTAACAGAATACAAACAGGCAGAAGGAAAGCATGATATGAGTCTGTAGAGAATGCTGAAAATGGAGTGGTGCATGTATAACTGGAGAAATAGGGATGGAAAAATTTGTTAAATGACCAGAAAAGCTTTCTGACAGTAACAGGTATTAAGCTTGTGGACTAGTCTATCAAGAGAAACTCCATCACTTGTGGCTTGTAGAGTGGACAGTGTATTGGAAAAGGGCATAATTTTCAAGAAACTGGACTAGATCATCTATAGGATGTTATTATTACTATGTTACTAAGTTTCTGAGACAAGGTTATAAAAAAGTGCTAGCAAAGTATATATTTTATATGATGCTAGAATACAAGTAGCTGTTGAAACCCTGACATATTCTGTAAAAATGAAGGTTTCATATAACTCAGGAAAGATGTGTGCCCTTTGCAATGCTAGATAAATATATCACCATTCTCAGTATGATGCAGAAGTGAAAAGTTCCTCAATACATGAGAATGTGTGAGAGATTAGTAAGTGAAGAAAGCAACCCAGAATTCAGCAATTTTGTGAAGTGAAGGTAGAAACGATTCTCTATAATATTGTGATGGGGTGAGGCCCGCCTACCCCACCGAAACGGGCCCATCCCGTACTGGCCCCGCGATTGCCCTCTCACTGGTGGGGGCAACACAACGGGGGTTGCTCGCGTGCAGGCGGTGTAGCGCCACCGCGCGTCAGCTGAGCGGCGGGCCAGCAACAGTTGCTGAGCAACGCGGGGCGCAGGGCCGCAGGGTAATGGCGGCCGGAAGTGATGGCGGGGCGGAAGTGACGTGAGACGCCCAGGAGGAAGGGCAAGGGGAGGGGGATAAAAGCCCCGAGGGAGACAGAGAAAAGGGGGGAAGCAGGAGACGGAGGAGGCAAGGGAAGGGGGGCGAGCGAGAAGCAGGAGACGGAGGAGGCAAGGGGGAAGATGAGCCAGAAGCAGGAGGCGGGGTGGAAGCAGCCCAGGGCAGGGCAAGGAGCCGGCGCACCGGTGGGTTACGGGGACATACCCCCTCCAGTGGGACAGGTCCAGGAGAATCTGTCGTTAGGGCCCTGGGCTGGGGTCTGGGAGTGAGGGTGGGCCCAGACCCCCCACCCCGCACACCCAGCGGAACAAACTTTGAAAGCAGCTGCCAATCAGCAGCCAAGGAGCATAAAAAGACAAGAGGGAGAGAAGGGGGCGGGACTGGACCCCCACAAATATATTCACCCTGCTTTTCAATCACTAGCCTCAGAATATGCCTTTTATATGACAGCTAGCACTATATTTTCAAATCCCATTAAAAATGATGGGATTTGCGTGCACATAGTGGAACTGTCACTCAGAACTTTAAAAATACGTCTCCAGTGTCCCACTAACCCACTGAAATAGTTTCATTAAAATTATTGCACCCTCACAACCCCATGAATCTTTTGCCAAACACCCTCTTGAAAAAGTAGCAGCATGTTTAGTAAACATTTTGGATTGAAATACAGATTTATATATGCTAAGAGATGGAAAAGATCACTTAGGTCATCTACTCCATTTCCTAATGTAAATTAATTAGTGCTTTGTTTAACCTAATTTTAAATAACAAAAAGACAGGGTTGCAAACAGTTTACTTGCAGAGAATAGTTCCAATTCTCCAAGCTTGTCCTCAGCTGGAGCCTAAATATTCCTTTTCCTAATTTAACCTCATTATAGTAATTCTATTCTCTTCTTAATAATTTCATTCTTTTTTTGCCCTGTACAATCTCACAAGATGCATAGGAATACAGCTCGCTACCCTATCACTCAAATTGACAGCATTTTCTTTTTAATTCCACCCTTCCACTTTTCAGTGTGCACATTTTTTTCTTGGGCTTTTCGTGCTGTCTTGTAAAAATGGGACATTATACAGTGTTCAGTTTGAGATGGCACAAATAGTCTCCACTTTGGGCCCTAAGATGTTAAAAGACAATGCTGAGCCCTAGTAATCCCACCCTTCTGGGCCAGCTGAACATGCTCCAGGACATTTTAAAGAGAAGCTCAGGAGCCCAGGCAAAGGATGGTGAGAGAGGCTAGTTACCCACCAGCTCTGTGATTCTTGGGAAACCAGAACATGGTCACCTGTCAGCCTTGTGCTCTTGGGAAGCCAGGGAGTGACATTCATGGAAAACCATCCCCCTCCCTCAGGCCTCTGATGGAATCAAAGACAAAGCAATGAAAAGGCCGGGGAAGACACACCTAAACTGCTTCAGACAAGGGTGACGTGCTCTCATTAGCATACAGAATGGAGAGCAGCTCTTCCAAGGCAGGAACCGCAGTGAACTATGGGACACCGAAAGCAGAGAAGCACTGCCTGATGGGAAATCCCTGCTCCAGATGCTAATGAACCCAGGCCTGCTCACACCCAAATTAGTCTTTATCAGATCAATTCTAGTAAGGATCCTATTGACACCTAAAATACTGAAACTGCATAGTTGCATTGTGAGCTCGTTCAAGGAACATCACCCATAACCAGGGGTGATCAGTCTCTATTGTCTCTCCTCTTTCTCTTTGAACTATCCCTATAAAAACTCCTATTCTTACCCCAAGAAAACTCTTCTGATACCTGGACTTAAACTGCATCAGTTCCATTGAGACTTCTTCATCTCCTGTGTGATCGTGCTGGGGGCTCTGTTCTGCTTGTCTCCTGCCCTCTGGACCCCCCGGCTACCATCATCATCAGGGAACCCCGATCAGTGCAAGCTCCGTGGAGTGGTGAGGTCTCTCTCTCTCTCTTTCTCGCTCTCAACTATCTCTCTAAGCATAGCCTCCTGACCCTGCCCCGTGTAAACTGTTATATGGTTACCTAACATTTGTAATCAGTTTCAATTTAGATTTAATATTGTAATTGTTAGATTTAATATTGTAACCTTTTTATATCTATTCACTACTCAGAAATAAATCACTTTCATTGTTAAACTGGTTGCTTCTCTCTCTTTTGCTCACTCTTCCTTAAGGGGTGGTGTTTTGGCTTCCCCATTCGCTCTGCAACAATGCTTCTTGTACCCAAGCAAAAGATCCCTGTAGTGCCTAAAATCCTGTGGGGTTTGCTCATCGTGTGGTTTACCAGTGAATGACTGTGGAGTGAAAGTGGGGATAGGGGGTGCTGAACCTGGGGGCTTATGAGGATGGCAGCTTAAAGTGCTGTTTAATCCAGCCCACGGAGTCCAAAGGCACATGAGGGTGCAGTGTGGCATTGCTGTGAAACCCAGCCAGCTGAGTCCAGGGACATATGAGGGGGTCAGCTTGTGAGTGCTGAGTACCCAGTCCTCTCAGACGTGCTCTGATTAGTGGGTGTGAGTGTCTGTGTGTGTTGCTAAGGTGGGAAGACCCCCATCCTGAGGAACCTAGTTCCTGCAGAAGAGCTCCAGTGGGAGGGGGAATTGGCAGCAGGGAGAATTCAGCTCCATATGAGAGCACAAGTAAGAACCAACAGCACACTGATAGAACTGTTAACCTTCCCCCAGTCCCATCAGGGTAGCCCTGATAAATGAGCATACCCCAGAGTATTGGGCAAATCTGGTAACAGGCTGCTAAGAAGAGGACTCTTTCTGCAAGAAGCCAGACTGAAAGTTAAGCTGGAGAGGGGAGCAAGGCATGGGAAAGGCCCTCAGTCAGAGCCTTCTTCAACCTCCATCCTCACTGAGGGTGTGTCTAGACTACATGCCTCCTTCGACGGAGGCATGTAGATTAGCCAGATCGGAAGAGGGAAATGAAGCCGCGATTAAAATAATCGCGGCTTCATTTAAATTTAAATGGCTGCCCCGATCTGCCGATCAGCTGTTTGTCGGCAGATCGGGAGAGTCTGGACGCGATGCCCCGACAAAGAAGCCTTTCTTCATCGACACAGGTAAACCTGGTTTCACGAGGCTTACCTGTGTCGATGAAGAAAGGCTTCTTTGTCGGGGCATCGCGTCCAGACTCTCCCGATCTGCCGACAAACAGCTGATCGGCAGATCGGGGCAGCCATTTAAATTTAAATGAAGCCGCGATTATTTTAATCGCGGCTTCATTTCCCTCTTCCGATCTGGCTAATCTACATGCCTCCGTCGAAGGAGGCATGTAGTCTAGACACACCCTGAGTATCAGCAGGCCCTGCTCCTTTGGATTCTTTTGCTGTTGTTGAAATACTAACTATTTAGTCTGTAGGGGCAAGGTACCAGAATGAAGGTATCCATTGGTAGGGAGTAACCCAAGGGAGTGGGTTTAGATTTACTTCAGGGAGGCCTCCAATTGTGTTGCCTCCCACAGGAGCTGCAAACTGGTAAATGGGGAAGGCTTAGGTCCACCTACAGGGCGGGCTTTAGGGAAAATGGTGCACTGGGAGAATGTCTGTTTTTGTGTCCCTGACCTTTGTGGGCAGAGCACCACCCATTTCCCCTGGCACCCACGGGCTCCCCAACCCCTGCACTCCCATCCTATGCTCTCTTTACAACTAGCACCTGCACTGTGCCTCCTTTGCCCCCAGTCTCTGCACAGTGCCTCCTTCATCCCAACCCTTGCAATTTCCTCCAACCTGTGCCCCTCTCAAGGCTGTTCCCCACTCTGGCATTCGGAGGGCAGAAGATGTGTCCACAAGAGACCTTAAAAATACCCTGTCTCTATAGGCTTCTACTTACAAGCTCCCCAGGGACACCGATTCCCTGGCCCTGGGAAATAGGCTGCCGCCATCAAGTGTAAAAAACCCCTTCTTCTTAGACCCAGGAAGAAGCACTTGAACTTCTTCCAGAGGAGTATTCCCAAGTTCCTTTACCATAAGAGAGCTTGAAGAGAAAAAGAGAAAAACTGCAATCTCTGATAGCTGACTCTCAGTCTTAGGCATGCATACACAGACCTCCTGTTACCTTCCAGGACACAAAAATCAAATCATCATCTTACAAAGGGTGATTTTATTAACAAACCAAGGAGATATACTTGATAAAGCATACTTGATTGCTAGGAGTACAGAGCAATTGAGAAAAGAACAGGTTAAAACACAGAGAAAAATAGTATCTCTGGGCTACAGTTTAGATGGGGGGGGGGGGGGTACATGGACTTAGCACAGAGAAGTTTAACCAAACAATAAAATAAAGAAAATAACCTGATCACATTTTCCTATCTACTCACGAACTGTGCTTCATGGTCCAGTCCATTTCCATGCCCAATATTCTTTGTAGTCATGGTAATTCCACCTGGTTCAATTCATCTTGTTTCCCCAGCTCCTAGCTTAAAACTCTCCCAAAGAAAACAGCCAGCAAGTATATCTTTTCAATTCAAATTTCAACACCTTCTCCTCATTGGCTCTCCTGGTTCCTTTTCAACACTCTTTAGATACCAAATGCTGGTCAGCACTGCTCCTATCCATCATAGCTCCCAATCCCAGCCTTGCACTTACATCATGTCCTGCCACACCATCCCCACGCCCAGTACCTGCCACCCTCTTTGCCTAATAACACCCATGCCCAGTTGCCCCTTATCCTGCAGCTATGGCACCCTCGGCATGGGCCCGGTTTGCCAAACCTAAGGCAGGCCCTGTCCAATATGACATGTCCTTAAGGACTGAGGCCCAGAGGGGCTGGAAAACTAAAGATTCCAAGCTCAAAGTCCAGAACAGATATCACTACTGTCCTGACAGAGAGGCCAGGGACTGTAAGGCAGATGTGCTAACCAGGAGGCTATCCAGATCCACAGGCCTCCTGTCACAAAGCATGCCATTAATCTGGGATCACTGTTTTCCTCTCAAATAACATTTATTGCTCATATTTATGTACAAAAGAACTTTCTAAGAATAAAGGCTATCCATACAAGTAAGTAAGGGTATGTCTACACTAGCCCCCTAGATCCATCTAGGGAGGCTAATGAGGGTGACCGAAATTGCAAATGAAGCACTGGATTTAAATATCCCACGCTTGATTTGCATGTTCCCGGCCGGTCGCCATTTTAGAAATTGACTAGCCCAAAGTAACTGCCCGCGTCTCATTGCAGGAGGAATACCAGCTAATTCGAGTTAGGGCTTTATTTTGGAATCCCGTTTCACTGCCGCGTGTAGATGCGGGCAGTTACTTCGGGCTAGTCAATTTCTAAAATGGCGACCGGACGGGAACATGCAAATCAAGCGCGGAATATTTAAATCCCGTGCTTCATTTGCAATTTTGGTCACCCTCATTAGCCTCCCTAGATTGATCTAGGGGGCTAGTGTAGACATACCCTAAGAGAAAATGAATTTACATCAGACAACGATTGAGGTGTGAAACAGATTGAACATGATATGGGCTAATTCCAATTATACATCTTTGTCTTATATCCAAAATTTGATCTATATTATATAAAAGCAGCGCTTTAAACAAGTGGTTTCTTGCCTTTTTGGAAATTATCATCATTATTGTTATCTGTCGTATAGTAAAACCCCAGTGCCCCCGTTGAGACTAGGGGGCTCTGATGCTGGACATTTTATATATTGTAAGAGACACTTCCTACTTGAAGTGCCTGCAATCTAAACAGACAAGACGCCACAGAAAGGTAAAGTGACTTCCCCAAGATCACACAGCAGTACAGTAACAGAGCTAGGAATAGAGACAAAGTTTCTTCGACTTCAGCTTAGTGCTTGAGGTACTTGACTCTGCTATGATTGTAAGAATCCCAGTGTGGTGTCTGATCCACCCAGACTTTGTGAGAATAGGTTTTGGATTCACCCAGGCTTTCTGCAGGTGAGGTTGCACAAGTGACACCAGCAACCAGAGATGCTTGCTATTAAGGACCAATAAGATCAAGTCTTAAGAGCCTGATCTTACTTCCATTTAACTTCATTCACAACTTTACCTTGTCTTTAATGAGAGCTGGACCATTTTCCTCGAGTACAGATACACACGCAATGGTTAGGAATCAATGGGCATAGACACCTATGAGAGTTTAGACATTCAAGCAGGTAGAGTTGGATCACTCTAGCACACAGTTAAATGAAATTTTCTATTTTATTTTCTTTCTGCCCCTCCCCTCTTTAAACAAAATTCTATGGCGTGGGGGGATTTAAAGATCCCTTTAGTTCTGTGGCTCACTAGCACTCATCCAACACTTCTAATTTGGTTCCAATTTTGTTTTCAACAAAAGGAGTCTAAAAACATCTGTCTGTTTTGTTTCCAGACCTTATTGCAAAGGTTCGTTTCTGTGATTGATTAAAAGGACCATTCCATTTTTCCAGCAAGAGACCCGCAGGCACTGCATTAGAGAGCATAAACTGCCATTGATTCAGTCCTGCTGCTTCGGGATGAAAGTTCTAAAAGACTTTGTCCTGCTCTTAACAAATGTAAGCAGAGTCAATAACTCTTGTATTTACCAAGGGAACTTAGATGTGAGAAGCAATCAGGTAGAGCAGAACAGATCAGTATTCTCCATAAGGAAAATGCTTCTTCATTTATCGTTTAAACGTTTATGTGGAGATGCCAAATGCATTCTGACAACCCACCTACACCCCGAGTGAACAGTTACCTTGAAATCATTCAATGCTGTTTTCACTTATTAATACAACACACATCATAAAGTCTACTCTGAGCATTGCAAAGCCCAACTTTTAGTTCCCTACATCCAGATACCCAAAGGATTTTAGGCGCTTAACCTCCCATTGATTTCAATGGGCAAAGACACCTAAATGCCCATGGTGAATCTGGGCCCTGCCCCTGGCCAATGGAATCCACAAACCCTGGGTTAGAGCCTGGGTTCTCAAAACAATCCTTGGGGAGAAACAGACACCCAAGCATGGGAGCCACCGAAGTAGTAAACAGCAGCACTGGTGAGTGGGGTCTTGCTTAAGTCTTGCCCCTCTCATGGAGGTAGGAACCTGAGTCTGGGCTGCAGGGAGATGTTGCTTTGCGATCTGTTTGTGATCCATAGCCATGAACCATCTCCTGGAATCAGGCACCTAAACCATCTTGCAAGAACAGTAGCAGCACATAGTTAATGCCATAGTCAATTGCTCAGAGAGCAAGAAGCTTGGATGTGGGGAGAGGTGGCAATGTCAGCCTCCTTTATAACCTTTAGGGTAGTGGTTAGGGAACTCATCTGGAATGTGGGAGACCCTGAGTCAGTTTCGCCCCTAGGGTGCCGGAGGAGGAGAAAGAATTTGGGACAACCCATTCTTCATCTGAGTGCTCTAAGCACTGGCATGTGGGATAATCTGGCAGGGGGGTGGTTCTCTCAGCATTCCTTCCCTACTGAAAACATTTCATTTTGTAATTAAACATTCCTTGGGCCATAGGAGTAAGAATTAGAGCACTTACCTGGGAGGCAAGAAATGCCAGTTCAAATCCCTTCTCCTCAAGTACAGAGAGGGGTGCCCTAACCACTAAGTTCAAGGATATTAGGAACATATCTCTGTCACTCCTGGCCATTTTGTTTGGAGTTGGCCATGCTCGGAATCAGACAAGATAAGCATTGTCCGGTATCATCCCTTGGTTTGAGGCTCACACTGAGATTTAGGTATAAGATAGGTGTCAATGCACCTGTCTGAGGGGATACATGCCACAAAATTTAGGCTCTTAGGAGAATTCACACAGTGTAAGCACCTACAGAGTTAGGGAGCAATTGATCATGGTTTTGTGGATTGCAGTAATGCCTATATTTGGGACATAGGCACATAAGTATGTGGCCTATCTTTTTGAAGCTTGAGCTGCTGTCCAATGTCCTAAGACATCCTGCTTTGCACAGGCATCATGTTTTGTTTTGTTTTCTACAGGACATAGGCACTACAGTTGCGCCACAGCTGCTTGCATTTTCCTGATTTACCGGAGCCCTACACTACAAAGCAGGGCTAATATACAAACATATTTCCTCTCTTGAAAATGTGAGAGATTTAGCAATATCTTTTTGGTATGGAATATTTGTGTTTCATAGCTTTTTTTCTTTTCAAAATATGAAAGAAAATTCAGTCTTTAAAGAGAAAAAAAAAAGAAAAAAAAAGAGAAAAGAATGAGCCTGCACAGCTCACCTAGGAAACAGAGAAAGCGAGGGAACTACTCAGACTTTAATATAAAGTTGTGCTACAGTTACTTCCTTTTCATATTTTGCTCATTTCTAATGCATCTTTTAAAAAGCCATTGATAAGCTGGAGACTTTTAGCCACTACAGAAATGACTTAATGATACTAAAACAAACCTATTGCACTGCTATAACCACTCAGTTGTGTTACACCACAAAGTACATCTAAGAGTCTACTAAAGGAAGAGGTAAGTTGATCATTTATTCAGCCATCCTCATTCAGCGGCCCTCATTTATGCGAAGGAAACTCTCATATTTGGCATGGAACCCCAAATGAGAATTATGGAAAACCACCAAAGTCAAATAGACCTAGGAACACACAGGTCAGGAAAGCAGAATACATCCCACTTCTATGTTACTGATGAAAAAGAAATGACAGGCTTAGTGGGGCAGATAATTAAACTTTCATGCCAGTCACTGTTAGCAAAGAATAACTATAGTGCCTTTTAAAAATTCTTCCCATCATGAAGGGGATTTACATCTACTAACACTGAGTTCCTATAAATAAAATACAGTAAGCCCCTGTAAACAGGAGCAATAGGGCAGACCAATGAAGGCTAATTTAAGGGTCTTGAGCTGAAAGGAGTCAGGATGCCAATAGTGTAGCATCATATCCCTGGAACTGACATGTTTCCATGTTGTGTGTCTCAACAAATTATCTATATTTTCCCAGAGCTCCCTCAAAAACCTTATACCACATCCCCCCCTCCCTTTTTTTAATTCTACAATTTTTAGATTTCTTATTTCAGCCTCCTCATGTTTGAAATTTGCTGAGAGAGTTTATTGAATTAATCTTGTAATTGTCCACAATGACTATTCCCAGAAGACAAAATGAATATATTTGTAGACCGAAACAAATTAGAATGCATGTTTGAATCATAACCTTCCAGTGTACAGTCTCAATATCATTATCAATTCTTTTAGAGACAGCAGTGCAGAACTGTAGAAAAAAATTTGCTATTTCTGCATTTTCTTTTGACATCTTTAGGGTTAAAGAAGACCCTAATGATTGCATTATGGAGAAATGCCTGTATATTTTTTTACTGTCTTCACTGGTAGAATAACCCTGTGTGTGTGTGTGTGTGTGTGTGTGTATATATATATATATATATATATATATCATGCCAGTTCCATAAAAGGCTTTATTTTTAGTCTCTTCCATTAGGTTTATACTACTTATAATAAACAGGTTTCCATAGGGGTTATTACAACAAAGGTATTAACATTCCCTGTTTATAATAGATAAGAACCTTGCTTATAAATAAATGAAATTTTAAAAAGATAAAAGTGACCCGAGAGCCTTAGAGTTTATACTATCTCTTACTTTCTTTGCTATTATGGAATGCAAAAACAAGCCAGGCACAAATATGCATCAGTTGAAAACCCTTAAAAAAAACCATATGCTGATCCATAGTGTGACAGATTCAGGACACTGAATGGGCTTCCAGGTGAGAAGCAATTGGAAAAGATTTCTTTGATGCAGTTATGGATTAGTCAGAGTCTGAAAGGAAGCTACAAAAGAATAATTTATCAGCATCATTTAATGCTAAAGTTTTTTAAACATCATTCATTTTAAATAGCCTAATGCAAGAACTTGAACCTCTAGAGAGCTGCCCTAATACAGACTGAGTTTATAATACAATTGAAGAACAGGACATTTTCTTGTTCTTGTTTCACTCTGAAATCTTCATCAATTTGAGAAAAAAAAAAACCACCCCAGAAATCCATTATAAGAATTGTAATTTACTAAGGCTTCCTGCGGTGACTTTGGTGTCTGCTTGTCAGTTACTCTTCCTCTTTTTGAGATAGGCTCCACTGCACAAGAATCACTGGAGTATTTTTCTCTTTTTAAATTGTTGATTGCAAAGTTAACGTGTAAAGCATTCCTTGCCATTTCTGTCACTCCCATATATTTCAATCCTTGAGGATATGAAAGGAAACAGAGGCTTACTCATCCATTTCAAAGAGTGAATAGAAAGTATACTTATTAAAAAACAGGGTCAGTTCTGAGGTGAGGGAGGATCATTTTCTTTCAAGGTGAAGATAAGTGAAAATGCAAATAAGGGGGATAAATCAAATGAAATAAGAGTGGTGATGGCGACATCTTTTTCCGGGAAGCACTGCCACAAAAACAAAATATGCAAATATCCTTGTGACAATCAGTTTGGAAACAAGTCTGTAAAATGCCAAGTACCTGCTGAGAGAAGATGTGTACTTGCAGCTCCCATTGACACTTTGGAAGATGGTGATATGGGAGTTACAGGCAAGGAAGGAAGAAATAATGGCATCATATCTGCATAATGCAATCACCAGTAAACTCTTCTCTGGGTGTCAGATAGCAAGGAAACAAAAACAGCTTAAATCATCTTATGGCTATTCCATGGAAACAGCAAAAGGAATGTGCCAGATGATAACAGAGCAAGATCGTAATTTATGACTGTTTAAACAAGGATACTGCACTATGAAAATGATTCAAGCACTGTTTATAATTCCAATGAGAGTTTTGCCATTTCCTCTCCAAATCCCCAGGAAGATTAATGGAGATTGTTCATTTTGTTCTGGTCTTTGTGCTTCCCCCACAAAATAATGTCTCTTCATTTCATTTCTTTTTTTTTTCTTTTTCTTTTTTTTTTAATGTGGCATTTCTAGTAATTTAGTGATCAACAAGGGATAGTAGCAATGCCAGACAATGACTGGCCAAAAATCTATCCATTTTAAAAGAAAGTGTCACAAAGACAGGATAAAAATCAGAACATTAAAGGCATAATTGAATGAAATTGAGTTTTGTATTTTTGTGAGATAGTTATGGAAAAGCACATTAGTTTAAGGAACAAGAGCTGACTAATATTTAGAGGCAGAAAATTAATCTGAAGTTTTCCTAAGTAAAATTGCTATAGCCAATTAATAATATTACAGATGAAGCTGTCAGCAGAACTGATGCTGAAAATTAAATTCTGGATTCATTCCATGGCCATATTAATATCTATGATATTAAATTTGTACAAAAATAGGTTGTATGGGTGGTGCTAAGATAAATGACTCAGGGGAATCATAATAAATATTCACTATCAGCTCCTTTTCTCAAATCCAGCACATCTATAATTATCAGATGTCATTAACTCCTGTTCTGGTACTTGGTAACCTATGTGAAACAAGTTGATGGTCTCAGTTCAGTTTTAAGTGGACATTTGTCCACACTTCACCATCACAATTTGCACCCCCTATAGGCACCCAGTTGCTGGGTTGACTGAAAACT
The DNA here is from genome assembly GCF_052426305.1 of Pelodiscus sinensis. NCBI lineage: Eukaryota > Metazoa > Chordata > Testudines > Trionychidae > Pelodiscus > Pelodiscus sinensis. The sequence goes on along the minus strand of NC_143058.1, from coordinate 30,855,103 downwards.
AAACTACCCTCCTATACTTTTGGTCGTGACCCTTCAAGTGAGGGTTGAGTGATTCTGGTGGTGTAGGGGTGCAGATGGAGCATGGCAAAGCTGGCCACTGTCCATATGCTTTTTTCTTTGGATAAATATAGTTCAACTGTCTCTAGGCTGCCAGTGTGATGCCTGTTATGGGCACTAAACCTTTCTTTAAAAATCATGTAAAGACAAACAATATACGTTGTTGCTAGATTCCTCTCCAAAAGCATAATATCTTGTTTCTGTCTGAGTTAAGAGCAACATTTCCATTGAGTTCACCAGGAACAGGAAAGACATCTAATAGATAAGAAACAGTTTACTAATGGAGAAAACCACATTATGGCTTTCAGAACAAAATGAAAATTATGTTTTTGGCAACATACAATGCTTACATTGAACAGAGAGCTGAGCAAACAAAACTCATTATACAAAAGTTTCTGAGAACAAACCTTGAGTTAGTATCTCAACCAGTTAGGGTGTGCCTGCAATGCACCCTTACCTCAAAACAAGCTACGGAATTTGCACTAGACAGTGCCAAATTTTGAAATAAAGCATTATTCTGACAAGTGATAGAAATGTAGCCGTGTTAGTCTGGGGTAGTTGAAGCAAAATGCAGGACAATGTAGCACTTTAAAGACTAACAAGATGGTTTATTAGATGATGAGCTTTCGTGGGCCAGACCCACTTCCTCAGATCAAAAATGATCTGAGGAAGTGGGTCTGGCCCACGAAAGCTCATCATCTAATAAACCATCTTGTTAGTCTTTAAAGTGCTACATTGTCCTGCATTTTATTCTGACAAGTCCCTTAACCCTTGTGGATTGAGGGTTACAGGGACACTGTAATAGTGCACCCATTATTTTGAAATATATTTGGAAATAATGGGCATGTTTAAAGACGTTAAATAGCTATTTCGGGATACTTCCGGTATCCCAAAATAGTGCCGCTGTCTAGACATAGCCTTAGATTCCTTTGTTCACTCTCCTAGTTACAGTTTGAAGAACAGGCAAATTGATTACAAACGCCTTTGAAAACAGTAATATTGGAACTGGTGCATGATGGACATGAAGAAAATCTACTATAAAGCTTGAAAACGGATTAAAAGACTAAAGGTCCATAAAGATTTACAACATATATGTATATGTAATAACGGAGTTCCTACTAAGCAAAGTAAATGATACTATGAATGTTGTTCTCATGCTGTAATGTGTGAGCATAGTAATTTTTATTATTATTTAGCACTACAGATACCCATGGTGCAGTACAGAAATCAGGGCTGTTGGTGGGGAAGGCAGGAAAAAGAGCCAGCTCCCCAGGGCCTGCCACCACCGCTACTGCAGCAGCAGAGGCTGGAACCCTGGAACCTTTAAATCACTGCCAGAGTCCTGGGTGGCACAGTCCAGGAGGCTCTGAGGATAGCTGGAGGAGGCCAGCTCTGAGCTCTCTTACACCCAAAGGCCCCGCCCCTTCTTCCAAAGGCCCAGAGCTGAATCCCTACACACATTGCCCAGGGCCCCAGCAAGTCTGACGCCAGCCCCGACACAAATTAAGGGGAAACATACCTGACCTCATATGCCAGTGATCACCAACCAGTAGACCAGGATCTACTAGTAGATCTTGGAATCTTTGACAGGTGATCCTGAGAGGTTTGGATGGGAGGCTGTCAAGTGCTGGCATTTCATCTGCCCCTCTCAGCACTGCTGTGCTGTTCCTGCCTTCTGCCTTGGAGATACACCTCACTCCTGGGAGCCTCCTGCTTGCTGTGCAGGGCACAGGAAGAAGAGGAGAGGGTGATGTCAGGGTGCCCCTCCCTCCATGCTGTACCCCATCTCCACAGAGCAGAGGGGGGCAGGGATGGAGAGAGTTTGCTGGCTGCTTTGGGAGTGGTGCAGAGCCAGGGTAGGGGTGAGCCTGCCTTAGCCCCCTGCACCACCATCCAGAAGCCACCTGTGATAAGCGGTGCCCAGCTGGAGTTTGCATTCCAAACCTCAGCCCCAGTCCTGATCCCCCAAAGCCTGATAAAAACAAGTGAGGATAAGGGAGGGAGGATGGAGTGAGCAAGGGTCTCAGAGAAGGGGCAGGAAGGAAGCAGGGCAAGAGTGTTTGGGTTTGAGGTAGATCCTGGATTGTACTTAAATTCAAAAAGTGATCTTATGCTTAAAAAGGTTGAAGACCACTCTCATATACTATAGATTGTGCTGGTAACACTACTTGTTACTGATACAGTCTGACACTTATAACTTTGTCAACCATTGGACGGAAGTTTTGTACACTGATTATCTGCCTCTCCAATATACTATATATTTTATTATATATTATTATATGCCACAATCTCAACCATTTCTAAGAACTCTGGATGAAAATATTTTGTTTCACCCATGTACAATTGTGGTGACATCTTTGAAAAGATCAAAGATCTAGTGCCCTCATGCTTCAAGACAGGGATTTGAAACTTAGCAAGGGAAGAGTTTGTGTTTTAGAGAAGTGCCTTTTTGCTGTCCCCATGAAAAACTGGCCAGATTTAGTGTAGTTGTAAGCCTTTGCAAAAAATGCAGTTTTCACATAATCAATAGGGACTTGCTAGAATACAGCTAAAATACCTGAAGGTTGTGTCTGACTCCTCACTGAACATGCTCCAGCCTAGCTTTAAGTGACAACATTAGCTTTTCTCTTCATAATAGCTAATCTGAGTCATGCTGTGGCCAGGCACTGGAATGCAGAGAATAGAGTCTGTCTGTTCCATGCTGTCAATGACCCTACCCTAACCCTGCATGCTTAGGCAACGTGGAGAAGGAACTTGCCTAATTCAATGCAGGGGGGACGCAATCCAGACTAGAGGGATGGTAAAGATGTAGATTGTGACTAGGGCTCTGATGAGACTGGAGGAGAGTGGAGAAATTGGCCCTAGATGCTGGGAAGGGAGTAGAGACAGCCATTGTCTGTACAAAGAAACTGTGAACCAAAGTGGACTGGTTGGACAAGACCTTGAATCTTTGAAAACTCTTGGGAGAGGTCCCAAAAGGCTGGAGAACAGCAAACATCACAGCTATCTTTCAAAAAGGAAATAAAGAGGACCAGCAGGATTATAAACTAGCCCACCAATCACCTGACTGTATATTAACCAGCCTGCTTTTGCCCAGCTGGGCTTCAGGTTCAGTTGAGCTTGGGTCTCCATCTAGATGCAGCCATTGGCTTCCCAGAGCTGATGTAGGGTGCACACCCCCATCACAATACTCTATTGGGTAGCTAAAGAAAGTTAATGTAAGTTCTAGCTGTACAGCTAATTATAAACATACTCCATTGTATGTATGTGCCCACTCAAATTATGGGCTAGTCAGGTGACAGAAATTAGGATTAAATCACTAATCTTTCAGATATTATATTTCTGTCTCCAAATGCTACAACTCTGAAAAAAAACTACTGATTTTTACATGAAGAAAAAGTAAAATGTAGGTCTTTTGAAAGTGTACAGATATATTTAACTGTTGCCAATAAGTGACAATTTAATTAATGGACTCAACATCTGACCCTCATTAATATTCCTATGTGCCTCACTTCATGAGCTGACTCCAGACTTTGAGATTTGGAGCAGATATGACAGCACACATGGGTCATATTCTTAAAATGGCTGGAATATTTTATTATATTTTGGCTTCCTGACATTTTCTAAAGAGTCATAAAGATAATAATTTAATTCAACAGTAATTTTCCATGAATATTTATGCCAGGTAAGCCAACAATTACTTATGGATTATAAGCAAAAAAAAAAAAAAGTGTGTGTAGTGGGGGTCTGATGATGTATGTCTGACTTTAATTATAAACAATATTACTGTCTCGCATCAGTCTTGAGCATTAATTCTAGAGGAATTGGTTGCAGCCAGCAGTAACAAATGGGCTTGTTTATTTATGGCCCCAAGAAACAGCTAATGCTCTTATAAACTATTTCTTACCTGTGATAATGAGCCATTGTAAAGGGATTACATCTGTTACTGTCTGAGCCAGAATCAACAGCTTCTGGACTGTATTTCTTATTTTTTTAAAGAAAAAAAAAATCAGCTCCTAGCAGGTGAGAGCCAGCTCAAATACAGCACATTTGTAGAATTACAGTGTACAAATAGAATCAGCACCCATCTCTTGCGAGCATCCCATAGTTGAGTTCATGTGCCTGCAGTCTATGTTTGTGGTGTAATAATAGGGCAGCATCCACTTTTTGCAAGTGCCCCCACTTGTTTGATGGTTTCTTTGGTAGGTCTTCAGTGACTCAGCCCTCCAGCCCAGTCACAGACCCAATCCGTAGGTGAAACATAACAACTCTCTTCCCGATAAGAGGCCATACTCCCGGCACTTACTCTCTGGAAGCACTATCTCCCTGCCACATCCCTTGGACTCAGTCCTTATTGAGTACCAATAGCTACTGGAGATCCTTCTTAGCTCCTCCTGTACCTGCCCACACTGAGCTTCTGGGGGTCCTGTTATTCTTTCATGAAGACAGGAATACAGTCCTCCTCTTCCAGCCCCAGACAGCAACTGACTGTCTCTTCAGGTCCTTTTTTTTATACCCCCCACTTCCCCGGTCTCGGATTGGCTACTCCTGCAGCCCCTCTCTTTTTCTCTTTTCAAGGATGGGATGGGATGGGATGGGATGGGATGGGATGGGGGATGGCAGGACCCTGAGGCTTCCAGCAGGAGGCCTCTCGGCTTAATCCGCCTCCTCACTCCGTGTCTTCCATTTTACCTGAAAGCAGAATAACTGTGTTAAGCCACATACTGGATTAAATATCAATAGAAAGAAGAGAGGGCAAGAGAACATAATGTATGTCTACACTGCCACCCTAGTTCGAACTAGGGTGGCTAATGTAGGCATTCGAAGTTGCAAACGAAGCCCGGGATTTAAATATCCCGGGCTTCATTTGCATCTTGCCGGGTGCCGCCATTTTAAAATCCCCGTTAGTGCGGACTCCGTGCCCACAGCTACACGCGGCACGGAGTAGGTAGTTCGAATTAGGCTTTCTAATTCGAACTACCGTTACTCCTCGTGGAATGAGATGTACCAGTAGTTCGAATTAGAGAGCCTAATTCGAACTACCTACTCTGTGCTGCATGTAGCCACGGGCACGGAGTCCGCACTAACAGGGATTTAAAAATGGCGGCACCCGGCAAGATGCAAATGAAGCCCAGGATATTTAAATCCCGGGCTTCGTTTGCAACTTCGAATGCCTACATTAGCCACCCTAGGTTCGAACTAAGGTGGCAGTGTAGACATACCCATAGATCTTTAGCACCACTGTCAGAAATTCTTAGCATAGTCAGCTGCTCAACACCCAGCAGAAACCATCTACTATACACCACTTCCTACACTCCAGCCTGCAGCAGTCATCCATCTGTATCAAGCCTTCACTATTCCTACCCCAGAAGCAATCATTCCTTCTCCATCACCATTCCTACCAACAAAAGACCATCCCCTCCACAAGCCCACAAACCTTCATCCCCACACAAAACATCTTAAGTGCACCCATCCGACTGCATCCAGCACCCTCTACCCAGCACTCCCCCACTAGAAGCCCATGGCTAGTACCCCCAATATTGCTGTAACCCTAATCCCACAATCATTGGGGAAACTGCAAAACACTAGGGTACCAAGGCAAGAAACTCTGATTTGTTTGGGGTTTAAAGGTGGAAGAAAGTTTGGGTATGTCTACACTTGCACTCAAGTTCGAACTAAGGATGCAAATGCAGGCATTCGAAATAGTCAATGAAGTGGGGATTTAAATATCCCACGCTTCATTAGCATGATCTCGCTGGCGCGTTACTCTGAAAGCCAGCTGTTTTGAAAGTGAAAGTGCATGCCAGATGCATTAGTTTGAACCAAGGGGTTTGGTTCGAACTAACGCGTCCCGGCACGCACTTTCACTTTCGAAACAGCTGGCATTTGGAGTAACGCGCCGGCGAGATCATGCTAATGAAGCGCGGGATATTTAAATCCCCACTTCATTGACTATTTTGAATGCCTGCATTTGCATCCCTAGTTCGAACTAGGGTGCAAGTGTAGACATACCCTTTGAGAATCCTTAGTCTACTGGATGTGGATATATTTAAAGAGACTCTTTCAAGGTGGATCACCCTAAATATAGACTTAATTTTGTTTTAGTTGCGGAGGGGGAGCATGCACATTGTGCCATCCTTTGGTTTAGCCTGCCTATTCTGTTCCTTTGAACAGTCTGGAGATACAAAAGACTTCAGGAGAACCTAAAGAACGACTCTGTGTGGCTCGAAAGCTTGTCTCTCTTACCCAGGGAGGTTGGCCCAATAAAACATATTGTACCACCCACCTTTTCTCTCTTAAGCAGAGCCAATGAATGTGAATGGATGCCCATGATTACAATGAAACTCATGACTCCTGGACTTGCTATCAGTGACTTTCCAAATTGATAAATTAAGCTTTTCTCCATGTTGCAATTTGGAATTTTCTGGAAGAAGATGGAGCTGTTAAAAACAACAGAGTACTGGCAAAGTCAATGAAAAACTGGGGCATCTTACTTGGCAAACATTCCTTAAGGCCATCACAGAAAGATATTCAGTAGCTTGTTATCATTTTTCTGCATTTGTATTTTGATGAATGAGTATAAAGTACACTGTCTGAAGTATTAGAAGAAAAATATATCAGCCAATCAACCATTCATACATTTTTTCTTCTCAAATTAATTCCATATATTGTATTTTGTGGAGCACTTAATTCATCTCATTTTACAAAGTTAAAACAGGTCGAGGTCTATTACAAAAAAAACCAGAAACAAATAAGTTTGCTAACCCCTTTATCATATTATACTATGTTGTTCATTGAGCAATGATCCATATTCTTTCTTTTTCAAGCTGTCCTAGATTTTTAATGAAGCACATACAAAGATATTTGCATATATTTCTGTACTTTTGAAATCAGCATTGAAGTTATGAAGTTGCAAAAAAGATAAAACAGTTACTTTCCATGAATACTCCCGATCAATGTGAGGGCACCAATGGGAAATAGCTAGCTGCTAGTTAGTATGAGAGAGACGGACCTAATGTCGGTAAAGGATGTTTTATCATTTCACTTTCAATATGTATCTCCTACTGATTCAACACAGGCTTTTAATAATGCTGTACATTGAGTGACATTTTCAAAAGACCCTAGAGGGAGTTTTGCACCCAAACCCCATGGAAATGTAAGAGAATTGATCACTAATTTCCTTAAATCTTTGGGGAAAAAACCCTTTTAATAGTTCTGCCAGTATTAAATCACATTCTTTCTAAAGTCAAGGGTAGAATTTTCAAAAGTAATTAAGTTAATATTGACTATTGACTTGTGCTCCCAGCTTCCTCAGAGATTTCTGAAAATCCCATCCCAACTTCATTCTTTTGTTAGTTTCTTCACTGGTATCAGATTTGTTAGATGTGGCTTTGTGAATCAATTCACCCTCTCCTAAAGAGGTAACTTCCTAGTTTACCCAATTCTCATCTGAAGCCATGTATTCATGACTATTAACTAGGGTATGTCTAGACTACATCCCTCTGTCACCAGATGGACGTAAATTAGACATACCAACACTGCAAATGAAGCGGGGATTTAAATCTCCCGTGCTTCATTTGAATAAAAATGGCCACCATGTTTTGCCGAATCAGAATTTTGTTGGCAAAAAGCAGCTATCAAAAGGGGGATCAGGTAATAAAGAAAGCCTTTGTCACCGGATCCCTTATGCCTCATAAAATGAGGTTTACAGGATGGGCCGACAAAGGCTTTCTTTGTCGCCCGATCCCTGTCTTGACATCCGCTTTTTGCTGACAAACTGCTGATTCGGCAAAATGCAGCAGCCATTTTTATTCAAATGAAGTGCAGGAGATTTAAATCCCTCCTTTATTTGCAATGTCGGTATGTCTAATTTATATCCCTCTGGCGACAGAGGGATGTAGTCTAGACATGACCTCAGTGTCGGTGATAACAATAAGAACAGACTGAAATCTTCACCTAAAATCTATTAAAAAAAAACCCCACATAACACTTCCTTGGTCAATTAATACTACCTCTCCTTATTATTGATTATCTCGTGAACGACAACTAATCGGCACAACCCAAATAGCAATATAGGTTGAAACGGCATAATCCAGACTTCATAATCCAGCAGCAACATCCCGCTCTGGCATCACTGGAGTGACTCCATGGGCAGGAGCAGCCCATGTATATAGGCCGACTCGGCCGTTGCCTAGGGCGCCGCGTTAAACGGGGCACCCAATGATGACATCACGCAATTGAGGGCTGTGGAGGCAGGGGCGTCGATCGCGCATTCTGCCTGAGGTGCGGGGGCATCGATCACGCATTATGCCTGGGGCGCCAACTGCCGGCAGTCCACCTCGGGCCGCCCCTGTCCATGGGGTCAGGAACAAGAGTGCCATTTATGGGGAGTTAGAGGGACAGTAGCTCCTACTCCTGAGTGGTTAATTGACTAGTCGACGGAATTTCCATCGACTAGTCAATAGACACTTCCACATTCCTCTGGCTGGTGCTCTTGTAAATTTCAAAGGAGGAATGCAGAACTCCATATACAGCCCAGGGCCAGTGGGAAGTCCTGCTGACTCCGGACTCCATGGCAGCTGCCCCTTTGAAATGCATGGGGTCAGCATTTTAAAGGGCAGCCGCCCTGCACAACTGATCCGTGGATTCTGGAGAAATGTTGCGGGGAGCCTAAGATCAGCTGGGGAGTCCCCAGCTGATCCCGGGCTCCAGGGCTGCCCCTTGAACTGCAGAGGCAGCGTTTTAAAGGGGCAGCCCACTGTCTTGGGGTTTCCACCTGCCACTTTGAAGAACCCCTTCCCCCCACTTTGCTGCCTCTGTCTCATAGAGGCAGCAAAGGGAGGAGGATATCGACTAGTTGACTAGTCAAAAGACTATCCAATAAGCATTTGCAAATGCTTATCGGATAGTCGACTGGTCAACTAGTCTTTAACATCCCTAGTTTGAACCCCCTAGATTTCATACTTGCAGTCAGCTTAAAGCTGCATGCCCTGACTCCAGAGGCAGTTCTTAAATGTATCAGAGTTTCAGATGCTTGAAGCTTTGCCTTTGGGACAGGGAGTTTGTTATTAAAAGAGGGGGCCAGGTGATTAAGAATAACAAGGATAACAAAAGGCTGGGCATTCCAGTAATTGAAGGATCATTAGATCATCATGAAATGAAAACATTGCTAGATATGCCACTTAAAAGATAGGAGGGGGAAAGAGTAAGAGTAAGTGTTTTGCTGCTGGGATTTGCATTTGGATTACTGTGTTAAACTTACAAATATTCTTGGAAAAGGGGGTGAACAGGAACTAATCCAAAACAGACTGTAAAGAGCTACAAAGGGATTCCATAAAATTGGGTGATTGGGCAACACAAGAGCAGATGGAATTCAGTGCTGTAAAGTGCAAAGTAATGCACATGGAAAATAAAATCCTAGCTATAGATACAAAATAGCTGTTACCACTCAAGAAAGAGATCTTGGAATCATTGTGGATAGTTCCCTGAAAACATCTGTTCAAAGTAATGTGGCAGTTTAAAAACTAAAAAGCTAAGAGAATATTAGGAATCATTAGGAAAGGAATAGATAATAAGACAAAATACCATATTGCCTGTGTATAAAGTCATTGTATGCCCACATCTTAAATACTGTACTCAGATCTGGTGGCCCCACGTGAAAAAAAGATATATTGGATTTGGAAAAGGTACAGAAGGGACAACAGAAATGATTGTGGGGGAGAAACAGCTTCCATATGAGGAGAAATTAAAAAGACTGGGATTTTTCAGCTTGAAAAATAAATGACTAAAGGGGAAGGGATATGTTATTGGTCTAGAAAATCATGAATGGTGTGGAAAATAGAATAAGGAAATATTATTCATTCATTCACTAACATAACCCAGAAAGCTGGGAATGGGCGATGGGATGGATCATGATGATTGCCTCTTCTGTTTATTCCTTTTGAAATACCTGGCATTGGCCACTGCCAGAAGTTCAATCTATACTAGCAAAAAACCCATGCTTGATCAACAGTAGGAATTAAAAAGAAAACATGCTAATAAACTAATTGTATATTCAGAATAATTACTTATTTGTAAAACAAACCAATCTTTCCACAAGCAAAAAATAGATTTAATTAATCAGATAAATTATTTGTTGCAGTTTATTTACTCTGCTCTGTGGCTCAAACAAAGAAAATTACTTGTAAGTTAGCAGTGGTAGTAGTGGCATGTTGTCTCCCTTCTCTAGCACTTAGCACCAGAGAAAGTAAATTTATTTGGTGTCAGCAGATACTGGATGCTGTCCTTCCACCGCTAACATGCTGCATGCTGCTGATGCAGTAACTAATCCATAAGAAGCCATACAGTGACAGTCTATTGTATGCCTTATTCTTACAATAAAATAAAAGTTGCTTTTGAAACCTTCAACTATTACACCTTGCAGAAATAGATTATTCTCTGGGGATGACATGGCCATACTGTTCAGATTCAAAAAGACTTGCAAATTTCATAACGTTATAGGAATGTGCTGAGTCCTTTATTACTTGAGAATCTGGGCTCCTTTTGCTATTTTTGTCCTTATGTTTTTCCCTCTATAACTTTCAATGCAGTTTGTTTTCTGCTGGGAATGGGCCCTCATTCACACATGAAGTATTCTAATACATAAGAACTCCCAGGCTGACCTTTTAATTTACCTGTTTATGTAAAGGAGAAGGTCTAGAAGACAGTCTATAATGTCTGGTATACTCAGTATGGATTTCATTACATTTTTGCAAATTTATCTCTGCCTGCAACCACTCTGTCTAATGGGATAATGAATGAAGGAGTCACGGTTAGCTGACCACAGTTCAGGACTGGATGATCAATCTGCAATGCTATCCTGGACATATTTGCTCTCATGGCCAGGTCCCCGAGGCAGACTATGGGTTTGTAGGGACCCAGGCCAGAGCAATCAGGGGACACTCCCCTAGGGTTGCCAAGTGTCCAGTATTCTACTGAACAGTCCAATTTTTGTGCCCTCTGTCTGGTAAAAATATCAGAAAATACTGGACATGTCCAATGTTTGGTATTTTCTATTTTTCCGGCTGGGCGCCGGATGGAAGCCTGGCGGGGGTGGGAGGAGTGGCTGGGAGGCGGGGCCACGATCGGTGCTGGGAGCCTGTGGTAGTGTACAAAAGCCTGGCGGGGGTGGGAGGAGTGGCTGGGACTCCTAGCCAGTCACCCTGCCCGGCCTCTTCCCAAGGCGTCACTCCTCCTCAGACGCAATCAGCTGAGGGCTCCCAGTGCCGATTGCGCCCCACCGCCCAGCCACACCCCCAACCCCTTCCAGTTTCTGCAACCACAGGCTCCCAGCTGGGGAGCTGGGTTAGAGCACAGGGACTTTCCTTGCCCAGCCAGTGCTGCTGCAAGGAGCAGGGTTAGGATATGAGGGTTTGCCCTGCTCTTCCTGTCCAGAAAGAGGGATGGATCATGAGGGCTTCCCCCACTCTCCAGTAGGAAAGCCAGGTGAACAGAGTGGCTCAGAGCACTGGTGTGCCTATTTTTCTGGGATCCCCCAGTCACAGGCTCTGTTGTCATAGTGGCTAAACCACCAAGAAAACTGTAGAGCCTATGAACATGATGTGGTGCACTGAAATTAGATGACATAAAGCTGACTCCAATTTTGTGACCAACACAGTCCATACTAAATCATATTTAGTACCGCTGGTTTTTAAAAAGCCGGGGGGGGGGGAGTAAGTTATTGTTTTATTTGACATAGTATTATGTATTATTGCAAAATGGTTAGACACAATATTATGTTAAAGGGCACCAGAAAACCTTTAGTGCATATCAGAAGGTCCACAGAGACCAATTACACAAGTTCAATGTAGAAATCAACCCCATCAGGTAGACAAACCCTTAATCCCAAGAGGTGAATGGAAATTGGGCATTGCCAAGGGCATTTGAGAATACCTCTACCAATATTTGTAAGATCATTTTCACATCTTCTAGTAACCCCCTGTACGGGGCTGTGTCCATGAGCATATAAAAGTGTGTGCATTTCATTATCTTTTTCTCTCCTTTTTCTTAAAAAAGAAGAACTTTGTTGACCCCACTCCTATTTGAATATGATCCTTAATTTTGGGGGAACAAGTGTGAACTAACAGCCTTAGAAGGGTGAGAAAAATTAAACGTTCAAAGGATGGGCAAACCTCTAACTCTGCGCTACTAAGTTAACATAGGCACTTGAGAAGGTTTGCCTCAGAAGTGCCAATGATTAGGTTGGGAGAGTCCTTTATGGGCACTGAAAATGTAGACCCACTGTCACAATTGAGTAAAGATACGCAGCAGTTTCATACTGACAATAACTTTGTCATCAATTAATTTTAGCATAACAAATGGAATAATAAAACATGCAATGCATTTAGCAATGCATATCTGACCAGAGAAAGATCCCTGGGAGAACATGATCATTCTACAGGTCTGCCACACTCTTCCTTACTCTCCTAGTATAGAAAATAACATCTTTTTTCCCCCTCATTACTTTTATTTCAACTTCTTTTTTCATATTTTTGCAGGTTTTGTTTCTTCTCCATTCTCTTCGTATGGAGCTAAATGCAGATGAGATTATACTCTGAGTAGGGGCAGAGTATAATTTTGCAGATTTTTTTTCCAGTTTCTGAATATTTGTGTCAGGATTTTATGGATACCAGATTTTTATGAACTGAGGAAAGAGAAAGTGTTTGTGCTATCTGCAAGCTATATTTTTCAGGCACATCTCAATTTAAGCTATAAAGAGCTTCTTATAAATGGGCAACTACTGTATATTCTTTGAAAAGGGTTTTTTAGTACTCTAAGACAGCGTTTCCCGAAGTGTAGTCCACAGCCCAGTATCAGCCCTTTTAAAAAATAATACCGGTCCTTAGAAAAATGATCGTGCACGATCCTATTAATTTGTGTGACAGGGTAGCAGCATCCCATACTGCCAAGCGTGGCGGTGTGGGCCTCTTGGGAGAGAGCCCCTGCCATGGTGTCTCTGCCAGGCATGCTCCTGATTGGCGGGGCTAGATCTGGTGGGCACTAGGACCCAGGGCGAAGGCCGGGAGCCGTGCACACAGACACAGAATGCCTAGCGCCTGATGCAGCCGGGGGAGCCAGCGCTGGCCGATAAAGTGGCCGGGATTGGGGCCGGGGGCAGAACAACCTGCCGGACAGGAAGGGCCAGTGACACAATTTATTTGCATATTCATCATTTGCTTAATGAATGTGCAAATAAATGTTACAGGTCCTCCAAAAGCTTGTGAATGGGTTTACTGGTCCCCAGTATCAAAAAGATTGGGAACCACTGCTCTAAGATATAACAGAGAAAATAAAATATAATGATGGGAGGAAGAGAATTCGAGTCATCAAGATGAGCATCTCTATGATCAAAGGATGATGAGCAGTAACAAAACTGGATTGTTAGCCACTGTTTTGGGACAGGATCTGTGCCTTCTCAGTCATATTGCAGAATATAATATAATGTCTCATGCATAACATTGCTAAAACATTTGTAGACAAGGTAAGAATGGATAAAGATTTAATATGGGTGAGAAGTAGAAATTTAGGTGCAAGACAGACACAAACGAACTTCTTACTAATGAACAAAAAATTGAGCTGTTCTCCTTTGAAACCTGAAGCCAACATCACTTTCTAACATATTCCAAGTGACATTCGTACTGAAGGCGTGTTCTCAAATAGCATTCATATTATGAAACTCCAGAAAGGGCCTGATATTTAAAGGTGAGGTAAAACACTGTAAATGGGAATTGTATTTGAAATCCTAAATCATTAAGGTGGAACATATGCAGACACAGAATTAAACTTAAAAAAAAAGTTGTTGAAATGAAAATCATTAGCATCTTTACATACCCTGTGTCTAAGGTTCTGTGTTTTATCCACAGCAGCCGAGGGCATCATTAATTCCTAAACAAATACAATAAATGTTGCTGCCTCCAGTTTTAGGACTTGTTCTTGCAAATCCACACTCAGTAAAAAAATTCCCTTTGAAGTCACTAATATCAACTCTGAGTAAATCCACTGTTGTTATTGAGGTCATCGTTAGGAACTAGAGAAGCTTAAATTCCTGTTTTTGCTGACAATATGACTTTCAAGTGAGCTTTGTAGGCGACTAAAATGGAAATGGTTGTCATCTGTTATTCATGGGGAACGTGGTGCCTAATCCCTAGGAGTGCCTAAAGGCGGAATCAGGCCCAAAGACATCTGAGCCTTCAGGGAGTCTGGGGGCACTCCCACCCTCTGTGGTTCCACCCCTGATCCTCTTCCTCCCAGGTACCTGCCCCCAGAAAAGCCAGAAGGTGGAATGGGACTGGGGAATTCCCCACCCGCCTGTAGTCCCACCCTCTGGGCTCCTTGCCTAGGGCAGCCATTCCCCATAGCTGCCTCGTCATCCCTAAACCTGGTTCTGGCTGGTGGGGCAGGTTCTCAGCAGCTGTAGCACAGCCATGAAAAGATCTGTGTGGGATCAGACAGCTGTAGGGAGGACCCTTCAGCTGCCTGAGGTGCAGGAGACCTAAAGAGCCTCTCACATACACACAGCTGGAGGAGTACTGCCCTGACCCCCAAGCCACCAGCTAGGTGGCTTCAGCTGCCCAGGCCACTGGCCACCCTAATCCCCAGGCCAGCCTGAGCTGCCTGCAAGTACCAGCCCAAGTACCAGGCCAGCTCAAACTGAGCTGTTGGCTAGCCCGAGCCACCCCTGGCTGGCCAGAACTGCCTGCCAGCCCAAGTCTCAGGCTGAGCTGAGCCCATGGCTTCAGGTGAGAGGAGGAGGCCTTGGGGCAGAACATTGGCAGGGCCATTGCCGGGGTTAGGGGAGGCTTAGCTTTTCCTGACCTGTTACACCTCCCCCCCATCAGACGTTATGCATGCTCAGTGCTCAGCACTGGCTGCTACATCTGAGAATACCAACCCTCCAGGACTGGCCTGGAGTCTCAAGGAATTAAAGATTATGTCATGTAATGAAATTTCCAGGAATATGTCCCTCTAAAATTGGCAACCCTATGAGGAGAGCAGCTCCCAGAAGAAATGTCCATCATACAATGGTTTGGGTTGGCTGCCCAGTCCCCTTACTGGGGAGGGGGGCTCCTGGGAGCTGCCTCAACTATCCTTTGGACCACTGAATGGACCCCATGTTAATCATGGTGGCAAAGCCCAGGACAGCTTGGGGCTATATCTAGACTGCAGGCTTCTTTCAGAAGAAGCTTTTCCGGAAGAGATCTTCTGTAAAAAACGTCTTCTGAAAGAAAGCGTCCACACTGCCAAAGCACATCGAAAAAGAGATCTGCTTTTTTGAAAGATAGCATCCATTCAGTGTGGACACTCTCTCACATTTCAGCTGTGATTACTATGGATGGAGTGGCCACAAGGGCACCTGTGCTTTTTCCTCTTTCCTCTTCTTCCAAAAGAACTGCCTCTTCCCCATCCACACATAGGGTATGTCTACACTACAAAGTTAGTTCGAACTAACGGACGTTAGTTCGAACTACTTTCCTAGGCGCTACACTAGCGCTCCGTTAGTTCGAACTTAATTCGAACTAACGGAGCGCTTAGTTCGAACTAGGTAAACCTCATTTTACGAGGACTAACGCCTAGTTCGAACTAGCTAGTTCGAACTAAGGGCTGTGTAGCCCTTTAGTTCAAACTAGTGGGAGGCTAGCCCTCCCCAGGTTTCCCTGGTGGCCACTCTGGCCAACACCAGGGAAACTCTATGCCCCCCTCCCGGCCCTGGACCCCTTAAAGGGGCACGGGCTGGCTACGGTGCCCGTGCCAGGTGCAAGCCTGCCAGCACCCAGCTAGCAGACCCTGCACCTGGCACGGCACAGAGCCACCCACCCGATGCCCCCCAGCCCACCCCCTCTTCCCGGGACCAGGCTGGCGGCTCCCGGGAGCTTGCCCTGGACCGCAAGAGGCGGGCACCTTCCTGGGCTAGTGCGGACATCGTGGACCTCGTCCACGAACTCCGCACTAGGCACAGGAAAGTGGCCGTCTAGGGCAGGAGAGCTGCCAGCCTGGCCACCCAGGAGCAGGTGTGCAAGAGAATCAAGGGGGTCTACTGAGACCCCCGACCCTGAGCCCTGAGCTTACAATGGCCGTCCTGGGTCAGACCAAAGGTCCATCTAGCCCAGTAGCCTGTCTGCCAACAGCGGCCAACCCTAGGGACCCTGGAGGGGATGGACCGAAGACAGTGACCAAGCCATTTGTCTCGTGCCATCCCTCTCCAGCCTTCCACAAACTTTGGGCAGGGACACCACTCCTACCCCCTGGCTAAGACCACTCCATGGACCCAACCTCCATGACTTGATCTCACTTCCCTTTAAACTCTGTTCTAGTTGTAGCCTTCACAGCCTCCTGCAGCAAGGAGTTCCGCAGGTTAACTATTTGCTTTCTGAAGAACAACAACTTTCTCTTACTAGTTTCAAGCCTGATACCCATTCCTTTCCTTTGCTGTCCTCTAGTCCTTCTTTATGGGAACTCAGGAAGAACTTTTCTGAATGCACCCTCTCCACCCAACCCCTGCTTTTAGAGACCTCTATCCTGTCCCCCCTCCGTCTCCTCTTTTCTAAGCTGAACAGTCCCAGTCTCTGTAGCCTTTCTTCATCTGGGACCTGTTCCCAACCCCTGATCATGTTAGTTGCCCTCCCTTCTCCCAGCCTTTCTCTTCCCCTCTCCCACCTCCTTTTCCCAGTCTCCCCCAGTTTTTTTCAATAAAGACAGAGTCAATGTTGGAAGAAACGTTATCTTTATTTTGTACATCAAGAAGAAGGGCTAGGGAAGGGTAAGTGGAAGGAGGTGAGGGAGGAATGGGGTACGAGCCCCCGATGGGGAGGACTGGGCTGGCTCTGCGGGCTTCTGGGGGTGGAAGCTCTCCTGCAGCCCCCCAATTGCCCCCTCTCCCCAGATGGCAGCCTGCGGCAAGTGCAGCCGGGCTGATGGCCGAGTGGTGTGATGTGCCCAGTGTGGGTACTCCAGGCACTCCAAGCCAGAACTTCTTTGCAAGCGGGGCACCCCTTAGAACTGTGTGTCCGGGGTGGGGGTCGGGACCCTTTAAGCGCAGCCCTCGGCTAGACTGAGACAGCATCTCCATGCTCTAAGTCCTCCTTTTATGCCCTGCCGGCACTGCTTCCGGCCATCCTTAAGCCCTGTTCAGAGTCCACTCAATGTGGACTTGCTAGTTCGAATTAGCAAAACACTAATTCGAACTAGTTTTTAGTTCTAGACGCGTTAGTTCGAATTAGCTTAATTCGAATTAACTAATTAACTAATTCGAACTAAGTTAGTTCGAACTAGCGCTGTAGTGTAGACGTACCCATAGCTCTTTCAGAAAAATGGCTTCTTCCTCATAGAATGAGGATTACCAATGTTGGAAAAACCCCTCTGTTCTTTCAGTTTTCTTTCGGAAGAACGCAATTGGAGTGTAGACGTAATTGAAGGGGTTTTTTTTCGGAAAAATGGCCATTTTTCCGAAAAAAAACCCCTCTGTAGTGCAGACATACCCTGGAGTTACCAAGGGACCTGAAGGTGAGAGAACAGTAGGGGTCGGGACCCCCACACATACTCACAACAGTGGCAGGAGCCAGAGGAAGTGGAGCAACCCTGCAGCATGCTCCACTGACTGCCACTTCCCTGCTGGGTTGTTCCCTGCCACCACGGTGAAGCAGAGTGACCCAGCTGGGAGAGGGTGGCTGCTTGGTGACTCTGGTTCCTGCTATCACAGTGACCATAAGGGGGCCCAACTCCTGCTGCTGCCCTGCTGCCAGGTCCCCTGGTAATCTCCTGGGTCATAACTTTCAGGGCAGGGAGCTTCAGGGAAAGAGTGCAATGGAATGTGAGGGAGCGGAGTGGGAGTGGAAAGAGGAGGATTAGGGTGAAGAAGGAGCAGGGCTTGGGGGAAGCAGTGGAGTGGGAGCAGAGAGGGACATAGCAGGATCAGGAACGAGCCGGATGGGAGCAAGGCATGGGACAGGAGGGTTGCCCCTGGCCCTGCACTTGGGGGATAGAGGTGGATTGCCCCAGGTCCTATGCCCTCTTAGCAATAGCCTTGGCCCCAAGCCCATGCCCCTGCAGCTGGGCAGGGTACACAGTTCCTCACAGCTGCCTGTGTGAATCTTACTATGGCCAGGCTTCAGCTCTGAGGTCATCCCTCACTTCCCCCACCCCCAGTACAGAGTCCAGATAGCTGTGGGAAGCTGGCATACAGTGGGGAGCCAGAAGGTGTAACACGGGCTGGGGGCTACTCTCGTCCTCTCATCCCGCCTTCCCCATAGTGCAGGCAGGTGAAGAGACCATATGGCTCCCACAACTGCCCTGGGCTGCCCCCAGTCAGGCTCCATACTGGCCTGGCCTTGGGGTGGGACCAGGAACAAAGAGTAGGGGCAGGGGTCCACCCTGTCAAAAAGTAGAGGGGCCAGGCCAGTTCACTTTCAAGAAGTAAAAGGGACCTGGCTCCCTCGATCCAGTGCCACTGACCAAGCTCCCAAATTCAGGCCATCCTAATGGAACACGGGGCTCACACCAGTATGGATTACAAATTTCTCCTAGTGCAAAAGCAAGAATCCATCAGATTTATCTCTCTCCTAAGCAGGGATTTAGTGCCTTTATTGCTTTGTTGCTGCTATATTGTTTATCCTCAGCAAAAGGACAAAGACTGGCAAAATCCAGCAGCAGACTTCCAGAGTTTGAATTCTAAAGGGCGGTGTGAGAAATCTGAGCAAAGAGATTTCACAGAGCATCTCATATTATATGGAACACTTTGAAAAACATTTTAACTAGAAACAATATATCAGATAGTGTGCATTCAGTCTCATTATTTTCCATCTTTTTTTCCTCTCTCAGACTCTCACAATTGGAGACACTGCATGAAAAAAGTATGTTTTCTTAACTGTTCTCTTTTGCTACTAATCATTACCCCATTATAAGCCTGTTTGTGGCTTGCAGTACCACACTGCAATGATTTTAATAGGAATGCCTCATGGAAAACACTTGTAGGATCAGAAGTTTAAAGCCCATTGACGCAATTGGAAGGTCTCCAATTGACTTCAGTGAGTACTGTATTGGGGCCCACATGCTTAATTGTGTTATAATAAGGAATAGATAGAAGAAACATATTTATTCCTTAAATCCAAGGATGTTTTCTATGTAAAAGTTCTTACTGATAAAAGAAAAAGGGAATTAAAGCCTACACACACTGAGCTACATACACTTCATTCACTGCTCTGATCAATGCATACGATGCATTTATAAGAGTCGCACTTCCCTGATACAGAGAAAATGAATCTGGTCTCCCTTAGGAAAGCAGAGCACATCCTCCATTAACATTGCTAAAGTACATGTGTGAATTGCCTTGGAACACCTCAAAAGAAAGGCTGGTTCCATGTCAGATTCAACTTTCTATCCCATACCACATTGGTGCTTGTGATATTTTTTTTAAAGAAAAGCTACAGTATTATCTATAAATAAAAATTAGGATTTACCACCTCTGCTCCTATTTTCTTTGTATTAAAAATGACTATACCATCTTGCTACAAACACCTTCCATTTTTTAGTGGAGACCAAGCTTGGTAAATTTTAGCTCCGTCCCCCCCTCCCAAAGGAATATTTTAGAAAATTCAGAGCTGCTGAAAACAAGTGCTTATGGAAACACTAAAGTGATCTTAAACTTAGCCAATATGATAATATTGATTCTATTTTTGTGTCATATAACTCACCTTATAGAGAGCCATGTGTTTGGAACATGGTTTATTCAGAAATAGTACTTATCTTTTAAATAGAGAGAGTTCTGTTAGAATTTGTATAATCTTTCAAAGTAGAAGAATTTTCCAATCGTGCCCTCATATATGGAAAATTAAAATGAACAAGTCAGTTACAGCTGGTACAAAGATAACTATAAACAATATAGTGTTTTCACACACACACACACACACACACACACACACACACACACACACACAAAGAATTGTTGAAGTGTTAGATTATAAAATAGTTACATATTTAGAAAATCAAATGCATACACTCAATGATCTTTTAGAAAGTTGATAGTGTATTTTTCTATACATCTTTTGGATAGATGGATGGAAACATTGTCAGCCAAAGTCTTGGTAAATTAAGACGGGGTCACTTGCTTCACATTCTTGCAGCTCTCCGAGAGTCAGAGGAAAGAAAAACGGGTATGAAATACTGAACACATGGATACCAAGAAAGTGGTTTCCTTGGCAATAGTAACTATGCAGGAGATTTTACAGGTTCCTTCTGTGTGCTTAAGGTAAGCAAATATTTAAGGTGATCCAAAGGTTTGCAAAGGGTATCTTAATATAATTATCCTATTTCACTTCATTTCAGAGCCCCTCATCCAAAAAAAAACAAAAACAAAAAACAAAAAAGAAAAATTTAAGCACATATGCAATTTTAAGTATGTGAAAAATCCAACTGAAAAGTTAATACACTGTCTCGTCAAAGCCAGTTTTCACTGGAACATTCAAAAAGAGAGCTGTTTCTGTGCCATATTTCGGAGTTCTATCCCAAATCACATGGATGCTTGAGAGATACATTTTTTTAAAAAACTGACATGATGTCAACAGATTGCTCGTTTGCTTAAATTTATGCATACGTGTGATGGGATGGATCACAGAAATCCTCTTGAGGTTATCCTCTGGTGTGCTAATCAAGCCACTGATGCCTGCTTTCCTGCTCTGTAGGGCTCCCACCCCAACCTGCTGTGCCAGAAGCTCTGATCTTCCCCAGCCACAGCAAAGAATTGGGGTTATTGTTCCCTGGCAGGGCAACATGGACACTGAACCAGTTTAGTTCAGGGGGAGTTCAGTTATAGGGCTATTTGCAACACTCCAGGCAATCACCCCCCAAAAAGGACCAAAACCCCAAATAAATCTGTTTTACCCTATATAAAAGTCTTATAGGGTATGTATACACTAGCTCATTAATTCGAGCTAGGTAGGCGAATCAGGCAACCGGAGTTGCAAATGAAGCCCGGGATTTAAATATCCTGGGCTTTATGTGCATGTTTCCATCTGGATATCAAGTTCAATATCCCTTCAATGAAGAACCAGGTACATTATTCTAAATGTGTTATACCTGAATAGGTAAAGGATAGAAATGCATAATCTTATTTTAACTAGAGATATTTTTAAGGTATTTCAGACAGACTATAAGAGCCAAATGCTCCTTTGAATACACAGTATCTACATGTAGATCATTCCTGTTTTTAATTATTTATGTTTTAAGCATACAGCAATATATGTAAAAGCACTAGAACTATGCAAGGAGTTCCCATTTCATAAAATACTGTGCTTTGGAGCCTACAGGAATTATTATATTATGGGGACTCAAGATCAAGTGGAAGGAAAAGCGTGACTGAGACTTGCTCCTTACAGACTCAAGGAAGAAAAGAAAAGCTCAGATGACAGAATTCTCAGTGCAGTTAACAAAAGTTGGGGGTAAATTTACAATTGCTCTAGCTTACTGTTTGTTTGAGACTACTGTCTTCTAGAAAATAGCACCTGTAGTAAGTCCTAATTGGAAACCACTGAAAATCAAAGAGATCTTTCTATTAACTTACATAGCCATGTGATTAAACCCTTAGCAGCCTGCTCAAGTGATAACAGCAGTATGTGGCAGATTTTTGTCTTTAAGTATAGGTAACCACAAATTTAAATGAAGTTTATTATAGTCATTTTTATGAAGTGTGAGTTCAGTTTCAGATTCTGCACACCATTTTTAAATGAGCTCTCTCTCCATAGCTAATTTCAATTAAAGAAAAAGTACTAATCCTAGATTTGACTAACAATTATGCCTTCTGATACAATTAATATCTCTCTCATGTTCTCAAGTCAATGGGATGCAAAATAAGGAATGGAGGCAGGTTTGACTAAAATTTAATGCTAATGGGATTTAAGTTTGTTTCAATTCTCTTCTTCCCCTCTAAGCTCAAGGGTCAACAATGGAAGCAGAATGACTTCAGCACTCTGCTTTTAAGACCAAGGGTACATCTACATAGCAATATTATTTGAAATAACTTGGTCCACGTCTACACAGTAGGCAACTATTTTGAAATAATGTCAAAATACTGTCAAGCTGGAAGACTTCTTACTCCAATTCCTGTAACCCTCATTGTACGAGTAGTAAGGGAAGGCGAAGAAAGCATGCTATATTTCAAAATAAGTGCTGTGTAGATGCTCCCAATTTCAATTTCAAATTCAAAATAAGCCTCTCAATTGATGTAGCTCAATTTGTGTAGCTTATTTCAAGTGAAGCCCGGCTGTGTAGACACACCTTAAGGCTATGTCTACACTGGGAATGTTTGGCAACCTGTTCATTCGTTCATTCCTGATATCTGTGTAGTCAATGGGTATCTGTCTTGAAGCCTTTCAGTTCTCATTCCTGATACAAACGCAGTTGTTGTTATCTGACTCACATGAAGCGTTTGTCACAGTTTAAACAAACCATCATTACATGGATTTGAAAATGAAAATTGAAAAGTTGGACCATCATCCAGATAGGGGTTTCCAACCACTTCCATTGGAAGGATATTACATAACAGTTTACACTGTGTTTGCAAGCTTTTTTTGAAATTCAAACCTCAATCTTGCTTTTCTCAACTTGATTGCATTACTCCTAGTTATCCAATTGTTTTCAATAAAATGCATAAATGCTTAAATATTAATTTTTTTAATCATAAAATGTAATTGTAGTGGAATTTTCTTGCAGAACCCTTATTTTCACCCTGGGGTTCTGCAGAGCACCTTTTGGGAAACACTGCCTTAGATAGCACAACTCTTGAACTGGTATTGTTGTTCAGTTCCATTGTGACATCTCAGCATTTATACTCCCCTCTTGGGCATTCCTAAAGTAAACTGGCTGTACTGCAATTAAAGATTTATGGATATAGTTTTGAACTAAGAAGAATGTACATGTCTGACAATCTCCCACTGAATTTTATGTACATAATTTAAGAGCTTCTGATATAAATGGCATACACTCAGAACTGGGTGAAGAGCTCTGTTTTGCTTTCACAAAAATAAAATGTTCTGTTCAATTTCACATGTGTAATCCTTTATCCCATCTGCAGGAGAAAGTACAATACATGAACCTTTAACCTTATAAGCCAAGGCACAGGAAAATTTCTAATTAACTGTTAAGTGGATTTTGCCTACACCAGCTCATGATTCTATACATTTTTTTTAGTCTCTGAGGTGCCACAGGACCACTTGTTTTTAAAGTTACAGCTAACACAGCTACTCCTCTGTTTTTTCTTGGAGTGGAGGAATAAGTGTAGGGTCTTGCTCTACTCCAAAAGGTTCCAAATTGAGGTTGCCCTTGTTTACTGATGCTGCAGCACAAAGAATGGGAATTGGAGTTCACTGCACTGCAAATCTGCTCTCTGACTTTATCAACAATCATTTTGTAAGAAAAAATAACTTCACTCTCCTCACGTATATTATGCGGCATCCCTGTGATACTATACTATAGTGACACAAAACATAAAACAATAGTGCAGAATATAGAAAAGTATAGATATTTTTGGTCTACCTAAGCTGAGGGTCAAGACTATTGGAGCTTACTACAAGTAGCCTGATTAGTGACCACAATTAGTGGTTGAGTATCCAGGAACTCCCACTGAAATCAATGTTACTAAGTCTTTGGGGCAACGTTTTTAGGAACTGAAATGTCCAGTTTAAGATGGCAAGGTGTTACTGTACAGTATTTAGAAAGTTACAGGTGCCTGAAAGCAGGACTTTATTCTGAAGGTGTCTCTAACTCTACAAAAACTAATAAAACGCTACTAACACATGTTCAACACAAATGTGCACCATATCATGCATACCTTTTCACATAATGCAAAACATTGGTGAGGACTACAGACAAACCCTGAATAGCCAGATAGCTTTGCAGTCAATTTCACAAAAGGTCAGGCTACAATGTACCATGGTCTTACAGGTAAAAAGGATACAAAATTATCTACTTAAAATACTTGATACACTTTAGATGTGACACTAAGTCAAAAGATAGTTTCCTCTGAAGATCAGTAAAGAGGATTAGTTCCATAATTCCTCTAATTATTAACACAAATGAAATTTCTTTCCTTAATGTAGCTCAGTAGCTATTGATTTTTAAATTGTTTTGTTTGTGTTTTGAATGGATTAAAATCAATTCTGAAAAGCATGCTCACCAGGAAGACCCATTTGTTATTTTCAAATTAAACACAAATATGAAAGGAACCCAGAAAACAGCCCCCTCTCCAGACATGCCTAGAGAAGCTACTTGTGAGATGCTGTGAACATTCATATAGTACATCATCACAAGACCCTGTAGCACTTAGTACCAAGAAGAGCTGCAAAACAGTAAAAGGAAAATCTCGCTGGAGATTATGAAAGAGAAAGGCAGATCTGGATCAGGCACTTTCTTCATTTATCACATATTTCATACAGTATCTCACAGTATAGTTTTAGATATTTCTATCAACATTAAAGAACTGGAGAGAAGATAAATGATATTTTTAGGGTGCTAAAGTAAGTGGGAGGAGTCAGGTTTTTACAATTCAGATTATAGAGAACAGAACATTATTTTACTTCTTTTATAATTACATATGTAAGATTTAAACATAAATAGGCAAACATTCCAAAACAAGCTCTAACTTCATGTTGGAAATCATATGTAGATACAACAAGGTAATTAGAATGTGTAAATTCTCCCCTTTGCACATACAATTTAGTAATAATAATTGGCTCAGAGTGCAAAATTTAAGGCTAAGTTAAGGATTTTAAAAAATGCTAAACCAGTATTAGCACAGTCTGTCTAAAGTCTGTATTTCTTACATATCTATGACACAGTATTAAAAATGTGTTTATAAAAGGTCATATTTGTAAATCAGCAGACGATTCATGATCCAGAATTTTCATGTGTATGGCTAAATCTCTTCCTGCATTTACTGGCGCTCATCAGAGCTTTGCTGAGCTGTCTGAAACAAAGGCAGGATTTTGACAATGCTGTCATGTAAAAGATGATAAACGCTTTTTTGCTGTACATTCAACGTGCTTTTCAACTTAGATTAAGCGCATCCTCAGGGATGGTAGAAGCCAATTTAGTTATTTCAAAACCATTTTATAAACAAAACGATCTTATAAACAAAGCGAGTTCATGCACTGCTGTATTCTGCACAAGTGTAAAAATTTTCAGATAAAAAAACAAATTTGTACTAAATAGCATAATTAGACTTAAAATAAAAAGATGAATTCTTATAAACAATGTTGGATCTTACTCAGATTTCTATCTTTCCTTTTTATAAAGGGAATGATTATTGTAGTACTTAGAGATTCAGAGTTAGTTTCTCTCTCATCTCAATTATATTTAGCTTTAAAAGACACAATATACTGCTTGTGTCTACCTCGTTAGAAGCAATTTCTTCTAATACAGGGGTTATTTCTTACTACTGAGAAACGGTTTAGGTCATCACAGCTACCTATAGGAACTACATTGAAATACAGGAGAAACAGGTTTTCTCATTTGTAAAATGTTTTAGTTTATGCATTTACCTCCTGCAAAGCTCAGTTGTAAAAATATACTGGGCTCGATTATTACCTGTGAGTCTCCCAAAGTTCAATGATGTACACTGTCAACTAGCCCCAGAGGTACACTGTATGAGCAGCTGAAATTATTATTGCAATGGATATGAAGATAGGCTGCATTCAGAGTCCAGTTCTCTGGAGATGCCTTTGTGCATTCCGAACATAATGTTACATGGTTTGATCTGAAGCTGGTGCTCCCCTGTACATACTTTCCATAATTAGATATTTTTGTTTGCTACATATTATGGCTATAATGTTTCCAGTACATTATAAAGAGTTTCAGTGATATCATAAAAGCATAGCTAGAGAATCACAGAGAGAGAGGTTTCACTATATTTAAAACTAGACTGGCTTAGCACTAAAAAATTGTACTGCCTGGATCAATCCTGGATTGAAAAGTGGAATAGTTAAGATACCTCAATTATTTTCCACCTTTTGTTTCACAGCTGTATGAGGAACTGCTAACAATTCTCCCATAATTATTTTAAAATAATTATATTTCTTGAAGTTCATAGCACAAGGGAAAGAAACATCACAGAATTTAAATCTATAAATTATCTAGATGAAATTTCTTTCTCAAGGTCTCTCTATGGCATACCAGACAGTGAATGTCTGTCCAACTAAAAGGAGATAGAGACAGGAAAAATCTCTCCATATATAGAAGGATGGTTGGCTGCCCTTGCTCAGTTGTTTTCCTGTCTTCAGAAGCAGAGGCAATATTTCTCACTGCTTAGATGTTTGGGTTTCATCCTTGGTGAATTTCTACCAACATCCTTTAACATACCTCAGGATCAGTTAGTTTAGAGTAGAGTTATTTTCTACTACAAATGGTTTTAAAAAACAAACAGGCTAATTCTTTTTCACTTGTACCTCCATAACTCTATATTGTATGGGATTGCCTAGATATAATTGAGGGCAGCATCTGACCAGCTTAATTCTTCATACGCTCACCAGGCATTTATTGCAGACATACCTCCACTTAACAATGCATCCTGTTCCTTCTAGTAGTGAGGAAATGCACTGCAAGAAACAGTCTTCCAGCCAATATCTCAGGGTATGTCTACACTACAAAGTTAGTTCGAACTAACGGACGTTAGTTCGAACTAACTTTGATAGGCGCTACACTAGCGCTCCGTTAGTTCGAATTTAATTCTAACAGAGCGCTTAGTTCGAACTAGGTAAACCTCATTTTACGAGGATTAAGCCTAGTTCGAACTAGCTAGTTCGAATTAAGGGCTGTGTAGCCCCTTAATTCGAACTAGTGGGAGGCTAAGGCTTCCCAGGTTTCCCTGGTGGCCACTCTGGCCAACACCAGGGGAACTCTATTGCCCCCCTCCCGGCCCCGGAGCCCTTAAAGGGCCACGGGCTGGCTACACAGTTTGTGCCAGTTGCAAGGCTGCCAGCACCTGTGCCAGCAGACCCTGCACCTGCCACACTATGAGCCAGCCACCCGAGGACACCCAGCCCTCCACTGCTCCCCAGGACCAGCCTGGCGGCTCCCAGGAGCCTGCCCGGGGGCGCAAAAGGCGGGCGCCCGCTTGGTCAAGTGCGGAGATCGTGGACCTCATCGAGGTTTGGGGGGAAGCCTCCAATGTCCATGATCTCCGCACTAGCCACAGGAACGTGGCCATCTACGGCCGCATGGCTGCCAGCCTGCCCGCCAGGGGCCACCAGCGCAGCCGGGAGCAGGTGCGCTGCAAGGTCAAAGACCTGCGGCAGTGCTACTCCCGGGCCTGTCAGCCAGGGGCCGACCCGGAGGCCTGCCCCCACTTCCACGCCATGGACCGCCTCCTGGGGGCTCATGCCGTCCCTGCCCCACGGGACATGATATACCCTGGGGCAGAAGGACCGCTCCAGGAGACGGAGGAGGAGGGCTCTGAGAGCCAGGAGCCTGCCGCAAGCCTGCCCGGGACCCAGGACCCCCGAGGTACCCCACAGAGCCACTCGCCTGTGTCGTCCGAGGCCGGGGAGGCGTCCACATGTGAATACCATCGTGTTCCCCTTATGTGTACGGGGGGCTGGGGCGAGAGGGAGCCCCGGGACCGTGCGCCTGGGCCTTGCCCACCAAGGAGCAGCAGCTGGGGATCCTGCAGGGGCCCTGGCCTTGCAGAGGGGAGCTGGGTTTCACACACCTGGGCCCCTGGGGTAATTGACCGCTGGTCTTGTTGCACCACAGCTGCAGCACCTGGGCCTGCAGGGCGCACCACACTGCCTGCAGCAGCTGCCCATGCCCGGGCAAGCAGGAGAGCCAGGAATGAAGAGGAGTACCAAAGGCGGCATCTCCGGTTCATGGATCACCAGCTCCGCACCCAGGACCACTGGGTCCAGGAGGACCTGAGGCTGCTCTGGAGGAGTCTGGAGGCCCTGGAGGAGCAGGGCCGTGCCCTGCGAGGCCACCTCCAGAGCCTGCTCGACCGCTTCCCATTTCCTCCTCCCCCTGCTCCTCCTGCTCCCCCTGCTTCCCCTCCTGCTCCCGCTCCCCCTGCTCCCACTCCTGCTCCCGCTCCTGCTTCCTCCACACCCCCTGTCCCTCCTGCCCCCCCCCCCCACAACCATTTCCCACCGACGCCCCCGGACCCGCAGTGTGGCGAGACGGGAGAGGCAGCCGGACTCCCACCCCTGAGCTTTCCTTTCCCTTCCTCCCTTCCCTCCCCTTCCAGCTCCCTCGTCCCAGGTTTCCCCCTCCCCTCTCCCACCCTCATTCCTCCCTTGCCCCACCCCAGTTATGTGAAATAAACATACGTTTTTGTTTGAAAAACAGGTGTCTTTATTTTACAGTAGGTAGGGAGGGGAAAGGGGAAGGGGGGTAGGGTGGAAGAAGGCCCCAGTGGGGCATGCAGGGAGAGGTCAGTCCTCCTCCTCCACCAGGAAGCTCTCCTGCAGGGCTTCTTGGATCCGGACGGACCCCCGCTGGGCTTCCCGGATGGCGGCGGTGCGGGGCTGACCGTAGTGTCCAGCCATGCGGTCAGCCTCAGCCATCCAGGCTGGCAGGAAAGCCTCCCCCTTCCGCTCACACAAATTGTGGAGCACACAACATGCTGCCACCACGGGAGGGATGTTGTGCTCGGCCAGGTCCAGACGGGTGAGGAGGCATCGAAAGCGGGCTTTCAGATGCCCGAAGGCCCCCTCCACCACGATGTGGGCCCTGGTCAGCCTGGCATTGAAGGCCTGGCGGGAGGGATTGAGGTGCCCCATATAGGGCTTCATGAACCAGGGCTGCAGTGGGTAGGTGGCATCCTCCACCAGGCACACGGGCATGTCCACGTCCCCGACCCTGATGTGGCAGTCGGGGAAGAAGGTCCCGGCCTGCAGCCGCTGGTACACGGATGAGTTGCGGTACACCCGAGCGTCGTGTGCTTTGCTGGACCAGCCCACATTAATGTCCGTGAACTGTCCCCGGTGGTCACACACGGCCTGCAGGATCACGGAGAAGTACCCCTTGCGGTTCACATAACGGGATGCCTGGTGTTCTGGGGCATGGATGGGGATGTGCGTCCCGTCAATGGCCCCCCCGCAGTTGGGGAAGCCGAGGGCGCCGAAGCCCCTGATGACGGCGTCTGGGTTGGTGAGGCGGACCACCCTGCGGAGCAGCACCCGGTTGATGGCCTTGACCACCTGCGGAGAGAGACACAGCAAAGCGCCAATCAGTGGGGCACCCGGGTGGCTGGGAGCGTTCGTGCCCTGGCAGTGCCCCGCGCCCCACTCCCGGTAGCAACCCCCCTGGCAGCGTGTAGTACGGCCGGGACAGACCGACCCCTCCGGTGCGGGGTGCTTTCGCCTCCTCCCACCCCCCCTTTGTCCCTGGGGCGGCCCATCCCCTCCTCGCAGCCCTCCTCCCCCCTGGCTCGGTGGCCGACGAGTGCCATACCTGCATGAGCACCACTCCGACGGTGGATCTCCCCACACCGAACTGGTTCCCGACGGATCGGTAGCTGTCCGGCGTGGAGAGCTTCCAGAGGGCGATGGCCACCCGCTTCTGGGGGGGGATGGCGGGCCTCATGTGAGTGTCCCTTCTGCGCAGGGCAGGGGCGAGCCACTCGCAGAGCTCCAGGAAGGTGTCCCTCCTCATCCTGAAGTTCTGGGTCCACTGTTGGTCCTCCCAGCGCTCCAGGACGATGCGGTCCCACCAGTCGGTGCTGGTGTCCAGACGCCAGATGCGGCGGGGCACGCCGGTGCCGGGGCGCCGCCGCAGCTCCTCCACGGCCCCCAGGGCGGCCAGGCAGAGAGGCAGGGGGCTGACGTGCACCAGGTGGTGCCAGGCAGCCTCGAGCCATTGGTGGCAGGCTTGCAGCAGCAAGTCCAGAAAGTGCACCAGAAGGTGCAGGGCGAGCTGTGGCTCCATGTTGCCACCTGCGGCGGCCCCCCCGAAGGGAAGCACCGACACAGACGGGCACAGAGACCAACGCTTTGCTGTCCCTCGGCGAGGTTGGCAAGCAAGCAGGAAAAGCTGAGAACCGGCTGTCCGGGGGGGGGGGGGGGGGCCGGTCCCTTTAAGCTCGAGCCTCAGATAGCCTCAGACAGCAGCTACACAAAGCAACTACTGACCTGATGCCCTGCCAGAACCTGTTTCAGCTGCCCTTAAATGCCCCTCTGCGTCCAATCAGTGTGGACGCGCTAGTTCGAATTAGCTTAGTTCGAATTAACTAATTCGAACTAAGTTAGTTCGAATTAGCGCTGTAGTGTAGACGTACCCTCATTTCTTTTCCAAGCACTGAGCCCAAAGTTTTGGCTGTGAAGGAGCACCAATTCCCCCTGAACACAGCAGAAGAAGACCCAGTACATTCAGCCCCACTTTTCCACATGTACCATACTCCTCCTCTTTCTTACACAATGGCCAAAGCTCACTAACACTGATGAAGAATTGCTCTGGATATTGCAACTGTGGAGTAGATTAAGGTGCCTCAGGTGTAATCTTGACTAAAATCAAAGCCATTTCCTTGAAGTGATTCATAATGTTGTTTGAGGAAGATATGGTATCACCTTCTATATTTCCCCCACTTATAGGGAACGCTTCCATTTTTACAATATACATTAGTTCACATAATTGCAGCCTAGTGAGAAAAAGGGAACATTTTTCTCCCTGAACAAAATTCTGCTGGCATTTAATTGACTTTCCATACCAATAAAACAGTGAAACTCTGCAACTGGCAAGTCATTTATTATAAGAATCAACCA
The DNA here is from genome assembly GCF_052426305.1 of Pelodiscus sinensis. Classification (NCBI taxonomy): domain Eukaryota; kingdom Metazoa; phylum Chordata; order Testudines; family Trionychidae; genus Pelodiscus; species Pelodiscus sinensis. The sequence goes on along the minus strand of NC_143058.1, from coordinate 30,824,276 downwards.
TGCAAAAATAGGTTCAAACACAAAGGCCAGGTCTGCACTAAAGGAGAAGGTCAAATTAAGATATGCAATTCCAGCTATGTTAATTGCATAGCTGGAGTCAACACAACTTAATTTGATTTTCCCTGCCATCCTCACAGTGGGAGGTTCAAGTCCCCTTCTCCCCAGGAGCACCCGAAAAGCTAACACAGGCTGCCCCAGAGCAGGAGCTGGCTCTAGTACTCTGAAGGCAGGATAAGGGATGCCTGGAAGGTAGATAGGTGGGGTGAGTTCTGGAGTGACCTAGGGGCTAGGGCATTCACCAAGGGACCCCAGCGTGGTGGGTTTGAAAGTGAATGGTGCTCCTATTGACCTTCCTTACTCCTCACAAGAGCAAGAGTACTGCTGCCAATGGGGGCACCCTCTGAGTTCAATTTAGCAGATCTTAATTAGACCCGCTAAATAAACTCCAGAAGATCAAATGCAGCAGTGTCAATCTTCTCCCTAGTGAAGAAATGGCCAAACTTTAATACATTTCAGAACATAAGCCATGTAAATCATTCTCACGCAAAAAATCAAACTCCTTTCAAGATGAACTTGCAAACTATTTGTAATTATGCAATTTCTGCAACTCATTCCCACATTTCATTGCAGACAAATATTCTGTCTACACTGTTAGCATATTCTATCAGTCATAAAAATAATAATGTTGTACTATTGAATATGTGCTGTACAACCAGCTACTGCTTCTCTAAAGATAGAACTTGATTTGGTGGATGGAAAAGCTTAAAAATCAATAGTTTTGATCATTTTGCCCGAAAAGAAATACTTGAGCAAATTTCATCTTGTCATGCTTTTATTACTATCAAGACTTTAGAGAGTAGAATAAAACTTGACCCAGGTATCTCAGGTATCAGGGTGGATTTAGTTTGAAAGGTTATTACATTAAGTGTACACAGGGTTCTGCACTGTCTCTGAAAATTAATCTGGTCCCTTAAGAGAGTACTAGGAGCTAGATGGGAATTTGCCATTTGTTTGGTATTAAAAAATAAATTAAGGCAAAAAATCTCTTCTTCCCTTTATTAAAATAGGAAGTAATAGTCTTCAGTTTACTGACATTTGAACTTTTTCAGACCTTTGGATTTTGGCTACTTTCTTATAAGGTATTGGGGATCCTGATATCTAAGTGTAGCAGGGCAGCTGCCCTGTACTGGCCCTTTAGGAGCCAAACCCCAGCCTGGAGCAGGCCCAGGGAGTTCAGCCCAGCTGGGCGGCGTTGGCCAATTAAGGCCCAGCTGGGAGCTATAAAAGGGAAGGGCTGCTTCAGCAAAGGCAGTGTGAGCCTGGCTGCCGAGGGAGCAGGACGCTCCCTGGAACTAGGGCAGGGCCTAGAGAGCCAGGCTGGGCCAGGGTGCTCGGACAGCCAACCGGCCAGCCTGCTAGGCCTGCGGCAAGGCCTGCTGGAGAGACACCAACCCCCAGAAGGGGGGCTCAGAGCGAGTGACTTGGGCACTGCCGGAGGGCAGTGTGGTGAAGAGAACGATGTGAGGATTCCAGAGGGGAAACGCCACGTGAGCGGAGGCCCATGCGGGCGGAATGGACTGATTCCGGGGACAGATGACGGACCCCTGCTACGGTGGTGAGTGACCCCCCTCACACTAAGGAAGAAGACTATGGTACAGAATAGTCATCTATTACTTGCAACTTACTGTACATAGCCAGGTAGACACAATCTGGCAGGGGCAGCAGGTATCATAAGCTGGGGTGAGGCTGTGCCTCCCAAACAGCCTAGTGAGGCCCTGTCCTCAGACTTGCTGCTGAAGTTACCATTGTTCTGTGGCCCGGGCTGGACAACCTGTCACTGGGACTCCAGGAGGCTGGTTCCAGAAGTGCTTGGACAATCTTGTCCATCCACCTGGTGCTGTAGAGCTGTGGGCTTTCTTGGCCTGCAATTGGCAACTTGACCACCTGGTGCTCTGGGGCTGGGGCACTCTAGTGGCACAGGACTGAGGCAAAATGGCTATGATGAGGGTCCTCTGGCTCCTGTGGAGGAAAATGGAAAAAAAGGCAAGGAAAGGAGTAGGACCTCAGGTAGAAGGAGGGGAGCCAGGGCTAGCCTCCCTCGGTGGTCAGTTGACTGGACACCCAAACAGTCTGGTCTATTTACACCCAAAATGTAAGTATGGTAGAAATAGTTTAGAATACCTGAAGTTAATAGAAATCTCTCTTTCAATAAAGGCGGTGTTGTGGAAGACCATGATAACCAGAACACAGAACTGATTAGAAAGAGTTCCATTGCTCCTTAAATCCAGAGCAATGAGTCAATATTGCTAATTTCTGAAACTAAGAAGGAGAACACCTTTTAGTTTATAACCCATGAATCCGGAAGCACAAAATGAGTGGTTGAGTTAAATGAGTTGTGACACAACTCATTTAACTCTATATAAATCCATGGTACACCCACATCTTGAATATTGCATGTAGACATGGTCGCCCCATCTCAAAAAAGATATATAAGAATTGGAAAAAGTTCAGAAAAGAGCAACAAAATGATTAGGAGTATGGGATGACTTCTATAAGAAAAATTAATAATATTGGGACTTTTCAGCTTGGAAAAGAGACAACTAAGGTGGGATATGATTGAGGTCTATAAAATCAAGATTGGTATGGAGAAAGCAGATAACACAAGAACTAGGGACTCCCCAAATGAAATTAATGGGTAGCAGGTTTGAAGAAATACTTCCTTTCATTTGTTTCAAACAACATACAGTTAATCTATGGAACTCTTTGACAGAAGATGTTCTGAAGGCCAAAATAATAACCAGATTCAAAAAATAACTAGATAAATTTATGGGGGATAGGTCCATCAATAGCTATCTGCCAGGATGGACAGAGGTGGCGTCCCTAACCTCTCTGAGAAGTTGGGAAATGGGTTACATGAAAAGCAACACGATGATTGCCTGTTCTGTTCATTCCTTCTGGGACATCTGCCATTGGCCATTATCAGAAGACAAAATACTGGGCTAGATGGACCTTTGGTTTAACCCAATATAGCTGTTCTTTTGAAGTAAGATGCAAGTAGATGTATTTTGCTGGCAATAACCTCACTGCTGTAATTTGTCTAACTCCTTCAGCCACTCAACTTATAAAGTACTGCCTTTGCCAGTTGACTTAACTCTTTGCCCAGTCACGTTGACTGCTTTGGTTTTCCTGGTCCCCTGGTTCTTGACTCTATTCCCTTCCATTGCCATATCTCCACTGACACCTTTACCTCTCTTCAGTCCTTCACCATCTCCTAATCTCATGCACATTTTTTTCCTCAGAGCCGTGATGCTTTAAGATAGTTCTTCACTTGCTCCTCACTTCCCACGTATAAGACTAATGTTTTGTTTAGGCTCTGTTCTATAAATGGGTTGAGGGCTAAAATAGTTGCTCATTTCAATGATTTTAACAAAGCATTACAAATACTCTTAGGCAATGTCTTCACTGCCCCCTCTTGCTCAAAAAAAAATGCCAATGAGGCAAAGCGTGGACTATTGCCACATCTCATTTGCATAATTAATAAGGTTCTGTTTTTGCACAAAAGGCTTTTGCGCAAAAAGGAGCCATCTGTATGGCTTTTTGCACAAAAATCTCCCTCTTGTGCAAGAGCTGTTCTTCCTCTTTTTTGCATGTCTTTTGCACAAGAGGAGGCAGCATAGACATAGCTTTAGAGGGAATGTAGGATATACTGATTCTTTGTAAATGGATTTTCAACTGCTCTCACAATGCAGACCAATAAAGAACACTCCCCTCAACATCAACCAAGGTAGTGATTACTCTAATTTTTCTGAGAATACATGTGATGATTTTGCTTGATGTAGTTTCTCAGAATTGAGGTACCCACAGTCATTTCTGTATCATCGTCTACTAAAACATCAAACAAAGGAACTGAATTACTGAGTTTAATTTAAAAATACTCTCACATGCCCACAACAGTATCCTTTGTACTCTTAGTTTCATGTGTAGAACAGCAGAGAAAGAAGCAAGGGAATCTCGAATACTCTTACTTATCCCTGAAACCACTTCTCTCTCACACATAGAATAAATACTGAAACTAAATATGAGCAGCTTAAGTACAGAAATTTTTTTCTCCCTATTCAAGAGTATTATCTGTACTAGTTTACATCATAGGGGGCATGTTGACAGTAGGCAATTATTTTGAAATAATAACTCTTGAAATAACTATTTTGAAATAGTGTGTCCATGCTATAGGGAAGCCTCAAAATTAGTCCAAGGCAGGCTCCCTTAATGTGAAAGCACTGCCTTGACTTAGAGCACCAGGAAGCATTGGGAAGTAATTACTTTGAATTACTCAGGGGAGTAATTATTTTGGAGCATCCACATTACCACTATTTTCAAATAACTATTTTGAAATAAGCGTTATTCCATGTGGAAAGCAGAAGTTATTTTGAAATAACAGGCTTGGTGGTGTGGATGCTCCATTTGTTATTTCAAAACTCCCTAGCATGGACCAGGGCAGGATGACTTCCATGAACCTTTCTTCTCTTCACAAATAGGTGACACAATGGTAGGGTCGTCATCTTTCTCAGAAGAATAACATGCAGACATGCCATCTTGTAGTGAGCATCCTCTCCACATAGTGAATTTTGAATGGAACAATCTGGATCTCTTCAGCTCTATAGCAGCCCTGCCTAGATCAGGAATGTAGAAAAAGTGGCTTAATGCCACTATACCCAGAGGCTTCAAAGTTTGTACTTTGCCTCTTAGAGATGCCATATATAGAATATCATCTATATTGATTCCCATAACTTGTGTGAGCTAGAGCATATCTTTTAAAAAGAAATCCAGTCTGCAGGGGGCTTAAATATATCATTTGGAAAGACTTCTATTATCCCTCCACTCCTGCTAAAGCTAACTTTCTTGTACCTCATGTATGCTGATCAGTAACAGCAATTATTAATGGGACACTGCATAGGCTGACACAGCAGAAAGACTGACTAGCATGTAGAACTCCTAATGAAGTCACTGGAAGCATTGTACATGTGTCTTAGGTCATAATTTGTCTCCAAATAGTCATGGCAATTGTTCTTTTCCTCTAGCGTTGCTTCCTTCAGAACAGGGCCAGGGGACAGTAAGATCTGCTAGCCATAAATCTTTTTGATGGAGAAAGAATTTCAATGTCAAAGCCACGCTTGCATCCTCCTTGAAAATTACATTCACTCTGAAGAAAAAAGTCTGATTTTCCTGAATATCTTTTAAAAAAACAAAGAATCATGAGGACCAGTTCCAGTAAAACCAGGGTCTTCTATGAAGCTAGTCGATTCCTTCTCCAATATAAGATCCATAATTCAATATGCAAATGGCCTCATCCCTTAGTATGCCCCACCACCAAAACCACATTTGCTCATTTTACTATTCCACGCTAACAGAGTGAAGATGGCAGACTCACATAATCAAGACGTGAGAGCAAGTCTATTTCCAAAATGGTGAATGTAACAGGATTAGGTTAAAATAATAGAAGTAGAATGAAACTATTATGTCAGTTATAAAAATGCAGAACTTTTCTTGGTCCTACAGAGCACTCATTATTATTTGCACAGATCTCTCAGCCGTCATGAAGCACCTCAGACTCCATACCATGTAAGTCCTGAGCAGTAGATCATAAGCAGCAAAGATAACCCTGGTGTTTCTGCCTGTTTGGTAAAATAGGATTCTCGTGAGCTAGGAATCCCTTATGGCTGAAGGTATGGCATCATTTTGTGAACTGGCTGTAGTATCCAGCAGAAGTACTTTTTATTTTTTTTTCCTGTAGAATCTAGGCAATATTTCCACTTGCTTTCTTTTTCAGAATGCATGTGTTTTAGGCCAATTAAGCATTATTGTATTCTCATTTCTAAAATGGCACTTATGAGATATTTGCAGACCACAGTGTCTTTTATAGCCATGTTGGTGCAGGTTATGAGAGAGACAAGATAGGTGAAATAATCTTTTATCGGACCAACTCCTGTTGATGGAGGGTACAACTTTTAAGCTACACAGAGCTCTTGTTCAAATGTGCAAAACATGAGTCTGTGCTAAATTCAAGTTAAGACTGATAATGTTAAGAAGGGATAGTATGTTGGATGCAGTCACTTGAAATGAAGTGGGCAATTAGGAATTAGATTGTTATGCATAAAGGGCTTGAAGTGGGCAATTAAGGGTAACACACCACACTGTCTCCTACAAACTGTAATGAGCCATAAAAAGAGTGACTCTATTAAGACCATGGTTGTAACGGTTTGCTGATACTCTAGAATGGGTTCCATTATACGTGACAAAAGGGTGTGTGGCTGGCAGGTTTAAAGCAGATTCTCTTTCTGTGACTCTTTCCATAATGGGATTTACTTCTCTGGTAGAGTGTCCGTTAGTGAAAGTGGTTTAAGGGGATTTAAACTTTCTCTTCAGAATAAACATTGTGTACCTGAGTATCTGGCTGTAGATAATAGATGTTTTGGTGTATCTAGGATAAGTGTGATGACCCAGGGGATCATCATTTCTTGTATATAATCATTTTGAGGGTTCCATTGAAAGATATAGGGTGTTAACAGCACTGACTATGGCTGACATGATATAGGATATATTTAAATATTAACATTATTCAAATTTAATTGTATTAAATTATAATCACAATATCTTCTACTTGTGAAAAGTGTTCTAGCTTGTGTACTGTGCTAGTTCTACATTATTAACCCTAAGCTGTTCATGTGAGGATAACTATGTGAGAGTGAATTACATATTAGAAATGTATTTGGATTAAAGGAGCAACAGGTAAATTTACAGTGCCTGTACATATATTCTATGCTTTGTGTTTATTGAAATAGCAGTCTGAGATTTTCTAATCAAGAATGTGCAAATCAAAAAATTAATCTTAATAGTACAAGCTGCACAGAAGAGAGGATAAATAAATGCAAACAAACATACAGAGAATGCTTAGATAAAAGATGTATATGTGCAGGGTTCTTTCATCTCCACTATTAGTGAGAATAGCAAATCTTTATCCTATTAAATTAACACTACTTTGCCATGGCTGATAACAGATAAAGTTGTTCATATTTATTACTTTCCCTGGAGGAGCTTCTTGGATGTCACAAATTTGCATATGCATGAAACCCTCTGAGTAATCCAGGAGGTAATACAACCAGCAAGAGGCAACCCAGGAAAGTGCAAAAACTTAAGAAGGCCCTGCTCTGTAGTTAGATCTCTCTTCTGTCAGGAAACCTTAATTCCCATTGTCTCTGTTAAGGTGGTATTTTTCTTCACGATTCATTTTATGAAATATTCAGCATGACTTTGTCGTCTTCAAAAATCAAATTGTTGCCAGGTGGGTAATACATTACAATCCTCAGAACAATAGTAGATCACTTTCCCCACTAGACTAGCTCAAATCTCTTGCTTTATCAAAACAGTTTTATTTTATGCAGATGATTTTGCTAATATCAGCATAAGCAATAATTTAAAATCCTTCATTTTTGTTGATATTGGGTTGTATGCACCCCGTATTTCTTTTTTTTTTTTTTTTAAATAAGTACGGATATTTAATGCATATTTTCTTATTGTCATAGAACATCCTAAAGGTCAAATTCTGCTACCCTTTTTCCACAGAGTAGTAATTTACTCAGCAAATGTTATTGCTGAAACAAATGGGAATGTTTACATAGGCTTTGTCTAAACTACCAAGCTTGATTGACTACATTTATATTGACACCTAAAAGGCTACTTAATAAAAAATGGTAAAGACTGTTTACATTAGCCCCTTCTGGCAACAGATCATAGAATCATAGAATACTAGGACTGGAAGGGACCTTGAGAGGTCATCGAGTCCAGTCCCCTGCCCTCATGGCAGGACAAAATGTGGTCTAGACCATCCCTGATAGACATTTATCTAACCTACTCTTAGATATCTCCAGAGATGGGGATTCCACAACCTCCCTGGGCAATTTATTCCAGTGTTTAACCACCCTGACAGTTAGGAACTTTTTCCTTATGTCCAACCTAAACCTCCCTTGCTGCAGTTTAAGCCCATTGCTTCTTGTTCTATCCCCAGAGGCCAAGATGAACAAGTTTTCTCCCTCCTCCTTATGACACCCTTTTAGATACAGACAGTCCCCGAGTTACGCGGATCCAACTTATGTCAGATCCGTACTTACGAACTGGGCTTTTCTCTCCTATGCTCCTTTAACGTCATGAGGACATCACATGTGGCAGGACAGTTATTTCTTAAGTTACTGAGAGAGGAAAACTTACTAGTGCCTGACATTCTGCATGATATGGATAGCAGCAACTTTACTTTGCTTTTGCATGCACTGAGCAGCTTCATAGAGTAGATTGTCATCTTGGGGCTAGGGAAACCAATACTGATTGGTGGGATTGCATCATCATGCAGGTGTGTTATGAAGAGCAGTGGCTACAGACCTTTTGGATACTTAAGCCACTTTCCTGGAATTGTGGCCAAGCTTGCCCGAGACCTGCTTCACAAAGATACTAAAATGAGAAGTGCGTAGCAATCACTGTCTGGAAGCTGGCAACTCCAGACTGCTATCAAGTAGTTACAAATCAGTCTGGAGTGGAAATTCACTGTTGGGGCTGCATTCGTTCAAGTGTGCAGGATAAAACATTGCATCCTGCTACAAGGGAAGTTAGCTCTGGGAAACGTGTGTGAAATGGAGCATGGTTTTGCAGAGACAAGTTTTCCTAACTGTGGAGGAGTCTCAGAAATTGGACAGGAATGTGCAGGTGGAGTGGGCAGGTGCATAGTAAAGAATTGTGAATATGCTGCAGAGCAAGTTGAACCCAGGTCTGCTCAGATTATTAAAGACTTGAGCATCTGCATTTGCTCCTCCATTATTTTTATCATCCACTCAGTCGTGTCCCTAGCAAATGCTTGTTTCTCTTTTCTGCATAGGGTATGGTCCTGACTGCCACATCTGGTGAAGCACAAGGGACAATGCACAGAAGAAGAATTGTTAAATCCACGCACAGGATTGAAACATTTCACTTAGACTGGTATGTTGCAAGAGCTGCATATTTCTCACTGACCCTTGCCAGGTACACATCTCTGCGAACACCCACAGCACAATGAGCGTTGGTGGAGGAGAGGGGAGTGCTGTACATGGACACATAACAAGGGCTGCAGTGCACCTTTACAGGGAACTAATTCTGAAATTATTCCCCAGTTTTCCACAGGCAGGGATCATTCTAGCAGACATCTCACTGTTGCAGGTAAGCAAAGAAATCAGGATACAACTACAGTGTGTCTGCAGCTTCCATGCTACTCTGTATGCAGCTCACTAACATGATGCCTTGGTCCCGGCACAAATGATTGCAAAATGGCATGAGACAGTGTCCTCAATGGGGGAAGGAATAGAGCTGCACTGCCACGCAACCTACAGCAGAGGATTAAGAGTACCTCTAGAGAACTTTCCTGGAGATGCCTCTGGAGGATTCCCATGCAGTCTTGGCATGCATCAACACCTTGTTACATCATACTGATTAGCTACCCAGGGAAATGTCTACCTCACAGAAACACAGCCAGCCTCTCACTTTTCTATACCTTAAACACACCCTTCACAAGCCATAACCACTTACTCAGTCCCATGTCTGGCTTCAGCTTCCCAGAGTTCAACTGTTGAGACTGGCTAGACACCTCAGGAGTAGAGTACAGTTCCTGGCTGCCTGCCCCACTGGGCAACCCCACCAGAGCCTCCACATCCTCATCTAACTCCACCTCTTCATCAATAATTTTATCCACCTGGTTTGGTGCCCTTTTCCTCCCAAGTATCTACAAGGCTCTTGTCAGTGGGATTGAGGTCTCCACTGAAGATAGCATCCAGCTCCTTAAAGAAATGGCTGGTCTTAGGTGCAGCACTGGATCAATAGTTTGCCTCTGTTACCCTCATTGACACAGAGCCAGACACCATGCCATAAGGTATGTCTACACTACCCCGCTAGTTCGAACTAGCGGGGTAATGTAGGCATACCGCACTTGCAAATGAAGCCCGGGATTTGAATTTCCCGGGCTTCATTTGCATAAGCCAGCCAGCGCCATTTTTAAATGTCGGCTAGTTCGAACTATCTAGCCCGTGCCGCGTGTAGCCGCGCGGCATGGGGTTCGAACAAGCCGGCATTTAAAAATGGCGCCGGCCGGCTTATGCAAATGAAGCCCGGGAAATTCAAATCCCGGGCTTCATTTGCAAGTGCGGTATGCCTACATTACCCCGCTAGTTCGAACTAGGGTGGTAGTGTAGACATACCCTAAGAAAGGGAAGAGAAATGGGGGAAAAAAAGGTCTCTTGGAGGAGTGGAAGTATTTTGTCACCGAAACCGGGCATTTTTCCCCACCAAAAGTTGGATTGCAGTGTGTATGCACTCAGTGCTTTGTCACCAAAAGGCCGTTTTCAGCAACAAAACTGGTAGTATAGGCAAAGTCATAGTAACACATTGCTCAAGGAGGGTAAGGGCAAAAGCTGACTATATTATTCATTCCGTTGTCTATGGTCATGGGTCAAGCACTAACCGCCACAGCGCCCCTGCTGGTAGCACTGGGAATTAGCTCATCATCAGGGTGCTGGTGTTTCCTCCATCACTGTGCTCTGTTTCAAGTCTGGAACCGCGTCGCTCCCCAAACTTCTATAAGCAAAAAACAGGGAGGAAGATGCCAGCTTTATTTCCGTAGGGGTGAGTCTAGACTACATTCCTCTTTTGAAAGAGGAATGCAAATGAGGGAAATAAAAAATGCAAATGAAACACACACTGATTTACACCTTTTGTGCTTCATTTGCATAATCTCTTCCAATTGCTTTTTCGGAAGAGATTTTCTCGAAAAAAAAGTATAGAAGGAATTCTTTGGGAAAAAAAAACCTTTCAAAAGGGCCCTGTAAACCTAATTTTTTCAGGAATAAGGATTATTTTGAAAAAGGGTGGGGTTTTCCAAAAGAACACCATCTAGACTGCTTCTTTTTTTCAAAAAAATCTCTTCTGAAAAAGCAATCAGACGAAATTATGAAAATGAAGCGTGAAATTTGTAAATCAGCTCTTCATTTGCATTTTCAATTTCCCTCATTTGCATTCTTCTTTCGAAATAGGATTGTAGTCTAGATGCACCCTAAGAGAACAGAAACAGCTTTCTGAATACAAGCTCCTAAAAACCTTTACTCATGTGCATGGGTGGTGGGAATGAAAGGCCAGGGAAGGCAATGCCCCTTGCCTGGCACTGCCACCAACTCACTGCAGGACAATGGACTGCGGTGCCCCACCTCTTTTCTGAGAACCCTCCCCCACCTGAAGGTCCCTGCTGCTCACTGAGGAATGACGTGGAGAGCTGATGGGCCCATTGCTGGAGCCCATGGTTCAGCGGGGGTGGAGTCTTTAGGATGAAAGTTGCTGGTAGTTGGAGAAGTTGCTGGCGGAGCCTGGGACTGGCCAGACTGTGCTGGCACTGGGGCTGGCATAGCACTCAGGGAGGCTGCTGGCTCTGCCAAGCACTGAGTCATTCTGGTGCTCAATGGCCAGGGAAGCAGATGTTTGGTGGTGCTGTGGGGGTGGCTTGGCCTGCTAAGTCTGGGACACATGGGCTGGGGCGGGGGGGGGCACCTCTGGTCTAGTGACTCCTCAGAGCTTTATTTTTACAGGATGGGGGTGCTGGCAGCTTCTGGCTCCAGCTTGAGGAGTGGGGCCAGTGACCTTGTCTCCCCAACTCAGGGGGTTCACTGCTGCCCATGCTCATGTGCACAGTACAACTGATCCCAATGGCACTACATGGGAAAGTAAGGTCTTGCAGGAGCAGGTCCTAATTTTTTAGGAAAGTTGCTTTCAAAATTAAAAGCATTTCATATAGCTTTCCTTGGGATTCATTATTCTAAAATGCTTTGCTTCGATATCACTACAATCTATTTCCCTTAACATCTCTCTTCTTGGCTTTGCATGCTTTAACATAACTTACTGCCACAAAAAAAGGCTGATAGACATAATTTCTCTTACTCAAAAAAAATTAAAAATCATTTCTAGTTGTAGGTGTTTCAGAAATGCTAATGGGCCTTTACAGTAAGGGTGATTTTTCCTTTCTTCCTATCATGATGTCTTAATAGAGTCTCCAATATGGATCTTTGCCACTACAGACTGAAAAGAGTGTGCCAGGTCCCAGGGTCAAACATTTATCTAAACAAAACTTGAGTCATTCATGTCATGTTTGTACTGCTATGCGCTCACTGTCTGCGTCCAGAGTGTTGGACTTCAAAGCAGCGAATGTTTTATATGAAAAAAGTTCTAAATAGCTGACAGGATTTGGAAACTCTCCAAATTCGACTATCACGGACACACGCAAAGCCCGCTGATGGCTTTCAACCATAGCGAGAGAACGCAAAGGAGCATGCACGCACCCCACTTTGACTGATGACAGGAAGTGTGGCTTGTTGCCAGTCTTGGAAATTATTTGTTCCAGTATGCCTCATAAACTCTCTTACTTCAAATAGAAGGGATTAAAAAGGAGAGCTTCCTTTCATAACAAAGATCTGAAAAGATAGATAGCAGCAGTATAAGAAGTTTTTTAAAACTAAATTGATAGAAAGGGCTAATAGTGGTGGCTGCCAAGTTGGGGACAAGAGCTTAACTCATGATCTCATTCCCAATTTCTCCAGGCTAGTAGAGTACAGCAGAGACAACCCTCAGTAGTGAGTGATGAGCAGCACCCTCTTTTGCTGATGCTTGGAAAGTGATAATTTTGTTCGGGCTGGAGGGAAAATTGTAAGCTGAACATCAGAGGAAAGGTCTGAAGGACTGGGTCTTTTAGAATAGGGACTGATCTCCCAAGAAAAATGATGGAAGTGTCAGCCTTCATCCCTTGGAACTTTTTAAGCTAAAAGATGCACTTTGCAGAATAATCCTAAAATGTAAGCAGGTAAACTACATCACTGAAAGATTTTTCCCCCTCTTTTATTCCTGTTTCTGACATGTTAGTGTTTATTTTGGTACAATACATTTAATGGACATTTCCACTCAACACTAATTTCAATGTTTATACCAGTAACACAATGACATGTGTTACAACAATTTGATGGTCAAATGTTCTACCCCTTTTACAAGTTTTAAGTTCCTCAATATTGTACTATAACAAGCCTGGATATAGACCTAACAGTTACAGCAACCATGTTATTTACAAGCTGTGTTCAACACCTAGATAATTAGTTGTTTGCAGCAACAAGCTGTTAACAATGTTTAAGTGGTAAGCAAATATTTTATCTCATGACCAGCAGTGAAAGATTCTGTGTGGCCTGGAGCAATACCTTACTCATTCTTTTTCTGCCATATATCACTTTGACTTCAGTGAAAGTCTGGCTAAATAAGCTCAAAGAAAAAAACTTAGGCATTTTGGCCTATAAGTGTTACATACATTATATAGCTACAACAAACCTCCTTATAATATAAAAAATGATACAATAGACAGCTTGAGCCATAGACCTTGTCTAAAGGTTTACCAATTTTTAGTATATACAGAACAAACAATCAAAAAAGAGCAGAGCATGAGAGAACCTTTTTTCTAGCAGTCCAGTTTCATCAAAGGAAACACTTCAATTTTTCAGGACAACTGACAAAAATGAAATTTATTTACTAAGAAGAAGCCACTTAACTGGCAGACTTACCAGGCTATTATACTATTATGGGGCTGAGTTCTCTTCAAGCATTAATTACTGAAAAATACCACCTGAAGACACGGCTCCCTCCTTCTGTGTTTGGCTTGATGTTGCAGTATAGGACGATGAAAAAACTGAGATGTCTGCCCTAACCCATATCTTTAGAATAGCAGAATAATAAGACAAATCACTCCCCATGTACTTTCACTTGTCTGGGTGAGAGACTGAGGATGAGAAGCTGTTATTTAATTTAAGTTTCTGGTGATTGTGGCATGGTTAACTTCAGCAAAATAAATGTGTAATTTTGGAACAGTTTTCAAGGCAGCAGTAAATTATTAGTTATAGTATTTGCTGAGTTATTGCCAGGTTTTGTATGCAAAGCACTGATAAAAGAAGAAAGCATTAAATCTGTGGGGTGTTTCACCCACAAGAGGCCTGATCTTGTTCCTCTTGAAGTCAGAAGACAGACACTTGAGTTATTACAGGCAGAACTAGTATTCACACCCATAGTAAACATTGCCTAAAACTTACCATTATAATTATAATGAACCGCTGTTTTTCTATGTGTGTGTAGTTCAGTCAGACTAGCTAATTAGGCTGAAATTCTCCTTACTCGTTCCCTGCCGCAGACTAATTTTTTGTTTCATTTTGGTTTTAAGTGTCAGCAAAAACATTGGAGACATTTCCAAGAGGCTACAACAAACTGAATAGCACTCAGTATTCCATATGTTCCCTGATCTTGTCTTTGATGCGCTTTAGTGTTTCCTTGGCTTGAGGCAGGAATTTAAAATTTGGCAGAGGCAATCGTCCTGGGCCAGAGAGTGTCTTTTGGTGGTCCCCAGGAAAATATCACAGCTTTGTCTGATCTACAAACCTCTGAACATCACCTTATTTGCACACTCAGTAGTGCTTATCAGGAGAGATTGGATATTTAGGGATATTAGCAACTGCACTGAGTATGCTCCAGCCACTCAGCTCCCTAGTAAGTCATTCTCACTGACTGTGCTCATAGGCATACTACTAGAGTACTGGATTGGAGGGCAGGAGATGGTTAACAGCGGCAGCTACTGCTGCTCCTTTGATTAGAATCATAGTATTCTAGGGCTGGAAGAGACCTCAGAAGGTCACTGAGTCCCACACCCTGCCCAAAGCAGGACCAACCATAACTAAAACATCCCAGCCAGGGCTTTGTCAAGCCAGGACTTAAAAACTTCTAGGATTGGAGATTCTACCACTTCCCTAGGTAACCCATTCCAGTGCTCCACCACCCTCGTAGTGAAATAGATTTTCCTAATATCCAACCTAGTCCTCCCACACTGCAACTTGAGACCATTGCTCCTTATCCTGCCTTCCCTCAATACTGAGAACAGCCTCTCTCCTTCCTCTTTGGGACCTCCCTTCATGTAATTAAAGGCTGCTATCAAATCCCCCTTCACTTTTCTGTTCTGCAGACTAAACAAGCCCAAATCCCTCAGCCTCTCCTCATAGATCATGTGCTCCAGCCCCCTGGACCCTCTCCAATGTGTCCACATCCTTTCTATAGTGGGGTGCCCAGAATTGGACACAATACCCCAGGTGTAGCCTCACTAGCACCAAATAAAGGGGAATAATCACTTCTCTAGATCTGCTGGCAATGCTCCTCCTAATTCATCCTAGTATGTCATTAGCCTTCTTAGCTACATGGCCACACTGTTGACTCATATCCAGCTTCTCTTCCACTGTAATCCTCAGATCCTTTTCTACTGAACTGCTACTTAGCCGGTCAATCCCCAGCCTGTAACCAATGCACTTGTCCTAGCTGAACCTCATCAGATTTCTTTTGGCCCAATCCTCCAATTTGTCTAGGTCACTCGGGACCCTGTCCCTATCTTCCAGCGTACCTATTTCTCCCTACAGCTTAGTGAAGACCACACAGAGATATAAGAAGTGGTGGGAGATTCAAAGAGGCAGGCAAAGCTTTCAGCAGAAGCATGTTGGATAAGCTTGAGAGTTGTACTGCAAGACCTAGGAAAGCTAGTTCGCATTTAAAGTGGTCCATCTAGGCAACATTTCTGGTCAAAATATTTACATGTTGTCTTGAAAGACTTCCAGTTTTCTAGCAAGAATGAAAAGACTGTTGCATGGGATGTTGTATCTAGAGACGAGGATATGCGACTGTCCTGTAGGTAAGTTCTGTTGCTCTTATAACAACATTTGCAAGAAGAAATTGCCTCATTTATTATTGGTGTTAATAGGAGATGTAAATCTCTGTGCATCCCTTTCTCCTCCTCTAACTTCATTTCAAGCAGGCAGAAATGCTAGTTTAAGTAGTGCTAGAGAGAAGGCACCATCACATTTCTCTCTCACCGTTGCCTGCACCCTCTCGAGCCTTATCAAGTTGAATACCTCCAAACCAATGTCTTTCTCCTAGACAAGAAGAGTGTCATTTAGCATGCTCTTATTTTCTATTTCCTCCTATTTGTTTTATCTAGAGGGAGAAAAGTAGGTTTCTCTCCATCTGCAGAAAAATTCTGTTATGCAGCTCTACACATTTCCCTACCTCTACCATTATCAGCAAAGCAATGCAAACAAGGCCACACAATATACGCACTGCTGCAATACCACTTGGGTCTACAGAAATAAATCCGGTGGCAATCCAGCACTTAATAGATTATCACTATGATGTACATAGTGGCACTTGAAAATTCAAGGCAATTCGTGGATTCTCCTACTTAGAAAGCACATAACCATTAATTCTGATTAAACTCAAGGAGAATCTCCATGAGCTGTCAGTGTTATAGGACCTATGACCCATAGCTGAACAGGCCCAATTCCATAGACTAAAGAGCAGTATAGGTTGAACATCCCTTTTCCGGTACCCTCAGGACCTGAGTGATCCCAAACCACGGAGTTTGCCGGACAAGGGAAGGTCAAAGCTCCCTACGTGGTTGTAGGCTCTGCTACAAGGTGGGGCTGTGCTCCCTGATGCCTGCCACCTGCCACCGCCTCTGGCTCCCAACTTGCCAGCCCTAGCCAGGGCTGCATCCCC
This sequence comes from Pelodiscus sinensis, assembly GCF_052426305.1. NCBI lineage: Eukaryota > Metazoa > Chordata > Testudines > Trionychidae > Pelodiscus > Pelodiscus sinensis. The sequence goes on along the minus strand of NC_143058.1, from coordinate 30,807,605 downwards.
CACCACACCAGCCCTGAACAGGGGCCAGTCGCCATACCTCTAGCTCTGGCTGGGGATGCGCCCCCCCGCAACCATCTGGGTTGTGCACCCAACTGCCAGCCCTGCTGACTCCAGCTCTAGCTAGGGCTGCATTCTCCCCCACCAGCACCAGCCAGCTTCTGACTGCTGGATCTGCTTCCTCCAACCCCAGCTAGGGCTGTGCTCCTTACTGTCAGCCCTGGCCAGGGCTGTGCTCCCCACCACACCAGCCCCACTGGGGATGCACTCCCTACTGCCAGCCCAGTCTGGGCTGTGCTTCTGAACCTGGTCCAGCAATAGCCGGGGTCCTGCCAGACCATGTTGAATGGATGTTGCCAGACCAGAGAATCCTGGATTTTCGAGGTTCAACCTGTACTATGAACATCCTCGCAGTGCCGAGTACACACCATACTCTTGATTCTGCAGTTTACTACATTCTTATGTGTATCTTCATCACTTCCTATTACCACTTCAACTCCTTTCTAAACTTACTCCAGCCAATTAAGTGTGCTTTTGCGCACATCTTTCAAGAACACACGAGCAGCAGACATTAGAGTCTAGTCTTTGTTGACCTTAGCTGAATTCTTACTCCCAGAAGAATAGCTGCTGTTTTTCAAATTTCTTGCACAAGCTTGTTTCAAACTCATTTTCAGAGCTTACCCTCTACTATGTAGCTTTGGTTGCTTTGAGTGCTGTAGCCTCAAGGGCTAACCTGCTTGCTTGCCTATAGATATATTTTCTTATAGGTTTAATTACATATTTATTGTAATAGGTTATATTATTATATTATATGTTTATATTAAAGTAGTTTGGCTGCAACAGGCCACATCCTGTATGTTGTGCTAGGGCAAAGTTAGCATACACATGTCTAGGACATTTCACCCAGATAGTGAAGTTAGTTCAGTTATGTTCGGGAACTTTCTCCTAGATCAGTGGATCTCAAAGTGTCTACACAGCAGGGCTTAACTCAAAATAAGCTACACAAATTGAGCTATGTCAACTGTGTAGCTTATTTCAAAATAATTTATTTCGAAATAGGGAGCATCTACACAGCACTTATTTCGAAATAGAGCACTCTTCCTCCGACTTCCCTTACTCCTCTTACAATGAGGGTTACAGGAGTCAGAAGTAAGAAGTCCTCCAGTTTGACAGAATTTCAACATTATTTCAAAATAACTGCCTGCTGTGTAGACATGGAGTAAGTTATTTCAAAATAATGGTGGTATGTAGACATAGCCAAAGTGTGGCCCACAACTATCTTGCCTGTGCCCTCCCCCGATGCTGGAGTACCAGCAACAGCTTCCCACTGCAAGAGGGGAGGCAGGGCAAGCCTCACTGGCTGCATCTGGCTTGTGAGGGAAAGAAGCAGCTCTGTGCGCTGCACTCCCCGTCCCCATGGGAGACCAGCAGCACAGGAAACTGCTCTCCTGGAGGCTTTCCCCACTGCTCACTTTGGCCAGAACCATGGCCAATAGGAGCAGTGGGACTGGGGGGAATGGGGACATGTGTGCCTGGAAGCAGTGGGAGACATGAAGCCATGTAAGCACCCTCCATCCCCAAACCTCACCCCCTACCCAGTGAGACCCCCCCAACCCCTCAGAACCTTTCTTTCCTGGCTTTTATCAAGTTACCTAGCTCAGGGCTAATTAGTTCCTTGTCTCCCCAGCTTTTCCTTCTGATTAGCTAATTAGTCAGACATCACTAGGGCAACTAATTGAAGCTGTAGTGAGCAGTGATACATCTGTCAGACCTCTGCACTCTGTTGCTCAGGTATTACAGATCTCCTTGCCCTCACAGCCTCCAACATAATAAATTGTCTCTAGAAACAATTTTGGCATAAACTTTGTTTAAGTCAACTGTGGTGCCAAGAAACTGTTCATTATAATAGAGTTATTTTTCCCCAATACATATTGTAGGGTGTTTTACTGCAACACATTCAAAGGAAATGGATGTAGTCAATATTTTCTAAAAGCTTACAGAATTCCCTAATGAATCCCAACTATATAATGTAGTGAAATTCTGGTTTTGCAACAGGTAATATTTCATAGGAAGTAAGAATGGTAAATGGATATTTACTATGCACAGAATACCACTGTACATATTAGATCATTATAAGCACATCCCCGTGATCTAATTTTAGTGTAGATGTTCAAGATAAAAATAAGACAAACTTATTGCAGATAACACTTATCCACTCCAGATGGACAATAATTTCAGAAGCTGTACTACAGTGCTTTGTATTGCATTCTGTTTCTACCATTATCAAAGAGGACTGTGTGCAGTGAGAAGTGGAAAAAATATTTCCAAACAATTTAATTTTAAATCCAATACTAGCAGCTATGTTATTAAGAGTACAGGCAGTCCCCGAGTTACGCGTATCCGACTTACGTCGGATCCGCAGTTACAAAAGGGGATTTTCTTGCCCCGGAGGACTGGAGCGGCGGGACGCCTGGTCCCGATGCCCGTCTCCTCCGGGGCGAGAAAAGCTGCTCCCCGTCTCCTTGGTCTGCTGGGGGAGCCAGCAGACCAGGGAGACACGGAGCAAAGCGGCGGAGGACCCGGGCCGGACCGCGGTGCTTCCAGATCAGTGCCGCGGTCCGGCCCGGCTCCTCCGCGGCTTTGCTCAGCATCTCCCTGGTCTGCTGGGGGGGGGGGGGATGCAGCTAGTGCCCGCCCCCCCCCCCCCCCCAGCAGACCAGGGAGATGTGGAGCAAAGCCCGGGGCCTGGGGTAGAGCAGGTGGGGTGCTGCCGGTTGGTCCCGCAGCACCGCTCCTTGGTGCTACTGGACCAACCCGGCAGCACCCCAGCTGCTCTGCCCCAGGCGTCCTGATTCAGCCGCTGCTGATTAGTTTCAGCAGCGGCTGAATCAGGACGCCTGGGGCAGAGCAGCTGGGGTGCTGCTGGGTTGGTCCAGTAGCGCCGAGGAGCGGCTGCGCTACTGGACCAACCCAGCAGCACCTGAGCTGCTCTGCCCCAGGCGTCCCCAAGTCAGCCACTGCTGAAACTGACCAGCAGCTGACTACATGAAGCCCAAGGCAGAGTTGCTCTGCCCCGGGCTTCCTGGAATCAGCTGCTGATCAGTTTCAGCAGCGGCTGAATCTGGATGCCAGTTCCAACTTACATACAGATTCAACTGAAGAACAAACCTACAGTCCCTATGTTGTACGTAACCCGGGGACTGCCTGTAGTGTTAAGTAACAACGAGCACCATCCTGGAAACCCAGTGAGTTCAGAAATCCCCAGTGGACTGAATGGCAATCCTTTGCAGGGAGGGACTTTCAGGATTGGGCTGCAAGTTCTGATATATCACATTACATACATCATTTCATACCAAATTTATCCTGGCAGAAAGCAGATTAACAGATAATGCTAAGTTACCTGAATATGTATACACTTGTTCATCATATCTATTTAGCAAATTACAATTTTGTTGTTAAAGTCTCAAGAGTATAACAACAATTTCCACAGCAAAATTATATCCACTTTCAGAACAATGGCTTAGTATAACTCTATTGAAAGGAATAATAGAAGATGAAATGGAGTGAGTACCACACATATTCTGTTAGATGTGTTTAAAACTTAAATACTACTATGGTTTCAATTTAGCAAATATATCTGTCTGGCTTCCATGCAGTAATAACTCCAAAGTATTTCATTTCATGTCCTTGAGCAATAGAGATCCCAGGTGGATTCTTTCATTAAATAGGGCCTGTAAGATAGTTTTGTCTAGCTTATTTATAAATCCAAATATTTTACTTTTTCATTAAATACAAATATATTTTCCATTAACCCTTTGCTATGTCCATAATAGAAAAAATGAAAATAAGTATCGATGGGCAAAACTAGGACAGCTTTGCAAAATGTCACCAACTAGCCAAGGCAAAAATGAAAACCAAGAGTTGGCCCCATTTTATCTCAAGGCTGAAATTCAAGAGCATAAATTTAATTTTATACACATATCCAATTTCATGCCATTAAGATTAAATTTTTTAAAAAAATCAAACTCCCTGCTAAACTGTAACTATAAGTTACAAAGGGTTTCATTTTGACCAGTTATATGTGAATATAGATGCAGAAGTTTGGACTAAATGATATTTCCATGCTATCTAGAAACACACAACTGATTTAATATTCCACCACTCATTTTTCCCATTAGGACTCAGAGGTTTCAAGTTGAACGTTTCTCCTCTCAATGTCAAAAATTGGCAACGTTGACTCATTGCGATGCAGAGGAAGGCAGACATGCCTGTCTTATAGTTTGGATAAAAGTTTTGGTCTTCATATAATGAGCAACATGAGGTAGCTATGGAATAACCTAGCTGGTCAGAGTTTGGTGATATAAAAGTGATTCAGTTCAAGGTTCAATTAGCTACTTATTTTCAAAATGCACCTATCGCACACTCAAGATGCATGTACAAACGGTGCACGGAAACCCTTGTTATGTATGGGGCCACTGAAGTTCGGGATTGCTAGGAAAGGTTCTATTGTCAGTCTCTTAAGCAATAACTACATGTTTGGTAAGCTCTGGCTACAGAGCAAATTTGTCATGACTACTGCAATCAGTAGCCGGGCACTCTTCTAATGGTGACATCCAAGCCTCTCTGAAGTTAATAGCAATACTCCCAGGATTTAATTGCTAGTGTAGAATTTATCTATTTATGGTGGATGGGACTCATTACTGTCATATTGCAGGACACTTTTTAATGCATTTATCTTTGCAACATCCCCGTGAAGTAGGGCAGTATTGTCATATCTGTTTTTCAGAGGGGAAGCTGATGAGCAGAAAGACTAAGGGGCTTGTCTCTACATTAATAAATACACAAGCTGGGGTGTGAATCTGCTCCACACTAACTGCCATGGACTAACTGCTCTTGTGTATCTTGCTGGTGTGAATTAAATAGTTTGTTAATGAGTTTTGTGTGAGTCCTATTTCAAAAAGGATTGGCTCAAAGAGAACTGACAAACTGTTAGGCACATCAGCAGGGTGTACACACACTGTTGAACCATGGCAAACTAGCTCAGGGTCGAGTCACATCCCATCTTATTGTGAACTAAATGTTCATGTAGACAATCCCTAAAGCGTCTATCCTCAAAAGGTACTTAGGAACCCAACTTGTTCTGATTTCAAAGGAAGTCAAGCTCCTAAATACCTGTGAGAGGCTGGCTCAAAGGCAGTTTTGTAGAAGAGCAGAGAACTGAATAAAGTCATCCAAGTCAACACCTTCAGCACTGGGCCTGCCTTCTTCCTTTGGGTAGACAAGGTCTTAACATGAAGATACAACTGCCTTCAAAGCATACAAGTCTGTGTTACCATCCACCAACAAAGCAGCATTTGGCAGCTTGCACTGCCAGTTTTATGCTTCACCTGATTTTAAAAATAGGTTTATAGCTCTGGATCCTATCATCTTTCATGAGCGCTTTCCTTCATTTTAAGGGAATTGTTAATTCATTTTAAATTTCTGTTTAAAAAATAATCATACTATACTAACATACTCGTGTCGTTTGATGCCATAACGCAGCAAGTCCTGATGACCTGACTGGTTTACATAAAAAAAAATGTTGACAGTGAATAATAAAACTCAAGTCATCTGAAATTAAATATTTATACTTTGATATGAAATGGAACAGCTTTCCTGTGGCATTTTACTGTATTATACTTCCTTGTGTGTGTTTAAAGGTAGAAGTCTAAATACCAGTCATTTAGTGATGATAGCTTTCTGTATATTACCACTATAAATGTTTTTAGCTCTTTTCACAGCAGATTCCAATTTGAAATGTGATTTGTTTCTCCCACATTCTGTTTTTTAAATTGGATTTATGAAATTGCAGATGTAATGGATTAGCCGATGGTTGAAAACAATTTTAAATGAGAATTGGAATGAGCTCCTACAATGCCTTCTAGCCTTTTAAAAATCCAGTTCCATATTGCGTTGCTGGCCTCCATATACAGGCTGATAATTATTATGAAAGTGGCCAGATGTTTTTTAGCTTTTATTCAGATTCAGCAATTAGAGATAAATCAGTTGTATATCTGTGATCATTAGTTTCATCTAAGGAGCTATGTGATGATGAGCTAAAGTTCTGCTTTTAGTAAACTCTGAACAAGAAATATATTTCTAGCCCTTAGTGTTATTACAGTAGTCTACACACAGTTAGAAGATGGACCCATCATTGAGCTGCCCACACTTTCTCTCTACCTATCCCAACCCTGAGAGAAAAACACATATAATAATAGAACTAGAAATCCTTCAAGCTTTGCATTAAGTCAATGGCTATACGCATGCAGACTGTTTTCCAATTGTTGGTTTGATTATGTGTCCTAGGCTTGTTTGGAATCTTAACCAGATCCCTCTTGGAGTATTCAATGACACATGCTAAAATAGAACACTAATTTACACCACTGAGAGAGAAGCAATAGCCACATGTGTCTTATTCTCCCAATTTTAATACAGGCAGTCCCCGGGTTACGTACAAGATAGGGACTGTAGGTTTGTTCTTAAGTTGAATCTGTATGTAAGTCGGAACTGGCGTCCAGATTCAGCCGCTGCTGAAACTGATCAGTTTCAACAGTGGCTGAATCTGGACGCCAGTTCTGACTTACATACAGATTCAACTTAAGAACCCCAGGCATCCCCAAGTCAGCTGCTGCTGAAACTGATCAGCGGCTGATTCCAGGAAGCCCGGAGCAGGGGCTTCCTGTAGTCAGCCACTGGTCATTTTCAGCAGCTGCTGACTAGGGGACACCTGGGGCAGAGCAGCTGGGGTGCTGCTGGGTTGGTCCAGTGGCACCCAGAGCGGCGCTATGGGACCAACCGGCAGCGCCCCAGCTGCTGTACCACAGATGTCCGGAGCAAAGCCGCGGAGCACGGGGGCAGCGGGACAGCCCAGACGCTCCGTGGCTATCCTGCTGCCCTCGGGCTCCGTGGCTTTGCTCTGCTTTGCTCCCCGTCCCCCTGTTCTGCAGACCAGAGGGACGGGGAGCAAAGCGGCGGAACACGCGGGCAGCGGGACAGCCCAGACGTGCCGTGGCTATCCTGCTGCCCTCGGGCTCCGCGGCTTTGCTCTGCTCTGCTCCCCGTCCCCCAGGTCTGCAGACCAGGGGGAGGGGGAGCAGAGTAGAGCAGAGCGGCGGAACGCGCGGCCAGCTGACAGCCCAGACGCTTCTGGGCTGTCAGCTGGCCGCGTGCTCCGCTCTGCTCCCCCCCCCCCTGCAGATCAGGAGGAGGGGGAGCAGAGCGGAGCACAGCAGAGCGGCGGAACGCGCGGCCAGCTGACAGCCCAGACGCTTCTGCAGACCATGGGGAGGGGGAGCGGAGCAGAGCAGAGCAGAGCGGCAGAACGCGCGGCCAGCTGACAGCCCAGACGCGTCTGGGCTGTCAGCTGGCCGTGCGTTCCGCCGCCACTTTGCTTCCTCTCCCTGGTCTGCTCGAGACCAGGGAGAGGAAGTGCCCCGTTCGTAACTGCGGATCCGACGTAAGTCGGATCCGCGTAACTCGGGGACTGCCTGTATAGAAAATGGTAATCCTGGTTGTTAAAGCTAAAATTAATAATTCTAGTAACTAACCAAAATTATTTAGAGATGATAATGCTCTCTCTCCCCCAGTTGCACTGAAAGCTGAGTATGTAAAAATATATTCAAACCCCATCTCTCAGTACCTATAGGAATTCAGGCCTAGATATCTGAGATCCACCCACACTGCTCTGCTCCATGCAAAAGAATGGAGGAGTCAGCCTCCATTACTGGATATTGTTCCACTTTCCCAGGGGCCTGCTGATGGTTCCTTGCAATTTGGATTCACACAGGGGAGGACAGGAAGCAAACAGAGTGAAATCCATAGAGTTTAGACAGGAAAAAGCACATAGCTCCAGACTCTCTTATTTTTTATGACCTTTCCAATGTTCGGCACCATGCTTCTTTTTGTAATACTTCTACTTTCTTTCTGATGTGCATATCCTACCATTTTAGTAGGAGTGTTTGAACCAGCTGAAGTTGGTGGTTTCACAAAGCATATACTGTTCTCAAATTAAATTGGAATGTATTACTATTTTCCCCTGGAAATTGAAACTATTTTTAAACTCCTGCTAAGAGAGTCATCTCTGCTTGGTACTCAGGAAAGACTCACACCATCAAAGTGAGACTGGCAAAAACAGGTCCCATATATGTATCATACTTGACCTTAGGCAGGAACAAGTGTATCCACACCATTCCTGATGGGTGCATGTCCATCCTGGTCCTACAAGCATTCAGTGATGGGGAGTCCACAATCTCACTTGGAAATCTATTCCAGTACCTAACTATCCTCATACATCTATCCTTATAGTTTTTTCCAAAAAATCTAACCTACATATCCTTTCCAGCAGAGTGTGCTAATTACTTTCTATCCTACCTTCAGCGGACATGGAAAACAATTTATCACCATCCTCATTATAACAACCCTTAACATAGCTGACAGCCTGTCATATCCCCCCTCAGTCTTCTTTTCTCAAGACTAAACATACCCTCCTTTTTTAGCCTTTTCTCATAGGTTAAGTTTCCAAATTTTCTATAAAACAATTTTACTGCTGTCCCCTGGAGTCTCTCCAATTTGTCCATATCTTTCATAAACTGTAGCAGCCAAAACTGAACGTAATAATCCAGCTGAGGCCTCCTCAGTGCCAAGTAGAGTGAATAATCACCTATGTCCTACATATAACTCCCATTAATCTACCCAAAAATGATGTTATTAGCGTTTTTGCAATTACAGGTTGGACCAACCTGGTCCGGCATCCTGGGGACTTTATGAGTGTTGAACAGGGAGTTTGCCAGACCAGGAAAGGTCAAGTCTGCCCTGCTCCCTGGTTCCACTCCTGGCCCTAGCTGCCAGCCCACCAGTCACCTCTTCCCCCTGCTTGCACTAGCTCTGCTTCCAGCCTTGGCCAGGCTGCCAGATCCACTGCCACTGGTCCCACTCAGATCACAGATGTCACCAGACCAGAGAGCTCTGGTTTAAAGAGGGGGAAGTGATTTGAGCATTGGCCTGCTAAACCCAGCGTTGTGAGTTCAATTCTTGCAGAGGCCATTTAGGGATTTGGGGCAAAAATTCATCAGGGATGGTACTTGGTCCTGCTGAGAAGGCAGGGGACTGGACTCAATGACCTTTCAAGGTCCCTTCCAGTTCTAGGAGATAGGCAATCTCCATTACCTAACTTGTATAGATCACTGTTGTCTCATGTTCAATTTGTGATCCACTTCAATCACTAAATCCGTTCCTGCAGTACTAGCTAGTTATGTCTTGTTTTGTATTTGTGTATCTGATATTTCCTTCCCAAGTATAATACTTTGCACTTGTCTTTATTAAATTTCATCTTGCTGATTTCAGACCAATTCTTCAATTTGTTGAGATACTTCTAAATTCTAATCCTGCCCTCCAAAGTGGTTGCAGCCCTTGTGAGTTAGGAGTCATCCATAAATTTTATGAGCACATTCTCTACTCCATATAAGGAAAATAGTTAATAGTTGTTCGGCCCAGGACAGATGCTGAAGGACCCCAGTAGATACATCCATTCTGACAGCAAATCATTGATAATTACTTTTTGAGTCAGGTTTTTTCAACAAGCTGTGCACCCACCTTATAATAATTTCAGTTAGACCACATTTCCCAAGTTTGTTTATCAGAATGTCATATGAGACTGTCAGTAGGAGTATATATATTCTGTGTAGTTTACATGTGAATATATTGCTATTTATTTGTATTGTGATAGTGTATACAGGCTCCAGTCAGAGACCTCACTGTTACAGATGCTGTATGCACTTATAATGAAGAGGAGCCCCTGTCCCAGGGAGAGAAATTGCCCTGTCTGACCATTTTTCTGAATTCTCCATTTTTTTAAACAAATCATTTCTACACATCCCTTCTTTTCTTCCTCTACAATCCAGGTCTCTAATTAAGCAGAGCATAAATCAAAGAAACTGACTTTCAACTGAATTTTTAGGCTTTCAGAATGCAATCTTGGTCCTATAGAGTTAGTACATAACTCTCATTGACTGCAGGGGACAATTATATCACATATGCTATTCAGGCCACTTTACAATTATACTAAACAAATTCTCCTCTCCCTTTTTATAAGAACTGCAAAGAACAGAACATTAAAACACTGTAAAACTGATGTACCTTTTCATTCTGCAGATATTCTTCTTTGATGATTTGTTCTCAGTATTTTTCTTTCCTCTGCCTTCCAGGGTATTTCCATGTATTAGTCAGTGCTGGCAGTACCAAAATGATCTAAATCTTTTTTATATTACTTTCATTGTTCTTCACTGTTTGCATTGTTCTTCATTATTTGCTTTTCCTCCCAAATGCAGTATCATTTGCAACCTTGAAAACCTTTTCTTTAAAACGAACAGCCAAAGTCATAAATGCAAATAATAAAAACCTGACAACTACATGTTCACATTACTTATTAACAAAAGCAGATACAAAAGAATTAGTCTCTCCTATGTCCTTATCACACATTGTTAATTCCACACTATTGCTCTTTAAAAGGGAAGGTTTTTCCTCTTTATGTTTCCACATTCAATACACACAGTAACTAAAGTGCTTTTAATATACACTCTTTGTGATGCTGGTAGAACAGGTACCAGCTCATGCCAAGGCCCCAGATCTCACTCAACAATGATCTATGAATAGCTGGATACTAGTTTGGGTATAATGATCTTATCAATAGCATAGGTTTCTGAATGTATTGATCTCACTTATAATGTCTGCATTCCTAGTATAAAGTTATAGTGAGTGTTTTCTTTGTAAATCTCTGTAATTATGGAACTTACCAAACAGGAAAAGAAACATAATTATGGTAAAGTGCTCCTCCTGCCCACTGAAGGCAATGAGGCATTGTGTAGCATTACAGGAGAAAGACATTGTTGACTGCATTCCTTTCTCCCTCCAGGAGGGGGAGACCAGCTCACGATCTCATCTCATCAGCTTGGATTCTAGGATGCAGGAGATTTAAAAAAGGCTGACAGGGAAAAACGGGCACCTTTATTTTGTCTGGACGCTGAGGGGCAAAAATTTCTCATTGTAAACAAGAGATCCCAGAGCTGCTTGCCCCCACTCCCAAGTAGGGATCAATTTATTCTTATACTTATGTGCCCATGACATCCATGGAAGTCAATGAGAGTTATCTGTGCTCATCCCAGGGACTATCCTCTGTCATAATATGGACCTTTGGATGTAGTAGCAGTGGCGTGCTACCATTCTAATATGGTGCTGCTGTAAAGTGCTCTTAAATGCCCAAAGAAATAGTTTTGGTGCAAATAAGTTGTAGTATGTACCTGTTTGAGTGACTTGCAGTGATTATAAATAAAAGGGCAACAAGTCATGAGTATTCTGAGGTAGGGGTGTCCTTGGCTTTGCCCAGAGTTGCCCACAGAGTAACTGAGGTAAACACGTAGAAAGTGTTATCTCTGTCCTCTTTATATGTTGCAAGTGATTGGGATTTTGGGGGGGGAGGGAATTAAAGATGGGCAAGTACCAGGGCAAAGTGAATCAGGGCAAGGACTCAGAGCTGAGCTACTATGTACATAGAGAATTTCACCTACTAGGAGGGTGACAAATCCCCATGCAGAAGTACTATGTCAAACAGATATGCTAGAGGCAATCCTAATAGTTCACATTACAAAATTCTATAGTGTGGAGAAGATCACTGTGGAACAGAGGATGGAGGAAAGATGCTATTACTTGACTGTAGGTTGAAACTAAAATATGATGTGTCATGGGCTCATGACCATAGATAATACCTGGCATGTGGGAGGACTGATTGTATATTAAGGATGTTAAGTAGTGGTTAATTGGCTGATTGACTAGTCAATGGAATTTCCACTGACTACTCAATTAGCCGATAAGGAAAGGCAGTTACAGTGCTCAGTCCCAGCTTCTGCTTCTATAAAACATCAACAGCCTCTCTAGTTCTCCATGAATTCTTTTACCTTCCTCAGCTTTTCTGGATGCTTTGCACTGCCACAGAAGAGCAAAGGAGCTAAAATGGAGTATGGGACCTGGCTGGGATATTAGACATGAAGACACTAATTCAAATTTTCATTAATATGTATATTCTCTTGCTCTTCAAGTGACACATCGGTGCTGTTGAACAGAAGTGGTAAATATCAAACAGGCACTTAGCTAGCTTGTATTGATATTTGCTCTGCAGCAAGCTACGTTCCTTTCCCAAGTTATTTTTTTCACCTTATCCATTCTCAGAAGCATCAATCCCTGTTACCCATGTGTATTGCTTTGCAATTAGTGAAAGATAACAGAGTGCACGCTGAAATAAAAGGTTAATGCTATTCTGGCACCCTTGCCAAGAAAGTGACAAGGGTCAGTAAAAATTTTTGGCATGCCTTCCTCCAGCTTTTGAGAAGCATTGCTCTGTGCTACAGAAATCACTCTGCTTATTAGATGTGGAGGTGGAGGAGGAGATCATCTCCAGGGTCGTGCCTCCAAAGATCACAAGTGCGGCTGCTGGAACCAATCTAATTTAACTGCTAAATTAAAATGTTTACTGCCATAGGGACCTCCATGAAACAGAGGAAAAACTGCCCTGTTTCTTAAAACTGTGACATATAACATAGCACATTAGAAAGAATCACCTAGAACTTAATTGTTTTCCAAAATAATGTTCCATATGTTGCTCCCTTCATAGTAAACAAATGATGTTTTATTAAAGGCAGCCCGAGTTGCCGTGTGAAACCAGTGCAGATGTTTTGTGTTTCAAAATAAAGGGGGCAGATGAAGAGAGAGCTAACCCACTAATTCCCAGAGATACGTGTCAGCCTTTATTATTATTATTTTTCCATGGAGCTGAGGGCATTCAGAAACAGATTATAATTGTTGTGGAGTATGTCACAACAGCAATTAACATGTCTCCCATTCTGTGGTCACTGCACATTTATAGTCTGATGTACCTCACCTTGTTTTCTGTTATTGACTTGTTTTATACACATTCACTGAGACAACTCGCTATAAAATCCAGTATGGAAATTGCTAATATTTAGTATTAATGAAGAAAAATTGTTGCATCTCAATCACCACTTACTTCTGTGATGAGAGTCTGAGAATAATGTATGATAGAGGAAAAATGGGTATGATGATGTCCACTTATTTCCTGAAGAAAGAGAGTCAGGACTGATCAAATCACCACTTCAGTTTTGGCAATCTTCAAGTTTTCAAATGGACAGATGAGGATTACCTCAGACACTGCACAGCCTCTGTGTGATCTGCGTCTTCTCGAGAAAAGAGGTTAAGCTTAAAACCTCCCGTTCAACTTTTAGATAATTGGCTGAGTGCTCAAAAGAAAATCTAATGTGTCTGCTGGCAAAGCACCAGTGTCTGTGCCATCAAGATTGCATCACTGCCTCTGGCTTTCTAGTGGGCATCAGCCCAGAGTATGAGAAGGAAAAGGAATGAGGGATAGCTGTGAATTTGGACATACTTATTGGTGTGAATAATGTCCCCAAATGTTAGTTTCAGCTAATGGATACAAACTGCTGTTTCATTAGCAAACACTGACCATGAACTCAGGTTTAGTTGAGTACGATTAACTGTATTAAAACCTGTACCCTGCTCTGTCCAAGTGGCTGAATTGCTTCCAGCTTAACTCCCCATGTTCCTCAATGTCCTATCAGTAACAGATCCTCCAAAGCAGTAGACCCAGCCTTCCCAGACTACTGTACACCTTTCACGAGTCTGATTTGTCCTGCGCACTGCCAACTTTCACCTCACTGAAAAACTACTTGCTTACAAAATCAGACATAATACTACTAAAATGTCATAGCACATTGTTACTGAAAAATTATTCACAGTCTCATTTTTACCCTATAATACAAATAAACCAAGTGGAATACAAGATTTGTAATAACCTTTCAGTATACGAAATTATAGAGCAGTATAAATAAGTCATTGTCTGAAACTTTAATTTGTACTGACTTAGCTAGTGCTTTTTTATGTTGTCTGTTTTAATACTAGGCAAGATGAATTGATGTATCCCCTGGTAGACCTCTGCATACTCCCAGGGGAGTGTGTACCCTGGTTGAGAATCACTGTTCCTGGGAACATGGGCCTTTTGATTCCAGTTCCACCGAGACATATTTTTACAAGCTATTTACTATAAAAAAAAAAATCAATGGCCAGACCCAACCTCCCCATCCCTTTGGCTAGATGTTGCTAGGAATTAGCTGAGTTGGAGTCTTTTCAACAGATTTAGCTCATCACATCTATGAGATAGCTTGGTCTCCTCAACAGGTGACCAAACTAGAAGTGGTGTCTCACTCTTCCTGGCACCTGCCCCAAATCTAACCACCCCTCTCAGGGTATGTCTAGACTGCATCCCTCTGTCAGCAGAGGGATGCAGATTAGGCAGGTCGACATTGCAAATGAAGCAGGGATTTAAATATCCCGTGCCTAATTTGCATAAAAATGGCCACCATTGTTGCTGACTCAGCTCATTGTTGGGAAAAAGCGGCAGTCTAGAGTGGGATCTGTTGAGAAACAAAGGCTTTTTCAACAGATCCTGTAAACCTCTTTGCAGGAGGCATAAGGGATCTGTTGAAAAAGGCTTTCTTTCTCGACAGATTCCCCCTCTAGACTGCCGCTTTTTGCCGATAAAGTCCTGAGTCAGCAAAAATGGTGGCCATTTTAATGCAAATTAGGCACAGGATGTTTAAATCCCTGCTTCATTTGCAATGTTGACCTGCCTAATCTGCATTCCTCTGCTATCACACAACCAGCAAGTGTTGCATTCTTTTAGGAAAGCAAGGTGATGTATATTCATTCCCAGCCAACGTGCAGTCTCTTGAGAGTCAAAGCCAACATGTACATGTGAGATCTTCTTTATGCACCATATCCTTATATAATGAGCTGGGGACAACAGCTCTCTCTGACTTTAAAATAGGATTCCATCCTGCACACAGAATTCATCCTTTATATTAAAAATATGGTTCTATTCCAACCGGCATTTGTTTTGCCCTGTGGCCACCTTGTTTCTATCTCTGTATTGACTGGGAGTTGTTAGATGTTCTTTTCGAAAGCCTCTTGGATTTCCATTAGCTAGGCTGTTGACACTGGGAGACTGTGTGTCATACAGATGGTTTCAACGTCCTTTGCCCCTGGTATTTATGCTCAGGGTGTCAGCTAACACAAATAATCATCCTAGAAAATATCTGATTTTTTTCCTGGCAATGCTGCAGGCACATCAAATATGCTATAGCATCTGGGGGGTTGCCATGACGGTCTCCAGGGGGTTGTTTTCAGATTACAAGGTGCGCATACTGGTGAAAATCACCCCACTCCAAATATCACAGCTAGGACCTCTTTCTATTTGGCGAGAGGAACTTCTGTGCAGACTTTGACAGAGCTCAGCTGACATAAGCAACTGGCTCTTCCTGCAAAACAGCTACATGCAAACCTTTCTTCAGTGCATCACACTGGAGAATCAGGAGCTCTGCTGTCCAGGGGTGACATGTACGGGAAAGTATAAGGGGTCGCATGCCCCCCAATGCTGAGGGTGGGAGGGGCTGGTCAGCAGCCAACAGGGGAACTAGTGGAGGAGAGGAGCGGTCTGGTACCCATAGCAGGGGTCTGCACACACAGCCCCCTCCCCCAAACCTGCACTCACTGGCAGTGGCAGGGCAAGTACAGCAAGGGAGCCTGCTGCTTTGCTCTTGTGGCCGCACCACTCCGGGGGAGGAAACAGGACTGCACGCCCAAGCACGAAGTGAAGAGAGCGCGGCCAGGGGAGCGAAGCAGCATGGCCGCTTTGCTCAACTTCCCCTGCCGCTGCCAGTGAGTGAGGGGATTGGTGGACCCTTTCTCTGGACACCAACCTCTCTAGTGCTCCCAGGTCACCTCGGTTGGAGGAAGAGTTGGGGAGAGGGCACAACAAGGATGGGAAGAGGCAGGGCCTTGGTGGAGACAGGTTAGGGAAAGGGACGGAGTTGGAGTGGGGGTAGGAAAAGGTGGAACAGGGTTGTCCTGGGCTCTGCATACACTCCTGGGATGGCCTTGAATATTGCACCAAGGTGAGGACAGAGATTGGACAGAAAATTCATCATTCCCATGAAACGCTTTACCCCTTTCATATCCCTGGAGCTACCATATCTCTGGCTGACTTGATCTCGTAGGGATCTGCGTTTAGTTCCTTGTCTGCAAGTAGATGTTCAGTATATGTCGCCTCTTGCTGTTTGAGTTACATTATATCTGGGTTCCATGTTATGTTCTTGTGCCTGAGTCACTGTAGAAAATATTGAAAGATCTTGGATCACTCCTCCTCCCCTAACTCAATGAAGCCACAGAGTGCATGATAAGGAACAGAAGCAAAGCATCCTGTTGGCCATGGAGTGTACTGAGAACTGGTCAGAGAGAAAGCTGATGGGGATATGGGGACAGGGTAAGACACTAGAAACAACGACATACAAAGAAGTGGCATTGTTACATTGCTTTATTAAATGAGGGGAGCTATTTAACCTTTGACCTCTTCATTCTTCTAAACCCACTTGAGGTGTTTGGAAAATATTACTAACTAAATATGCACATGCAATACATATATATTTTTACTCATTAAATGTTTCATCACAGGCATGACTGCCTTCAGGCATTGCATTTGGAGCCAAGTGATTCTGCACTTTGGCTATGTCTACACTGCGTGCTTATTTCAAAATAACTCATGTTATTATAACAGTCTGAGCATCTACACAGCATGCCCGTTATTTCAAAATAATTTTAAAATAACGAGCTTCTTACTCCGACTTCTGTAACCCTCATTTCACGAGGAGTAAGGGAAGTCAAAGGAAGACTGTTTTGCCTTTCGACTTCCTGCTGTGTAGACAATGCAAAAAGCCAAGTTAAGGTACTTCGACTTCAACTACGCAATTAACGTAGCTGAAGTTGCGTATCTTAACTCGATATTAGCCTGCAGTGTACACATACAGCCTGTGGTCTCAGAGGGTGTCTAAGAAGTCACCATCAAACCCACTATATCTGCATCATCTGTCAAATAGTCAAGTGGGTTTTATATTCAGGCAATGTGTCTCAAGACTTCATGACATTCTGGAAAGCAAAAGTCACCATCACATTATTAAATGTAAAGTTAAAATAAGAAGTGCAGAAGCATTATGCTTCAGGAAGGTAAATATTATTATTAGGAAGCTAGATTTACTGAATGCAATCAAATAGAATGAGATGCAGGTGCATCAAGGGGAAATGAAGGGTTTTTTTCAAATGGAAAATACGGTCTGCACCAAGGTTTGTTAGCATCTCCCTTCTTATTTTTGATCAGACTAATTCCCCTCACATTTGAAAGCACAAAATAACCTTGTGGCAAATAAGCTTGTTATTACCTGGAGAAATAATACTACAGGTTGAACCTTTCTAGTCTGGCACCCTCGAAACCTGATCGGTGCCAAACCAGAGAATTTGACAGACCGCAGGAGGTCAATGTTGTCTAGCAGTATTACCAACACTCCAACTTGGCTCTCAGACATTTAAGGATAAATTAGAACTAGACAACAGCACAGAACACTGAGAGCCAGGCCTGGTGACTGTAAATAAACTTTATGGGACAGCAGGAAACTTGACCATACCCATGATAAATGGACATCCGGCTAACTAAAATCATGCCAGACCACAGATGTGGCCAAACCAGAGAGTGATGGATTAGAGAGGTTCAACCTATAGGAAGGAATTTAATGTATTTTAACTTGCTTTCTTTAATGCATTTTAGCAACTGGAAATAAGGAGGAAAGCCAGCATCATTACCCCCCTTCAGTAAGGTACTAAAACATATGCTTAAATCCATTCCTGTTTGGCAAAGAACTTCATCACATGTTTAATAACCATTAAGGTCAATGTGAGTGTATGGATGCCAGTAAAGATGCAAAAAACAGATATTATGGATCCTGATTTCTATGGGTCATTTAAAAAAAATCAAGGTATTATTTATATAGATGCTTCTCCAGCAGACCATATTTTTTATATATATATAGGTTAGAAGTGTTAGATTAACAAAGGATTACAGAAATAAGTGAGACATTGAACACACCTGTATAAAACTATAAACTCAAAAGCATAAAGGAACAAATTCAAAATATATAGCAGAAATAAATAAATCACAGAAATTAGATAAGTAGCTAACCAGTTACAGTAGGTAACCTAGTCCAAGATTGCTGTCCAATGTATATTTTTCTAGGGTGGGTTTTTTTGGTTTGTTTTAGAGTTATATTTTTAGAATGGTGCATACCCAAAATGTGGGTGCATTTGGCATGCATGACTATCAGCATGTTTATTTGGACACTGACATACACAATGAACATTTATGTGCACAATTTGAAAATTAAGCTCTTAGAGATGTCCAGGATGAGGCTTCTTTTATTTTACTTGAAAAATTAATCTAGTCTCACAGTCCTTCCCCATTCAAATTTTTCCTGCCATAGTTAACCTGCCATTTCTCTTCTGAATTTGATGGCATGAGTCCAGCTTCATGTTCTCACACTCTTCCCCCTCCTTCCACACACACTTTTTTGGTCATTACTCAGTCAAGTTATACCTGGTTAATTGTTTTACCCCTCCCCATCAATCATTCTCTCCAGACCCTTAATCTTTTGGGGCTTCTCTTCTCCAAAGTCCTTCTAGCATGCTTATATCTTGCTGATAATAAGAATTCAATGCAGGTCCATCATTGTGCTAACCTTCTGTGGAAATAGAGAGCACATATGACACTTGATATGGTAGAATGATTGTTTGCAAATGTCTGGAGTATTCATACTTTAATTTGTAATCAGGATAAATATTTGATTTGAATTAAAATATGTATTCGTTTAAAATGCCTTTCCCAAACTTATGTTGGTTATTTTTGTGTATCTCACAGCATTTCAACTGTGAATGTTAATTATTGTAGCACAACCTTCATAGTAATAGGGAGGTAGCCGTGTTAGTCTGATCTTGCTAAAATAAAAGGAAAAACTATGCAGCACTTTAAAGACTAACAAGATGGTTTAATAGGTGATGAGCTTTCGTGACCCAGACCCATTTCCTGACATATTCTGGAAGAGAATTGGCATGACCATATATACCAAAGGAGTACAATGAAAAAAGTGAAAATATTAAATGGACAAATCAGATTTAGTACAGAAGGTGGAGTGAGGGGGAGGGAGGGAGGGAGTGTGTGCACAATTTTTCAATTAGTAAAATTCAGTACTAAACTTTTGACCACCAAATGTATCAAGGGGGGAAAGGGTTTCTAACAGAAAAGTATAGAAGTCAAAAAAAGGAGAGAAGGGCTGTGATGGGTTGGACTCTGTGGGATGCCACCTCAGGTGCTGAAGGTGCTTGGGCATTTTTAACCCTGCCTTGCTGAGCCAGGGTCTTAAGCCTTCTCCAGCACACCCGCTGGCAGAGCCACACACAGCTGCAGAATCATACAGACCAGGAGATCAGCTCTGGGAGGGCTCAACTTAAGGGACTTGCCACAGCATGGAGATGCCTACCTCCCTTGGAGTAAAAGCCCAAAGTTGTATGAAATTTGTTTGCTCCTTCACTTTGGAGGAAGGTATGCACAACTCCTCCCACCCCGTTTGAAAGTACATAAAGTGGGTTATATTATAAACAAGACAAAAGTTTAACAACTACCAAAAGGTTTGTTTTATGTGGTTAAAGAGAGAGCAAACAGAATAAAAGATTACTAAGAAAAAATAGAAAGCATGCAAACTAAGGTAGGTTCATTAAAATAAACTGATGATAAATAATAATTCCTCACCCTAGATATTATTTTAGGTAGGACAGAAGTATCTTTCTAGCCTGGATCCAACAGTTCTTCACACACCCTGCCTGCCTCAGTTCCAGTCCATTTCAAGGTGTTTTCAAGTACCTCTTTGGCTGAGGAGGCATAAGAGAAGCAAATTGAAGACACTGGCTGTTCCCCTCTCATTCCCCAACTTAGATAGAATTTCCATAAGGCAGGAATCATTTATTTGATTCCCCCACCTCCCAGTGGAATAGTTTAGCAGTCCAACATGCAGGTTAGATCAGGTCACCTGACTCTGTAGTATCACAGCATCTGTCAGTCAGTGGCAGTATGGAGCAGAGCCTTTTCACTGTCCATTATATTTGCTAATAACCATTGCCCTCTCTGGCTTTTTCATTGTTAGCAGAGGAGCATCACCCAATGTAGCATAGTTGGATACAGGTACACAGTCAATATTTCAAACTCCAAAAAATATTACAAAAATAATACATGTATACAAATAAAATAATGATATTCAGCAAATCATAACTCATGTAAGGTATCATTAGAAAGGTTATCTTGCATAAAGTGCATCTCAGTAATGTCACATTCATATCATATTTGCATAAAGAATATGGACTAGAATGTCACAGGGAGAAAATTCCAGTTAGAAAATAAAAGGAAATCAAAACTGTTCTTGATATGCGCAACGATCAGACAGAAAGTCATGGTGAAAGAATGGCCCTTAAGGAACAAGAGTGTTAAATTACTGACAGGTGAAACTGATGTCACTCAGAATCCATTTTCAGATGTTTCAGAGGGGGAGCTGTGTTAGTCTGTACCTGTAAAAACAACATGGAATCCTGAGGCACCTTAAAGACTGAAGCCAGGTCTACACTAAAAGGGAAGATCAAATCAGAATTCGGAACTTCAGCTCTGTTAATTATGTGGCTGGAGTCGATGTACCTTGTTTCCAGTTTCCCCGCCGGCCCCACCACGGGAGGAGAATGGGAGTAAACACTCCCATCAGTTTCCCTTACTCCTTACAGAAGCAAGAGTACTGGCCACCAATTGGGGTGCCCTTTCAGTTTGATTTAGTAAATCTTAACTGGACCTACTCAATTGAACTTCAGAAACTGGATCGCAACAGCGTTGATTTTCCATTTAGTGAAGACATGGCCTGACAGGTTTATTTGGGCATAAGCTTTTGTGAGTCAAAAGCAATTTGTCAGATGCATGGACAAAGTGGTTTTGACCCACAAAAGCTGATGCCCAAATAAATATGCTAGTCTTTAAGGTGCCACAGGTCTCCTTATTGTTTCTTTCAGAAGTTTGTGTAGCATCCTGATTATTAAAAAAAAAAATCTATACTGGACTGAAACTTAGCAAACTACAATTCAGCCAAAGGGTAGATCATTTGCCAGGAGGGATTCACTGGGGAAAGACAAGATTTTTAAAATTAATTTAGGATTTTAGAGGAGCCAATTTTAGGATTCTATGTGTTTCGTTATAATGATTATCCATATTTCATTTCAGGTTGGATCTCCCTGGTCTGGCACCCTGGGGACCTGAGCTGTCCTGAACCAGGGAGTTTGCCAGCCCGGGGGAGGTCAATGCTCTCCTGCTGGCTGCCCCACTCCTGGGCTCCCAAGAGTGGGGCTCCCACTCTGCTGCTGCTTGCTGCCGCTACAGTTCCGGACAGTACAGCTTGGCTGCTGCCGGTGTAGAGTCAAAAACAGCTGCCTGGCCCCACTGCCACTGGGGTTCCTGGGTTTCCGTTCCAGGGCCACCTGGCTACCACCAGCCCCACTCAGAAGCCGTTTACCACTGGAGATCCCCAGCCAAGACTCCATTGCTGCTGCTTGGCCCACAGCTGCCTGGGGATCTCTAGCCAGGGCCGCCCAGCCACCCCTACCCCACTACCTGGCCCTGTTGGTGCCAGGGGTTCTCCGGCACTACCTGGCCCAGATAACGCCAGGGAGGTCCTCGGTCAGGGCCGCCATGCTGGCTGCTGCTGGGAGTTTCCAGGGTTCCCTGGCTGGGGCTGCCCACAGCTAGATCCCTGTCCTGCTCCTCCCAGGGGTTTCCCAGTAGGGTTGCCAGATGGTCTCCCATAAAATACCGGACACCCGGTATATTTTGGTTGAGCAAAAAAAAAAAAAAAGGAACACGGGATAAGCGGGACTCCCAGCTGGGGCTGCAAATGCCGCTTGGAGCCTATGATTGCGCAGAAGCCTGGCAGGGGCAGGACTGCCCATGTCAGGCTTCCGTCCGGTGCCCAGCTGGAAAAATCAGAGAATACCGGACACTGCCTGTGTCCAGTATTGTCTGATTTTTTTTTAACCGGGCAGAGGACTAAAAAACCAGACTGTCCGGTAGGATACCGGACACCTGGCAACCCTATTTCCCAGCCTGGGGCTGCCTGGCCCCACTGCTGCAGAGAGTTCCTTAGCCAAGGCAGGGGCTCCTGATTCACTGCCTGGACGAAACCAGGGGTTCCCAGGCCAGGCTGGAGGTTCCCTGTTCGCCACCTGGCCCAGCTGATGCTGAAGATTCTCTGGCCAGGGCTCCCCAGCTGCTACCTGGCCCATCCACTTCTGGCCCAAACAGGGCTCCCCCACCCTGCATTCTCTGGCTGGCTTCCATTCCTGCTTCAGGGGATCTTTAGTCCAGCAACATAAGTGGCCCTGCCAGACCATGGATGTTGCCAGACCACAGAGTCCCAGATTTGAGAGGTTCAACCTATACCAGGATTCCCACTGGAGCAGGTATAACTGCCTGGAAACAAAATCTAATTATTTAGCCTGTGACCTCTGTTTGTACTAAACACTTACGGATTCTAGCACAGCAATACACCACAATTCCCTTTCAAAGTGACTTTTGAATGCTCCTTTGATCCCCCTCTTCAACGATAATAAAGATTTCAATTTTGCTCTACAGTGTTAGAAGTGGTTCAATATTTCCTAGAAATCTTAATAGAGAACATTGTAATATCTTGCTGAATAGCACCTTATTTTAGAGATGGCTTCCCCAATTTCAATGGAACAATGAAGTAAGATACTCTTGGGTGAGAGTATAAGGATTAGAATCTGGATCCTATTACTAAAGAGCTAGTTCACTGCTGTCAAAATAGACTGGCACTGTATTTCTAACAATTACTTACATTCTTCTACTAAAGGCTTTGGAGTTTTGTATTTTTAAAGATTCTTTCCAAAACCTTTAGGATAATCTCAGAAAGCCCAGTTTGAGAATATTTAATTAAGCTAGATGTTTTCAGAAAAAATGTTCAACACACTCAGTGTCCCATAGTGTAATAGATTATATGGCAGTTTAATGTAGCATGGTATAATTGCTTGTGACAAAGTGCTTCCATGTGTCAGCATGCACTGCAGCTTCCCAGGACAATTGATTTTAGAGAGAGAGAATGAAACTGATTTTATGTAACAGCAGGATATGATGGTATTTTCTACCCTATTCTAACCTCTCACCAAATGCTCTTTGCCCTTTTAAGTAGCTGTTTTATCATAAAGAAAATGTCAAGACCTTCCTTTCTTATGTCAATGTTTTATATTGTCACAAAGCAGCAACAGCTGACCCTCGTGACAGGAATATGGCATCACTTTATGCTAAAGGAAATACGTTGATTTTTCCTCTTGCTTGCCTTCGAGTTGCACAGAAAATCCATTAGGTTTCAATGCAGCTGCAGGGCAATCATATTTTTTTCCAGAGCATTCGCTGTTGCTCTCATATTACTGTGAACCATACTTGCTTCACTTTGACAATTTTTATTGTTGATGTTTATTATTAAAAAACAAAATGGCTGTACCCTAAAAATCTAGGGTTTTGTTCAAACCATTCCAGCACAACTGATACTTAATACCAAGTCTCCAAGGGCAGCACATTCTAAGCCTACTCATGATCCCTGTCTTTAAAGTTGTATTGAGCTGACCAAACGGAATTTGGAGACAGCCAATTGCTTTGCACTCTGACCAAAGGCTTGCTTTGTTATTAGCCTTATATGGCATGTGACTACCCGTTATGTTGTCAGGGGACTCAATGAATCTGACATCCACAGGGAAAATGGGAAAGTGCTCCCTAAGGCTCACTGGCTACAAGCCAGGTGCAGCTTAGCTAAAGAAAAGCCTTAAACAGCAAAATCCCCTCCAGGGATAGAGAGAGAGATACAGAGGCAATGCATGTGTGGGGAGAGCATGTAAGGTCATGTGCCACTCCAGATTTCTTGCTTGGCTTCTACTGAGCATGCTCACAGGGACTGAGCATACTCAGTAACACTGCTGAAGCCAGCTGCCCTCACTCTGTTCCCTCTCCATGGATTGCCTATCAATAAATTACTACAAAACGCTTCAGGAGCTTTAAATGATCCCGATGAAAGGCTGCCATACTGTCTGTTTCTGAGCCAGAGTCTACTACTCATTGTGAGTAAAGACACAAGACTCTAGCCCAGAGATAGACAGATGGAATCACTGACTTCTCCAGAAGTTGGTTCCCATCTGTTGCAGAGTTTGAATTGTATTGTATTTGTCTCTATAATCCTAGAAGGACAGTTTTTCCATTTTCAAAACTGAAGTGAGGAGGCTGTTTTGTGTCCTGTGCTCTTACAAAGACTAGTTTTTTTTCAGGAAGTGAGAGAAGCTAATTATGGTCAATGAAGAGAGGCAGGTGGATCCTGCCCTGCTGGTTGAAGTCCTCTGCATATCAATACTGGCATGCCCTGGTTTCTTCATGGAAAGATATTTTTAAGTGGAGAAAATGTACCCTCATTTCTCACATCTTTTTGGCATGCAGTCTGATCATTCCAAGCTGCTTAACCCTGAAAGTCCTTTTCACAATTGCTACTGGTTGTACCTCTGTAATCCAGCACTCTTTGGTCTGGCGACATCTGTGGTCCGACATGATTTTAGTTAGAAGGATGTCCACTTATTATGGGTGTGGCCAAGTTTCCTGCAGTCCCATAAAGCTTATTTACAGCCACTGACTCTGTGTTCTGTGCTGCTCTTCAGCTCTAATTTACCCCTAAATGCCTTCTAAGAGTCCAATAAGCAGTGGAAGTGCTGGTAATGCTGCCAGACAATATTGACCTCCTGTGGGTTGGCAAATTCTCTGGTTCAGCATTGATCAGGTGCCAAGGCTGCCAGACTAGAGAGGTTCAACCTATATTTTCTACATTTTCCAATGGTAAGGAAAAGTGGCTCTAGGTAAGATTCTGTGAGGCAAATTCTCTTTTCATCTTGACTATGTCTGTACTGTTAGAGTGGTGTTATAATGTTGCTTTGTTTATAATGTTTATAATGTAATGTAATTGTTGTAAATAGGATGTAGGTAACGTGCACACTTAAAGGGGTGGTTGATGCCATCAGTAACTGAAAACAAAATGGAGTTTAGGAAAACAAAATGGAGTTTTTGGAAAGTCAGTTAAACTTTTCCCACCTTGAGTGTCTGCACTCTACCAAAATTGCACCAGGCACGCAGATCCTTTGCTCCCAGCCTGGAATTGTGCACACCACCCTACACAAGTTTACAATTTACCTGCCAAAGGTTCTAAAAAGGAAAAAAAGCATGGCAGCCTGAGGGTGGGGGTCAAGGTTCTGGTCTGTGTCTGCGAGGGCAGCACAGCGCCACAGAGGGAAAAGGCATAAGGATCATTCACAACTGCGGTGGGTTCCCACACTACGCTGTGGCGAAGGCTCAGCGCTGGAGATGTGGGATACACCAAACAGACGTGTTTGATCTCTACCTGCCTCGGACCATCACATCGTCACCATCCCTGAAACACTCAGTTGTGGTGAAGGCCCAACGAAAATCATCCCAGAACTGCCAGGGATCACTTGCGGTTCCTCCCTAAGGGCTAACCTGAGCCCAAAGGTAGAAGGTCGCAAGCAACAGTACCACCATTGGCAACACAGAGACTTTGTAATGTATAAATACCTTACCTGTACTGGGGTCTTTCTGTCTTCCTTCTCTTCTGTTTTGGGGTGGGGGTTGGATTTGTTGGTTGTTGTTTTTGTTCTTGTTCATGCACTTGTCAGTTTAAATTCTTACAATATATTAGTGAACTCTAATCTGGACTCCAAGCGTGGTTTTTTTTGGGGGGGGGGGGAGAAATCACCGGTGATCAGATATGGTGTCATGGGCCTCCAGAGCATTTAACATCATCAATCAGATCCCTTATCCTAAATTCTAAATTAATTCAAAAGATTCTGCTTGTTACTGAGACTCTGGGGTAACAGTACTAGAGAGCTTGCACCAGCACAGCTGCACCAATGGAACTGTGCTGCTGTAAGATCTCCCAGGAGCTTCTCTGTGCTGATGGGAGAGTCTCATTTCTCTTGATTCAGGTAAAGAAAAACCCTAAGGCACCAGACAAAAACTGCCTGCTTTTCTATGCAAAGTAGTCTCTTGTATCCTTGAAATTACTTTACATTTCACAGAAGAGTATAGAAACTGTAAATTAAACTCTTAGGCCTAGCCTATTCTAGACCAGGAAGGTCAGCTTAAGGTATGCAACTCCAGCTATGCAAATGTGTTGCTGGATTCGGCTTACCTTAAGTCAAGCTGTGGAGGAGTCCACATAGCAGGAGTCCATCAGGAACAAACACTCATGTTAGCTTCCCTTACTCCTCACAGAAGGAGTACCAGATGGCAGTGGGGGGCTGGCCTCTGTGTTTGATGTACAGGTCTATACCAGACCTGCTAAATCGAATGCTAGAAGATTGACATCTAGAGTATAGATCTCCTTGTAAGTACAAATGTACTTACAAGGAATTACTTGCAGTGTGACCAGAAAAACTAAAAGCTCCAGTAGTCTAACTTCCTAAGAAATGCAAACCAATTAATTTTTATCCCAACATGTGTGCATCTGCTTTGTGAATCAAAGGCATGGTCTTTCTACATGTGACTAATCTGTCCTGTTCCTAGTTCTATTGTAAGCCCGAAAGGATGTAAAATGCTTACCTATAAATCAAAGAATGTAAGCACCATGTCCATTAAATTAAGAGGAACTATAAGGGTTTTCCTCCTCCTTTTTAAAGATTGTTGGAATATAGAAATAATATGAATGGTATCATGAGACACAAGGAGGAAAAGAGAATACAGGCAGTCCCCAGGTTACATGGATCCGACTTACATCGGATCCCTACTTACAAACGGGGTGAGGGAACCCCGCACTAGCTGCTTCCCCTAGCAGACCAGGGAGACGTGAAGCTAGTGCCTCCCCTCCTCCCCAGCAGACCAGGGAGATTCGGTGCGGCTTTTCCCAGCAGACACCTCAGCTTGAGAATAAAGGCCTGAGGGAAGTGAGGTGTGGGAGAATAAAACTGAGCTCTGGAGAAATGTTTGGCTAGAGTTTCCCCTACAATATGTACCAGTTCCGACTTACATACAAATTCAACTTAAGAACAAACCTACAGTCCCTATCTTGTATGTAACCCGGGGACTGCCTGTACTGAAAAATAAGCACCTAATCAGGATATAACTTTGAAATATGATAAGAAATTGCATTAAAAAAGGGAAAATTCCAGTCCACAGTCTGGGCTAATACTGAAATACAATCCTCAAAATGAATCAAACAAAAAGCCTCTGATAAGAAAAAGACCAAAGAAATTTGTTACACTGTACATCAGTACCATTTAACGGATATCAACACAAGCAGCAGAAAAAAAGAGCATTGAAGTCTGAGTTCTCAGATAGAAGGAGTCCAAGACAAACAAGAGGGTAGCTACTTTCCAACACACCCCAAAACAGGGTATATAAACAGAGATCTGCATGTGGGACTCAAGAATTGAGCAAATCCACAGAGAAGCTGCGGAATCCTGAAATCATTGAGCTGGCCACATGAAAAGATGTTCCCCTATCCGAAGATGACAGGTCCAAGAAAAAGTTTTTATTTCAGAGAATGTATTTCATCTCTGGAATATCACAGAATCTTAGAATACTAGAACTGGAAGGAATCTGGAGAGTTCGAGTCCAATCCTCTGCCCTCACTGAAGAACCAAGCACCAACCATCCCTGATAGATATCTACCTAACCTGCTCTTACATATGTCCAGAGATGGAGATTCCATAACCTCCCTGGGCAACTTATTCCAGTGTTTAACCACACCCTGACAGTTCGGAAGTTTTTCCTAATATCCAACCTGAACCTCCCTTGCTGCAGTTTAAGCCCATTGCTTCTTGTCTTATCCTCAGAGGCCAAGGAGAATAATTTTTCTCCCTCCTCCTTGTAACACTCTTTTAGGTACTTGAAAACTGCTATCATGTCCCCTCTCAATTTTCTCTTTTCTAAACTAAACAAACCCATTTCTTTCAGTCTTCCCTCACAGCTCATGTTCTCTAGACCAGGGGAGGCCAACCTGTGGCTCCAGATCCACATGCGGCTCTTCAGAAGTTAACATGAGGCTCCTTACATAGGTACCAAACCCAGGGCTGGAGCTACAGGTGCCAATTTTCCACTGGGCCAGAGGGTGCTCACTGTTCAACCCTCAGCTCTGCCCTAGGGGCTGTCCCTCTCCATCCTTTCCCCCTAGGATCCTGTCACTTCCCACCTTCTCCACTTAGTCTGTCACACTCATGCTTCCTCCCTCCAGTGTGTCCCACTGAGAAAGAGCTGATCCCAGTGGGCAGGAGGAACAGGAGAGGGAGGCACTGACCGGTGGGGCTGCCAGGGGGTGGGATGTGCTGAGAGCGATCGTGGGGAGATGATTAGGGCTGGTGACATAGAACTGTTGCTCTTTGACAATGTGCATTGGTAAATTATGACTCCTTCTACGGTTTAGGTTGGCTACCCCCGACCTTTAATCATTCTTGTTGCTCTTCTCTGGACCCTCTCCAATTTTTCCATAACTTTCTTGAAATGTGGTGCCCAGAACTGGACACAATACTCCAACTGAGGCCTAATCAGCACAGAGTAGAGCAGAAGAATGACTTCTCATGTCTTGCTCACAACACTCTTGTTAATGCATCCCAGAATCGTGTTTGCTTTTTTTGCTACAGTGTCACACTGTTGACTCATCTTTAGCTTGTGGTCCACTATGACCCCTAAATCCCTGTCTGCAGCACTCCTTCCTAGACAGTCACTTCCCATTCTGTATATGTTCCTTATAAATATATAAATAAGTGCAGTTGAGTCTACACCTAAATTCCCTGTAAGCTGCATGGCCGTGCAACTGCCTCGTTAGAGCTGCTCAGGTGCTCAAGGCACCCACCAAGGCAGGGAGGAAGGCTGCCCCACCTATAACCTAGCCCAGGCCCTCTTTTCCCCTGGCCCCAGAGCCCCTCTTCTGCAATCCAGGCTGCTTTCCCCAGTTCCAACCCAGCTCCAGCTGGAACCTTCAGGGGCCGGTGGAGGAGTGTGTGCCTACCCTGCAGGCCCAGTCCTGGAGCTGCCATGACTGGGAGAGGTGCCTTCGTCCTCCTCCCCCAGCCCAGGTGTTACTGTGAGGAGAGAGAGCTGCAGGAGTTCTCTCTTCTTGCAGTAGCCTCAGAGCACCCTCCTCCATCCCACATTTATCAACTATACCCAATACTATTACCTACACCCCCAACTTTAGCCCTCGCCCCTCATACAACTCCACCCTCTGTCCCTGCCCTGAGCCCTCATCTTTAGCCCCACCACAGAGCCTTTGCATCTCAACCCTGTGTCCCAGCCCTAAGCCCCTCATCCCCCGCTCTACCTCAGAGACTGTACCCCCAGCCAAAGCCTTTGCACCCCTAAACCTCAACTCTTTGATCCAGTCCTTAGCCCCCTTTCACATTCAGAACCACTTAGCCTCACCCCCAACACATGGATTTTGTTATGTGCACCAATATGAAGGTATTGTATACATCACCTTCATGTTGTACATTGCTTCTGCATTGGTGCACATAACAAAATTCACTCCACTTGCAGTGGGGAAAATTAGAGGGCACTCAGAATCCACTAAGAAGTGTGTGGAATCCAAACTATCTAGTGCTAGTTATAAGTTTCTCCTTCATAAGCCCACACAACCTGACAGGTAATAACTTTACACAATTGTTGCTGATATTTTAAACTTGCCTCTTACATGACTCCAATAGCAAGGACCACATTTTTAAAAGTGTCTTAGAATACATGCATCCTTACTCCTTGGAGAAGGGTATTAAAGAACTGATAATTGATACAAGAGCTTGGTGAGTTTGGTTTTTTTGTTGTTGTTTTGGGGAGGGGGGGAGGGTTGTTCCCTGGTGGCCCCCATCACTCTATGTTAACTGCTTACAAGACTAAGTATGTACTTTTTGTTCAGCTCATGCCTACAACATTTGTTGATAAATGAAATGTTGATTGTATACTTATGCAGTTCTTGGAGAATTAATAAACTGTTGATTCGTTAAGAATAACAAAGTGTCTTAGCCAAGAAATACAGTTCAGGGTAAAAGGTGACCTGGAAAGAATCTGCTGCTAAAAATTAGTAACTTAGTGCTCCCTATACTCAATAAAAATGGGCTCTCATTAAATTTCATCCCAATATTGATTATATCACATCAAATTGGCAAACTTTTATCATGTAACTGGCACCTCAGTAAATCCATAAAATTGACCCCATCCCACTTATACTGTTTAATCTCTCCTAATTTTCTAAGAGGCAACTGGGAAGGCACAGAGCATGAGCTAATGTACGTGGCTGTGCCAGGTGTGTCACTCACGATGAAAGGGATTGGCCCTTTTCTCTGGGTGACCCAGAGCTACTGAACTCCCTTTCATCAACCATCACAAGGTTAAAGAGAACCACAGCCCTTAACAGGAGGGTATCACTAGGCAAAGGCTCCCAGGCTAAACCCCTCAAGAGCTTGATGCACACCAAGGCTGAACTTTGCAATGCTTCACTGTTAGGTGTCTCGCTGTCCAGTGGAATTCACACCCCCCAGGTTAGACACCCAAGCTCTTTCTATAATGCACGGCAAGCGATAAAAGGAAGTGGGGGTGTCCTTGTGCACAGCTCCGGCAAGAGCTGGCTGAGCTGCAGCAAAAGCCAGCCAGGAGTTGTTTAAAACGGTGGCAGGGACCCAGGTTGCAATAGGACAGTACCTGTAAGAAATTTTAAATTACTTTCACCCTTGGACCCTTCTCTGTCTGCTGAATTGCACGTTATGAATCAAGCAAAGGATTCACAAGATTTTCACATGAAATCATCCTAACGGGTAATGGATCAAAGCGAGGGTTCCTGGCCAAATTAAAAATCATCATAAAAAGTCCAGTTTTATTACTAATAAACCTGTATTCTCTCACAGCATTTCAAATAAATTAGCTTCATAAAAATACCATCAGTCTTCAAGTAACAAAGCATAATATCATCTGAGTCATCAGTACCCTGACATTCTTTTTAAAATCTTTTCCGGTGTCCTATACTTCTAACGCCAGCAGGAATTAGTCATCTAATACCTTTCTGGAAGCTCTTTTTCTGATAATTGACTATACTGCCAGTTCACTACATTTTAACCCATTCTTTAGCACAGAAAACTAATAGCAATTAAATGTAGGCCAAATAGACACAGCATTCTTGGAAGAGCGCTATTTCTAAAATGGAGAATTAGCTCTCCAGAGATTTACTCATTCTCATTATTCTTTCTTTTCATTGCATGTGCTTCAGAGAAAATAAGATCTCAATTATCATGGGAGAATTTGTAGGTTGTTTGGCTTTGATGCACTTAAACAGTATTTGTAGGCTACTATTATTGTTTGTGTTTACAACGATGCTGAGTAGTTCCAATCAGGTTGACCCATTGTGCCAGGTGTTTTCTATTTACAGACATAGAATAAAGACAGTCCTTGCTTCCAAAGAACTCACATGCTTTAATATAAACATTTTGTCCCTTCTTCCTACACCAGTATCCACCCTTCATACAAGCGTCTCTCCTTGCAAGAATTGTGGGAGCTTGCAAGGTGTCTCCTCACCAGATTAAAAAAATCCATAATGCAGAGTCTTTGTATAAGGCCTTGTTTACACTACACAACTTTTAACAACACAGCTGTGTTGCCAAAAATCAGGCAGTGTAAATGCTGTTTGTGAGCACTTTTGCTGACAAAATACTTTCACCTCTACAATACAAGTAGGGTTTGCATTGTTGACAGGCAAGTGCTCCTGCCGACAATGAACCATTTACACTGCCACTTGCCAGGGCAAAACTTTTGTCTTTTGGGGGAGGACGGACTATTTTAGCAACTGTGAAGGACAAACGTTTTGTTGTTCAAATGGCAAGTGTAGACAAAGCCTAAGTGGAGCTTGCTTTACATACACACATGCACAGGCCCCACAAAAAAAAAAAGTCACAAAGAATCCCCAGGAAGCCCCGTTGTCAGGAATCTCAGTCTACACAGCAATGCCTAGTTCCCAGGATGGCCATCTCTCCCAAGGATTACCAATAGCCAATCAAGTAGAGAATAAACTCCACTATCTACCTGTAAAATTAGGTTGAACCCAACCTGGTGACTCCTGCCATAAGAACAATATTTTGTCTAGTGATCTAATTTTTTTAAGTAAAGCACAGTCAGTTTAATTTTGTTCTTGTTTTATAGTTGAATGTTCTTACTCTTGACCTAATGGCAAGTGTAGACAAAGCCTAAGTGGAGCTTGCTTTTACATACACACATGCACAGGCCCCACAAAAAAAAAAAAAGTCACAAAGAATCCCCAGGAAACCCCGTTGTCAGGAATCTCAGTCTACACAACAATGCCTAGTTCCCAGGATAGCCATCTCTCCCAAGGATTACCTACACAAGCACACATGGGCTGTGTCTAAACTGGCAAGGTTTTCCGCAAAAGCTGTCTACACTGGCCGCTTGAATTTCCGCAAGAACACTGACGATCTCATGTAAGAAATCAGTGCTTCTTGCGGAAATACTGTGCTGCTCCCGTTAAGGCAAAAAAACTTTTGTGCAAAAGGGCCAGTGTAGACAACTCACATTTGTTTGCACAAAAAAGCCCCGATCGTGAAAATGGCGATCGGGGCTTTTTTGCGCAAAAGCGCATCTAGATTGGCACAGATGCTTTTCCGCAAAAAGTGTTTCTGCGGAAAAGCATCTGTGCCAATCTAGATGCTCTTTTCTGCAAATGCTTTTAACCAAAAACGTTTCCATTAAAAGCATTTGCAGAAAATCATGCCAGTCTAGACATAGCCAGGAAGAATGGATTTGATAAATGGACTGTAAGATGGATATAAAGCTGGCTAGATTGTCGGGCCCAATGGGACGGTTGTAGGGCAGGTTTTGTTCAATATCTTTATTAAAGACCTGGATGAGGGGATGGGTTGCACCCTCAGCAAGTTCCTTGATGACTCTAAGCTAGTGGGAGAGGTAGTTACCTTCATGGGTTAGGATAGGGTCCAGTCTGACAGAGACAAATTGGAGGATTGTTCCAAAATAAATGTGATGAGGTTCAACAAGGAGAAGTTCAGATACCTGCACTTAGGAAAGAGGAATCCCAAGCACTGTTACAGGTGGGGACTGATTGGCTAAGTAGCAGTTCATCAGAAAAGGAACTGGGGATTGGCTACGTCTACACTACATGGTGTATAAGGAACTCATTTTAAAAGTAGTGAGAACATCCTTTCTTTCTTCTATCTACATTATTCATCCATTCCTCAGTGGCATCTAGCATTCACACGGTGGAACAGCAGTTCCCATACACAGGATCTCTGCCAGTGCTAATTTATTCCAACAAACTTTCTGATAGTCTCACTTCCCATGAACAACTCCATAGAGTTTACTGTGATGATGGTGACTATTCCTATCCATATTCGACTACCTGAAGGAACAAAGCTTTCTAAGCTGTCCATCTAAAATAAGCTGTAATGCTATCGATGGTGCGCAGCAGAAAAGTACGTTCGCAAGCATAATATTAATTTGCTAATCCACTTTAATTTTGTTTCTCTTGTGAATAACTCTGGCTATATAATCTCATTTATTCCATTCCAATTGACCTTGCTGCTTAGTACTAATAATCCATGAAAATTTAATCTAGCAATCGTTCTTCAAAGAGCTAATTTTATACTAGCACTTATGTTTAAACCACTCTTGGTGGTGTTAATACATATTTTAAATCACAAGTTACTTAGTTCTCCAAGTGCCACAACTACTCAGCTGTTAAATAACCTAATTTCTTATTAGAAGAGCGGCTTACTCCCAATATTTAACCTAACTACCACGTTACATTTCTGACAGGCAATAATGCAGATATTATTTGGTCCTAATGATAAGACACCATAAAAAGAAGAGAACCTTACAAGTTATGCACATTACAATACACATTTAAAATGAGTCTTACCAATCCAGCAAAACAGGTAAAAAAAAGATGCATGGTTACTCATTCGTATCCTTTTCTCTTGACTCAAGCATTTTAACTTTTTATTTGCTATTTCTTAGCTTGGCTTAGCTTTAAATTGTGTGGATAATCTGGTGAACGTATAAGCCTTTGGTGCTAGATCCACAAAAAGATTTATTGTGCTGCAGTGATTGTATTCATTAGGCCAGAGAGAACCTAAGAATTATTATACAGTCCAGTGGTTAGAGCATTCAGCTGAAGACCCATGGCCCATTCCTCTGCTCCCATGCAGAACTAACTACACACAGTGAAACTGTTTCAACAGGAGAGACAGAGATTTGCCTAGAGTATGCCGCTGCTCAGTATTTACAGTACTCTCTGGGGAGGGTGAGATGCAAGTTCACATGATTTGTCCACATCAGACAAAAGGGGAAATTGAACCCTAGTCTCCTTTATCCTTGGAAGAACGCCTTAACCACGGGGGAAAAGTTATAAAGGGGCTGCCACTAGCTCCTCCATTTTGTGTGTGGCATGGTGCTGCTGTGTTGAGTATCTACTGGATCATGCCTGACAGATGAGAGACGTGGGACAGAGCTGTCCCATCCATAGGACAATTGGGCCCCATACTTCAGGGGATGCAGAAGTGTAACCTGGGTTACAGAAACACAGAGCCAAGAGCAGCATGGGGAATTATCATGGAGGCTGGCACTGGCCGCAGTGATTGGGGCTGCCCCTGCACTCATTGGTGGGGGCAAGAAGTGGCGTGACTCAGCCGCAGCTCGCGCCATTCCCCCAGCTCCCAGTGTCGTTCAGAGAAGAGTTTGGAGAAGAGATAGAGTGAGGGCAGGAAGAAAGAAGAGCAGAGGCAAGAAGAAGTAGGGCAGGGGCAGGGCGAGGCCTGAGACAATGGGCTTGACCTGGGCCCTGCACCCTCCTACGGATGGCCCTAGGTGGAGGAATACCAAGTCTTAGGAGGCTGCTGGGCAGAGGTGAAAGTAAGGGGGTGTGCCCCGGAAATAATCGGATGCACTCCAGCAAAAGCCAGCCCAGGGCACTTGTTCCGGGGCAGGCAATTTAAAGGGGCTGGCTGGGGACGTGCTGTAGGAGAAGTGCGTGCACTCCCGCTGACTTACTGTATGGCCACAGAGGCCTGGTCCTGCTCCTGGGTGGGTGGAGGGGGAGCAGAAGCAGACCCTGTGAGACTGCGGTGGCCTAGGCCCAGTCCTGGGCAGGCCCATGGTCAAGTTGCAAGAGCGGCTGGTGGCTCTCTGGCCTTGCTCCTGCCAGGGGTGGAACAGGCCCCTGTCTGGCTGTGGCTGCAGGGGACCAGCCCTGGCCCCAATCGCCATCTAGCTGCCATCTGCCA
This sequence comes from Pelodiscus sinensis, assembly GCF_052426305.1. NCBI lineage: Eukaryota > Metazoa > Chordata > Testudines > Trionychidae > Pelodiscus > Pelodiscus sinensis. Next base: position 30,772,181 of record NC_143058.1, on the reverse strand, counting down.
AAAGAAGGGCTGACAGCAGCCCCACTCCTGCAGCAGTGGAAGAAGGGGCAGAATTGCCCCGTCTGGTCACAGCTGTGGCTGCAGTGACCCAGTCATGACCCCTATCCTGGGGCAGGTCCCAGAGTCTGGCCCCCATGTGACAGCAATATCACCCCCCCCCCCCCAGTCTCGCTCCTGCTATAGAGGGGTGGGGCAGAATCAGCCCCTGTCCAGATGTGGTGGCCCAGCCCTGGCTCTGCTTCTGCCTTGGTGGAGTAGGAGGGGAGGCAGGATCAGCCACAGTGGTCCTGGCTTGGTCCCTGTCCAGCTGCAGCAGCCTGGACAAGTACATTAACCCAGCCCCGGCTCCCTCGTTCTCATCCCCAGCCTCCTACCCTGCCTCCTGCAATCACCCCCACATACCCCAAATCCCTGCCCTGGGCCCCTCATACACTCCAACTCTGACTCCTGCACCTCCCCACTACACAACCAAAATCCCTGCCCCAAGTCCCTTATACCTCCCAACCCTGATTCCTGCACCCCTTGCACACCTCAACCCTCTGCCCTGATCCCCACCCCCACCCCCCATCACACTCCACCCCATAAAATGGTGACTTAGGCATCATGTAGCAGTTAAGTGTTTAAGTCCCTTTGTGCATCTAGCCCTCAGATTTTTGGGAGCTGAGCCACCACAAAAATGTAATGCATTTTGGCATTAAATAATAGCAAGGGTGTATGGACGGTTGATTAATACAACTACGTTCATGTTGGTCTTAGAGAAGGCCTCTCACTTTCTTCCCCAGGGAGGGGATATGAAGACATAATGGATATTTTGTGACAGGGAGTCTCAGGCATCTGGGAAAGTGGAAGCTCCAAATAAAGGCTATTTAGGGTGACCATTTAATCTGAGCCAGGTGTAGTACAAAGGATCCCTTGACTTGAGGGGAGAGCTATGTATAGAATTAATAAAAATGGATAAAAGGAGACATCTCAATATTTGTAACTTTAGCTCAAATCTTCATTAAAAATAGCCTTTCCTATTCAATACAAAACAGGCAAGAAATGCCTGTAGTACAGTCTGTTTTCCTCTCTGTGTGACTCTAAAAATACTCATTTCCTACGGTAATTTCCAAATTTAATTTTAGCAAATTTTTAACTGACATTCATGAGGTTTATGGATTTATTCAGAGAAGGGGTGCAAAGTGTTACGGTGGGAAGGAATAATAAGAGGTCCTAGAACTTCTGAATATCAAAACATTTTCTGTGATAAAACACATTGTATATCTAGGCAACAGACTTTTGTTTAATGTGGAAACATTACATTAACCTCATTAGAGCTGTAAAATTAGCTTGAAATACTGTGGATGTCATAGGTTTATTACTTGCCCATGGGATTTAGAACAAAGCAATAAACAGAGCAGGTCTCTCTCATTATGTAAATTTCTGCATCTGATGAGCAGTAATATCTGACAAAAAGATTGTATGTTAACCTTTCCCTGCTATCTCCTGCATGTAAGCAGATTCATTAAGACTTACAGTACCCTATCAATTCTATCAGTAGAAATCAGCCTCTTGTTGTGAGGTAGTAAAATGTTTAATGGGGCACACCTAATTTTCTCCAAGACAATTTTAACGGTTAAGATATATGATATATTTGTGACTAAAAGTAAACTTTGTAATGAGCAAATTATAACCATTGTCTAACTCACATTTCTCTTTGTGGTGCTTTTGAAACAAGAGTCCAATCCCACATGATGATAACTGTCCACTACAAGGTGAACCCTCAGTTCTCAAGAAGTTGGGAGTTTTGACATTGCCTTTAATGGAAGCAAGACTAACCCCTTAGTGATAACCATAGTTGTCAAGTCAGGTTGAGTGATTTTCACATCTAATAGTTGCAATGCATAAAAAACAAGTCACTACTGTTGATTATAGTGTTAACTTACTAGGCACTTTCCCAACTGATTCAAAACCAAGTTCCCTTCCACAAAGTCCTTACAATCCAACTGTACAACATATGGGACATGGAGTTAGGTAGAGAAGGGAGACAAATTAAGCAATATGACTGAACTGTAATGTTACTACACAATGTGCATGTCTTTTGAAGCACATTAAGTGGAATAGGAGTGGGCATACTGAAAGCGCACACTGAAAGGTTTCAGAAATTTCTTGGAAGAAAAGCTGGAAACAGAAGAGAAAGGGTTACAGAAGCTATGTCTAGACATAGCCCTACATAGCCCTTTGTAGTGTAAACTACAAAGATAAATCGGAAAAAGAAACACAATTTGTGTATCGCAAATTGTGTATCTTTTTCCAATTTACTTCCAAAAGAGGCTTTTCTGAAATTTGGCCCATCTACATGGGGCCAAATTTAGGGGAGCCCCCCCCTTTCAGAATATCCCTTCTTCCTCATAAAACGAGGTTTTCAGGGATGCCAAAAAACCCACGTCCACTTTTCTGATTTTTTTTTTGGAAAAGCAGATGCATTCCTTGGACGTGGCAGATTTTCCGGAATATCTCTAGTATCCCAGAAAAACTCTGCAGTCTAGACATAGCCTAAGGTTGCATGAAAACAAGCACAGAAGGAGGAGAGGAAAGAGGTTTGTCATGTGACCATGATAGAGTGTTATTGGTGAGGAAAGAGCAGATGTGAAAGTGAGTGGGTATGACATACCAGTAAGAACTGCCCATACATGGCCACCGTTAAAGCACCGCAGGGCAGCATTTAACATTGGTGCCCTTTTTGCTCCTTCCCTCAGTGGCAACCTTGCTGTTAGGGTTCAGCAGTGCTACCCATGGAGGTGCTGCTGGACCCTCCAGGCCAGTGGGGAGGAGCAAGAGGAGATGCTGCATTGGGGCCTCACAATTTTAACAGGGCCTGCGGCTCCCAGCTGCCACTATCACAGCAGCCCCACCAGTGCCAGGAGCCAGCAGCGATGGCCATGAAGAGTTGGCTGGGGGAGTCTGGCCCTCAACTTTGCCCTTAGCCCAAGGTCCCACCCCTTCCAGGGGTCCAGAGTTCCCTCCCCATCTTGCCAAGGACCCTGGCATATCAATAACTCCTTGCAAATGCTTTCAGCCCTGGGGAAAATAAACAATAACAGACACATAGATAAAAGCTAGGGTGGAACCTTGAGGGTAACATGAAGCTTAAAAATATTTGACAAGGAATGGAAGCCAGTGGAAAACCTTGTATATGTAATTCATGCCTAGAATTATACAAAGAATCTTGTGTAGTTGTGGCCATGTCTGTCCCAGAATGTTAGAGAGACAAGGTGAGCAAGGAAAACTCTTTTATTGGACCAGCTTCTGTTGGTGAGAGACATGCTCTTTCAGATCACCCAGAGCTCTTCCTCAGGGCTAGGAAAAGTTCTCCCAAGGCCATAGCAGAACACCTTGTCTAGCATAGTAAGTACATATTACAATAGACCATTTAAGACAGAATGGCCCATTAATACTGCTGACATCGTAGGACAAAAAGAGAAGCTTAACTGGGTTACAGATTGTTGTAGCAAACCATAAATCCAATCTCTCCATTCAGTCAGTCCATTATTTTCAGTGTCTAGCAGAGTAATTCATTTAAGCTCCCAGACTACATTGATAATTTCATTTTATGGAGCAAATAAGATGATTTCCACAACTTCAGTAATAATCACCCATCCTTTAAATTCTCTCTGGAACACACACACTCACATCAACTTCCTGGATACAACAATCAGCTTCAACAATGGAACCCTACAGACAACTATAGACAAGAGAACCAAAAATTACCACATCTACCTTCATAGATCCAGCAGCTACCCCAAACACACCAAGACTTGGTCTACACTACGAAGTTAGGTCAACACCAGGCAGCTTAAGTTGACTTAACTCTGTAAGCATGTACACAAAAATGTTGCTCCCTCCCCTACCTCCACCCAACCCCAACCCATATAGTTAAGCTGCATTACCAACTTAACCATATCTCCACAAGAGGGGTAATTACCTAGGTCAACATAGTGAGAGTGACCCAGCATCAATGTAGACACTGCATTGCTTACATCAACTATTTCTGGCTTTCAGAAGACATCCCATAATGTCCCATGCTGACAGTTAAAATAGAGCAACACTGCTGGTGACAATGGACATCATTGACACAAAAAGTGAAGCATATACATGCAAAAGTCACTTAAATACTGTAGTAGCTATGCACCAACATAAGGTAGATCAGCATCATTTTGTTGTGTGGACAACCCCAAGAAATCTGTTATCTACAGCCAGGCAGTCAGGTATCAAAAAAATATGTTTTGAGGAGAAAGCCTGGGATACACATATTACCATATTTAACTCCCCAAACAAGAACACTCCACCAGAGAAATAGTCACATAAAGGAATGGGGCACCAAAATACTGCAAGAGAACAAGTTTCAATACAGAAGTAAAACCCTCATCTGATTGTGCATCCCTATCTGTTACCTACCAACCTGTACTGGAACCCATATGAGATAGCATCAAATAGTTACAATCTTTGGGGACCACATTCTTCAAGAAATCTTTACTAAACCTCCTCATCTGGCCTTCAAGCAGCCATCCAGCATTCTCAAACACATTATCCAAAGGAAGTTCCTTACAGACCAATGCACACCAACTCAAAGGAGCAACAGATCCTGTCAAAAGAACAGGCGCAAATCCTGCAGACACATCTCCATAGCTGCAATGATCAATACCCCCACAACATAACTTTCACGATCTATAGATCCTATACATGTCTATCAACACATATAATAAATCTCATCCATTACACCCCAACAACTATGTAGATGAAACTAGACAATCACTATGCCCTCGAATTAACTCCCACAGGAAAAGGATAAAAAATAAAAACACACTGTCATCTGTGGGCAAACACTTTTCACAAATTTCAGGGGATAGCTGAGTTAGTCTGTACAGAAAAAAATTAATGGTCTGCTAGCACTTTATAGACTAACAAAACATGTAGATGTTATCATGAGCTTTCGTGGGCACAGCCCACTTCTTCAGATGACCGGAGTTATGAGTTTAGAATGTGCAGACGGTAAGGCAGAAATGCTGAATAGAGGAATGATCTGAGTAAATTTTAAGGCCTGCCACCTGTAATGGATATAAGTGATGTAATTTATCAATATGTACTCTTGTAAATGTTGTGTAGAATTGTAAATTGCAAGAAAATGTTTGTAAGACCATTAATAAGGGAAAAGCTGTTTAAAATGTAGTTTTCCAAAATGGAGTCCAAAACTCCATTTTGTACCTGGAACTTTCCAGATTTGTCTTTTACAATTGGGTATGGCATAGAATGTGCAGGTAGAATATTTGAGTTCAAAACCTGAGCTACCTGTCAGTTAAATTTGCATAAACATGAATATGTATGAGCATTCCTATTAGCCAATCAATTCAAACCACTCTGGAAAAGCATCCTTATCATGTCCAATCAGTTTAAAACATCTAGATAATGAATATGCATGAAATCACCCTATATAAGTTTGGACCGAACGTCAGTTCGTACTGGTTCCCGGACGTAGCTGGGGCCTGCAGCGTCGTGGGTTTTGTCAGGTTAGTAGATCATCCTAGCCTGGGCTCTTTTCAGAAAGAATACCTTAATGGTATTTTTCATATATAGAATCTTTTAGTATCTTAATGGTAGTAGGTATCCTTGTGGTACCGAACATCTTTATGGTGTTCTAACCTTCTTCCTTGGGTTACATGACGGAAGGTCATTCCCACTTTTAGTTTAGTGTAGTTTAGTTCTTAGAATAGGATAGATCTCCCATGTGTCAGCGACAGGTGTGTCAGTCAACGTAAGGTCGGTCAACGTAAGGTCGGCTGTCATCGTGTTTGTTCGACGGGCGCGTCGGAGGAGTGTAGGGTTTTATTTTAGGATTAGAATAAGTTAGGTACAGAGTCTACCATCGCCGGTTCAAGACGCTACCGAAAAGGCGAGCGTGAAAAGGGCTGACGAGAAAATGATCCGTGGAAGACGAATCGCCGGTCGTCGTTCCCAATTCCTGTCTTCGTGGGACTATCCTGCCTCGAATCGCCCGACGAGGGATCGCCTGGTTGTTCCTCGCCCGAGGCTCTAAAACAGACAAAGGCTTGAGGTCACCAGCTTCTGCGGCTCCACTATCGTCGAAGACTCTGGTAATATTCAAGGATTTGAGGGGACTTCCCCTTCTTATCCTTTAGGTTATTGTAGAACGGGGATTGCCCCCAGGTTAATGTTAAATCGAGATATTGTGTTTTAAAATTTTACTTTGTCTAACAATATAGTCCTGTTGTTATAGAATTTATACCTGGACTTATGTTTTTATTCATTGCGGCTTTGCACTTTAAAACGGTGAATAGATACAGATAGAGGTCCAACCTGTTTTACCATCCCTAGAGGACTGGGAAGTGCCGAGAACGTCTCTGAGGATTGCCCTCTTACACCTTCGACATCCTTGATCTGTTGGTACTTATTAAAAGTATTCACGTAACAAGACCCAAAATAAATAGGAGAAGGGGAGGGAAGAGGGGGAAAAAAAGGAAGGGGCTGGGAGACAGGGAATCAGAAAGTATCTGAAGATTGGGTAGTTGAAGATTGGGTAGTTTTCACAAAGCCACTGCTCAATACCTGACCTCTGAGTCCTCATCCCCAAAGGAAACTTGCACAACACTTTCAAAAGACGAGCCTGGGAGCTTAAATTCATTACTCTGCTAGACACTAAAAATCATGGACTGAACAGACATGCTGGATTTCTGGATTACTACAACCCAGACTCTTTTTAGTATGGTTGCAGAGGTGTTAGTGGGGCACTCTACCTTAAATGGTTCCTTACAATATGTGCTTTGCTAAACAATCTCTTCCACCATGAATTTTGCTGTGGTTCTGGGAATGCCTTTCCTGGACCTGAAGAAGAGTTCTTTGTAGCTCAAAAGCTTGTCTCTCACCAGAAAGAGTTGGTCTAATAAAAGATAGCATCTCATCCTCTCTCTCTCTTTACTAAAGATTCCTGTTTCTTTTAATTTTGGACATAATTTAAAACACAATGAAGGATCTCAGACCGCACGGTTTGTCATATCTGTGAATGTTATGTTCTGGTAGCTTTCAGATTTACAAAAAAAAAACAAACTATGTACACAGCAGTGCTTATACTGAAACCATATTTTAAAACAATACACTAGTCTATAAAAGTTTGAGCAAGATTTGGTTTCTTATTTCCAGAATTGGGATATCATATCACATTTATGATGCCTAGAAAACAAACAGGAAGTATCTGATTGGCTTGTACTTTATGCAGAAACAAATGGGTAGGAAATGAAATTTGCCAAAATAAAAAGCACATTACTGGTAGAAATTAAATATGGTCTCTTTCATGTTTCTAAAAGTGTATTATATTCAATAGAGTCTTTAAAAAATTAGTACAGCATTTGAAATCTTCCTTTAATAACACTGAACATCATCAAGAATTTCTGAAAAAAATCAATATACACAATCAACATCTGAAAAGAAATAAAATTAAATGGGAATTAAAATTGGACCTCTGTTACTATAGTTCCATTTCCAGGAGTATAAATGCCATTTTGAAATAAATTGCCAAGAACAAATTTAGCCAGAACATAGAATTACTTTGTCTTTTGGGAGGCAAAACAGTTGTTTCCTTCCAAAATGTGTGCATCTAAAATATAATACTGATAGGCTTGATTATTCACTTACTTACAGCAATCAGATTTGGAACACGTTTGACATCAGTAAAATGAGGAGTGGATAAATAGACCTGACAATCAGATTGTATAGTGTGAATCCCTAACTTTGGTTCTGATCTTTTGGTGACACAAAGTTTGGTTTAAACCAGAGGTCCCCAACCTATGATCCGTGGACCCCTGGTGGTCTGTGACAGTACTGTAGGGAGTCTGCGCAAAATTGAAAATAGAAATTAAAATAAATGTACAGTGTATAAAAACACATATATTTTAATTACTAAATATTCTTATCCTGTATATATATATATATATATATATATAATATATATATATATATATATATATATATAAAATATTTAGCTCCGTGATCATGTTACGTGAATACATCACCCTGCACTAACCATTCAAAAGCTATTAGAATCATAGAATCATAGGACTGGAAGGGACCTCAAGAGGTCATCGAGTCCAGCCCCCCGCCCTCAAGGCAGGACCAAGCTCCATCTACACCATCCCTGACAGATGTCTATCTAACCTGTTCTTAAATATCTCCAGAGAGGGCTTACATGGGCTGGCAATGAATCTGAACCACATTCATTCTGCTTACTCTATAAGGAGGTGCTGTCAAATGAGAGCTTAAAAGCAGCTGATCTTTGGCGTCACATTGCAATGAAACATGACGAATATGTTTCTAAGTCAACTGAATTTTTTTAGAACAAATTCAAAGAATTTAAGGAAAGTAAGAAATTAATCGAGCACATAGCCACAGGCAGTGACAACGCTAAGGTAGTGGAAGCCTCTTACCAGGTGGCTCAGATCAGCCAGGATAATGTAAAATGTAAAATCAGAGAGCACATGCAAAGCCTCAAAGTACAGCTGCATGAGTACTTTCCTGTTACCAACACGAACAACAACTGGATCCGAAACCTGTTTGTGGACCTTGCTACCAATATAAACACAAGTTTGACATCCCAAAAACAAGCAGTCTTGTGTGACAACTCGTTGAAGCTTGTCTTCAAACAAAAGCCCTCAACTGACTTTTGGCTACAAGTTGTTACTGAGTATCCAGAACTTTCTTACAAGGCTACAAAAATGTTTTCTTAGACTGCATTTTCTGCACTGCTTGCATTAAAATTGAAGTACAGTCGTTCCCTGAGTTGCGAACGGTCGAGTAACGACCGTTCGCACTTATGACCAAAGCTCCTATAGAGCGGTCGTAAAGGTGGTCCCTGAGTTACGAACGCGACCTGCGCTTACAAACAGCACAGTTGCGTGTAACTCAATGGGGCTGAGTTACGAACGGATCGAGTTACGGCCAAGTGTTTGGTCCATAACTCGTTCATAACTTGGAGAGAAGTTGTACCAGAGCTGACTGAATGTAGAATCAGATATAAGGCTGAGACTGTCATCAATCCAACAGGATAGCCACACTCCGTCATTCATTCTACAGCACCAGCCACCTTATTATGTAAAGTACAGAGTGTCCACATTGAAATGTAACAACTTTGAAGCATTATAAATTTTATGTATGAATGTGAGAATGAGTCTTGCACACATACCATATCAAATATCTAAGTTTCTGTACTTATTTTCTTCCATGTTTCAGATTGACACCTGCAATGTTAGACAATGTGTGGAGGGAAATTGAGAATCGGTGTGCAATAGTCCGTGCTACGAATGGTGTACATGTTGAATGTGTACCCTGATAATGAGTACCCATATGCCAAATCTATCTTAAGCATATTAAGTTGTGTACAAATGAGTTGTGTACAAATTCCTCTGTTTACATTATTCAATAAAATATATGGCACCTCGGAGTTGTTACATTTCAATGTGGACACCCTGTATTATCTCTCAATACTACTATATTTGTTTAGATAACATGAACTATTATACATTTCAAATGATTATCAAGCAATAGAATGTTTGAAAACAGCTATGTTGTTGGGAGGGCGTCTCTAAAATTGTAATAGATTGAAAAGGGGTCCATAGGCTTGAAAAGGTTAGATTTAAACAAAAACAAAAAGAAAGCATCACCATGTTTTGAAAATGACAACCTTATCTCAAGCTGCTGAGTCAGCATCAAACCATTCGTTCAGTGCTGCTTCCCATAATGTGATCTTGTATTTGGAACATAGAAACTTAAATATACATATTTTCCCCCAATTAACCCTCACTTGATGTTCAATACTTGGGCCACAATAGATTTGCCTGGAGACATAAAGGAGTTCATCCAAGATTCCTGCTTTTTTTTTTTTTTTTTTTTTTTTTTTTAAGATTCATGAACAATTTGAAAAAAGCTTCAGCTTCATTCCACAAAAGCACTCAAATTGTACAATTTCTATACACAGCATGATTCTTAGAACTGCACAGAGCATAAAAGAAAGCTATTTTCAAAGACTGGCATCTAAACTGCATCTGCAAAATGTGCATACCTATAGTCACATAACAGCACACACACTACTGGTGTAGCTTTAAAAAAGTCACTTATGTGCATTGAAAGGGTAAATCTTTGATCTGAATGCAATTGTCTGCCCATTCACAGGTTTTGAAAATAGTATAATGTGATAACCCTTGACAGATTAGACCAATCAACATTTAGGTCTAATTATGCAAATCCTGAGAACAGAACTATTTCTTGTCCTTTGATACATAATTAATCAAGATTTCAAAGCTCTTCTAACAAGAAGCTGATTTTTAGCTTTTGATAATTTCGAATTAAATAAATTGTCTTCCCTTTGTTCAAGATATTCTAGAACAGGAAAAAGTGATTGTAAAACCACAAAAGTTATCCTGTAGATTTAGAGGCAACTTTTATACCAGAAAACCCTCAGTTTTTTTCTTCTTTCCTTTTAAATTTCTACATTTAATATCTCTGGTACCTTTTATTTGGCAAGGTTATAATCTGTTTCAAGATTCAATTTTAATGGACACTTCTATTAAAATAAGCAAGTTTCCTTTTATAGATTCATAGATTTTTTTAAAAAGCAAACAGTCTATTAGCACCTTAAAGACTAACAAAACATGTAGATGGTATCATGAGCTTTCGTGGGGACAACCCACATCTTCAGATGACAGGAGCGTTGGAAGTCTAGATAGTCCAAATCGAAGCATAAATAAGGGAATTAAGGGAAGGAGGGAGGGGGAATGGAGGGGAGGAAGAAAAAAATAGAGACAGTGAGTTGATAAGCTTCAGTGGGATAGCTGAGTTTGTTGTTTTTTAAGTTTTTCCTGTTACAGACTAATAGTCTAGTAGCGCCATAAAGACTAAATCTAGATGCCATAAAGATCATTATGATAATCTGGTCTGATTTTCTGCATACCCTCCTAACCTATAGAACCTCACTCAGTAATTTCTGGATCAAGTGCATAACTTCTGGTTGAGCTACAGCACAGCTTTTAGAAATACGTCTAGTCTTAATTTAAAGACTTTAGTTGATGAACAAACCACCAATTACCCAGCAATGTTGTTCTAATAGTTAATTATTTACACCACGGTAACCAACCCGTGGCTCTTGAGCCATATGTAGCTCTTCTCCCCCAAAAGTATGGCTTGAGAAGCTGCTCCTGTGTCCCCCCAATGGTTCCCACTCCTCTCTGCCCCCAGCTTCCCTGTGTTCACTAGGGTGGCAATTCAAAATGGCGCCCAAGATGGTGGCCGTTGACAAGAGCCTGAAAAGGCCAAAAAGCCTAAGCTTGTTTCTTAGAAAAGGGCTTTCCCTTCTCCTTCCCCTCCCTCCCCACGCACTTCTGGTGCAGCCCTTTGCATTTTTTCTGCCATTGTTTTGGCTCTCTTTGTTATATGGATTGGCCACCCCGATCTACATTGTTAACAATTTACACCTTAATTCACCCATTTTCCACTTCCAATCATTAGAACTCATTATATACATTTTATGCTAGATTCCAGAGCCCTCTGCTACACTATAAGCCTTAATATTAGCTTTATACTGGTATTAGGTTTCCAGTTCTCTTCTAAAAATATTCTGCTTAAATTAAAATACGTATAAATGGTATTTCTTTAATTACTGGAACTAAGTAGTAAGTGAAAGCTTAAATTCTAGCTAATTAAACAGGTTATATTTAAATGGATATGACAATTAGCTGAGCAGGAATGAAACAGCTATCCAGTTCCATGAAAATATTCTCATAACTGAAGTTCTATTCTAGTGGCACAGAGTACAAGTGACTGAACCCAAAGGGTAAGAGGAGTCTGTTTCCTTTGTTAAAACATTTTAAAGATCTGTGTAGATTCATTAATATGCTGCATCAAATTCTGCTTACCCCAATGACAACGGCACTACTCATATGAGTAAAGCAAGCAGAATTTGGCCCATTCACATTGCAAGCATGATGTATTAGGTTAATATAACTTCACTGAGAGAGAGTTGACAGCTGCCAGATAAAAACAAGAAATGCTGAACTATAATTTTTATAGTTCCATCAAAATTTTGGTGTGACAATTCTTCAAATATATAATAATTAAATAATCTCTGTTAAAGTACTGCTATTTAACTATGAAAACTCAAGTTAATCTCATAAAATGAGAATAATATGGATAAACTCTTTTGTCAAATGGTTTACTAAAAATTGCGTTTATAAATGTAATATAAAATGGTGTCTGCTTGAGGAAAAAAAATGAGAGTATTGTCAAGAGACCTGTGGCCCATTCAAAAGTTTTGGTAATCCCACTTTGTAGTATTAGAAAAACAGATCCCATTATCATCTCTCATACCTGTTTACTAGCGCCTTATCTCACTGTTAATTCTGATGACTTTTCCATAAGATGTATTCATGTGATATTTCTTTTCCGTGTACTAGTACTACTATTATAAATGGAGGAGATGCCTCCAAACATTTCATGAACAGAAGTATCTTATTTCCTGTAGGTAATTCGTTTTCCAAACTGTACAAGAAAAGACTATGGAAGAGAATTGGCCATGGTGCTTGGTAATGTATTCATTTTGTTGTTTCTTGGTCCCTTTAAAAATTGTGACATATGTAGCATTCTGTAACGGGGAACACTATTTTTTTAAAGATATCCACTGTTATCTTTCTTAATTGCTAGAAGATGCAATATAAATTCTAGAAAAGAAATATTCCTTCTGTTAAAGAAAATACATTTATAATTTCAACAATAGCCACCAAAAAAAAATAATAATAATCACTGAATTCTCAGTCATGTCTGCAAATCTGACCAACTCAATACAGCAGCTAAGTAGTCGAAAACAAAAACCTGTGTATATGATACTGCAAACTGATCCTATGAGTAAGAGGTAATAAATGGAATGAGAGTTCTGAAAAACAAAAAAGAAAAAAAATTACAACCATCTTCATATGCGGTGCTGACAGAAAAAGCAGGTGGAGAGATTGATCACAAAAGCAATGCTAAGTTCAAAGTTTCCCCTCATTTAAAATGACATAGCTTAGGTAAAGCAGTGTTGTTGTAGCCATTTTGGTCCCAGGATATCACCTCACCCAATTTACCCCTTTAATATCTTTTGTTAGACTAACTAGTGTTGGGGAGAGAGACAAACTTTCCCGACGTGATTCTATGATTCTAAGACGTACAGAGCTCTTCTTCAGGGAAAGGTGCTCCCAGCATCACAGCAAAATGCAAGAGGTGACAAATTGTACTGCAAGGTGAAGTGGCCCAGAGGGCCATCCCTACCTATATGCAAACTACGCAACTGCATGTGGCACCACAAAATTTGGGGCACCACATTTCATAGTACCCTAGCAGGTAGATGCCACACGTTGGCTCCGATGGCCAGCCCCATTCCCTGGCTAGCTCCCCACTCCCTGTGGGCTCAGGGCCAGCTCTGGAAGCCATCCCCATCCCCCAGCCAGCCACTGCTCAGCAGGCAATGACGAGCAGTGTGAGCCTGCAGACTGAGAAGGAAAAGCGAGCAGCTGCAGGGAAAGTGTTGCTTCTCTCTGGCTGGCAGTGCAGCCTTCTACTACTCCTCTTGAGCCCCCAGCCCACAGGCTCATACTGCTTGTACCCGCCTCTTGCCTGCTCCCCTGAAGCTGCAGCTAAGCCTTCTTGTCCTGCAGTGCTCCTGCACCGCAGTTTCTGCCCCTACAGATACCCTGCAGGATGGTGTGCAAGTGCTGGGCTGCGTAGGGCACCAGCAGTGTTAGGGATGCCCTTGGTGGCCTGTTAACACCTCTGCAATCCTAGGAGAGAAGAGAGGGAGGTATCAGATTACAGATTACAGAGGGTGAGTGAGATTTTGTGGCCTGCATTGTGCAGGGGGTCAGACTAGATGATCAAAATGGTCCCTTCTGACCTTAAAGTCTATGAGATTGTTGTAATAAATCATAAATCAGGCAAACACACTGACAGACACACTGAATTTATGGTTTATTACAACAATCTGTAACCCACTAATCCCCTAGGACTAAACAGGTGTTAATGGGCCACTCTACCTTGATTGATCCCTTACAATGTATTAAATAATCTGTTGCACTTTGTATTTTGCTGTGACCATGGGAATACCTTGCCTAGCCCTAAAGAAGAGCACTGTGTGATTCAGAAGCTCATAATATTAGGTTACCCACCTTGTCTTTCTAATTCATTTGGTAAAGCAGACCTAGCGGCAACTCAGACTGAGGGGCACCTGGGCCAAGTGGCTTTGCAAGGGAGCGAGGGAGGCTGTTTCTGAACAGCAGACTGCAGGGAAGTCCACCAAGAAATTGATTCTTGGTGGCACCTACTCATGCACTGTTTGAGGGAGGACAAGCAGGGCCTGGAATGGAGTCTCTCCAGGAGTGGATGCAGCAACCAGAATTTGTCTCCACTCTATTGGAATTGGTTCCACTGCAGCAAGAAACAAAACATTCTTGTCAACCTTTTTTCCTCCTTAGCAATTCATGTGTGTAGTGTGCTGTCAAGAAAAAAAATAGGGCTGTCAAGTTATTAAAAATTAATCATGATTAATTGTGTGATTAATCATGCTGCTAAATGGAATGTCATTAATTTAAAACATTTTTCGATGTTTTCTACTTTTTCATATTGATTTCAGTTACAAAGTACAAAGTATATAGCACTTGCTTTATGTTTGATTACAAATATTTGCACTGTAACAAGCAAAAATAATATTTTTCAATTCACCTCATGCAAGTATTGTGGTGCAATATATCATAAAATATGAACTTACAAATGTAGAAATATGTATAAAAATAACTATTCTAAAACAAATCAGTGTAAAACTTTAGAGTTTCCAAGTCCTTTCAGTCCTACTTCTTATTCTTCCAGTTGGTCAGACAAACAAGTTTAGTTTTAATTTGCAGGAGATAATGCTGCCTGCTTCTTGTTTACTTTGTCACCTGAAAATGGGAACTGGCATTTGCATGGCACTGTTGTAGCTGGCTTCACAAACTATTTATCTTCCAGAGGCGTTAAAGATTCATATGTCCCTTTGTGCTTCAACCACCATTCCAGAGGCCATGCTTCCTTGCTAATAATGGGTTCTGCTTGATAACAGTCCAAAGCAAAGCAGTGCAGACTGATGCACGTTCGTTTTCATCATCTGAGCCAGATTCCATCTGCAGAAAGTTGATTTTCTTTTTGTGGTTCATGTTCTGTAGGTTCTATATTGGAGTATTGTTCTTTCAAAACTTCTGAAAGCAAGGTCCACACCTCGCCCTTCTCAGATTTTGGAAGGCACTTCAGATTCTTAAACAGTGGATCAAGTGTTGTCTCACTTTGGTACCGTTTCTGCATTTTGTCAAATCTGTTATGAAACTGTTCTTAAAATAAACATGTGCTGGGTCATCATCTGAGACTGCTAGAACATGAAATAAACAGCAGAAAGCAAGTAAAATGGAGCAAGAGACATACAATTGTCCTCCAGGGATGCTAATTACAAATTTAATTAACACTTTTTTTTAAACAAACGTAAACCGCATGGAAGCATGTCTTCTGGAATGGTAGCCAAAGCATGAAGGGCCATATGAATGTTTAATCTATCTATCATATAAATACTTTGCAACTCTGGCTACAAAAATGTTAAGCATATGTAACTACCAACAAGAGGATTGAAACCTGGGATCTCTGGAGCTTAGTGTAGAAGCCTCCACAGCTTGAGCTATCAAGCCAACTGTGCCAACTTTGGCTGTAGAACTCATTCTTATCTCTTACTCTAAGTGCCAGTAGATGGGACAGTGAGCCTTACACATACACGTCTTTTGATTTCTGGAGACACTGTAAATACTAAGTAGGCAGCAGTATCTCCCATCAATGTAAAGAAGTTTGTTGGCTCAGGAATTGCCAGAATATGAAGTAGGACAGAGTGGACTTGTAAGCTCTAAAGTTGAGAGCAGTTATGTAATAAAACCAAAAAAAAAAAAAAATCTATATTTGTAAGTTACACTTTCATGATAAAGAGAAAAGCAGCGAGGAGTCCTGTGGCACCTTATAGACTAACTGAAGTGTAGGAGCATAAGCTTTCGTGGGCAGAGACCCATTTCGTCAGATGCATGCATCTGATGAAGTGGGTCTCTGCCCATGAAAGCTTATGCTCCTACACTTCAGTTAGTCTATAAGGCGCCACAGGACTCCTCGCCGCTTTTGCAGATTCAGACTAACACGGCTACCCCTCTGATACATGATAAAGAGAATGCACTTTAGTACTTGTATGAGTACTTTTATCATGCATATTTGTAATAAAAAATAGTGAGCAGTATACAGTTTGTATTCTGTATTGCAATTGAAATCAATATTGAAAATGTAGAAAAATATCCAAACATGTAATCAATTTTAATTGGCATTCTATTGCTTGGCAGTGTTATTAATCACAAATAATTTTAATTGTGATTAATTTGAATTAAATGCATGAGTTAACAGCAATTAATTGGCAGCAAATCAAATGCTCCTAAGAGCACAAGCAACCTGTAGTTACTAACATCTTAAGACATCCACTGAGCCTAATGCATTTCTCAAGCAGCAAAATGGTGATCCTACCTCTGCCACGCCTCATTACAACAGAAAATCACAACCAGCAGAATGCACTGTGCAGGACACCACCACCACTGCCCAGTATGACAGTTCAAATCCTGCCTTCAGGTTGATTTTGGTGGCATTGCCAACCAAAGTTTGGCCTATAATATGAGACTTAGGATAAAAGGCTAATAAGTGACTATTATAATTGCATTTGTATTGATCTGCTCGCTGGCCAATCTCTATTTTTTTCTTTTGCACCCTTCAACACTCAAGTGCCTCTATAGAGAGCTTCTGCATTGTGAATCCAAACTTGTTTGAGGGTGAAGGGAAGTCTTGGTCACAAAATTGTTATTCTTAATCTCGCTCTTGACATTCAGAGGACTAGGTTTCAATTATTCATATGAATCTTTTTCTCGGAGCTACAATCCATTTGTAGCAATGCTTCAAAAAACAAAGGACACTTTATTCATTATTAACCTCTTTTCCAACACAGGCAGGGAGACTTTGAAAAAACGGCTTTGCTCTTTCACCACAGACTAATGATAATAATTATATAGAAAGATGGTTTTGATCCATTGGTCTGATCAATACTATTATATGGTCTTCCATCCATCATCCTAGCAGCTGAGTGCCTTTTTACACTTTCTGATCTGTTATTAGAAGAGAGTTAAATTCAAATTTGTTTTGACACCATTCTTTCACATCTCAGCATGCCCTCAGGACACCAGGGAACATTTCTAGATTCTTTCCTTTCTACATTAAGAATTTCCATCTCTGAGATTTTCCTATCAAGTTACAGAAAGACTCACGATGGCACTTGCTTCCCTTGTACCATACATGTTGCTATATGAGCCACACAATGGTTCCAAAAAGCATTTCACAGAATGTTTTGTAAGATGTTTTCCTACTGAAAATGGTTATACCTTCACCCCTTTGATAAGATGGTCATTGGAAATGGCTTTAAAAGTAAAATACACACAAGGGGAAAAAAAGTGAGATTATATAATCAACCTCTTTATTTGCAAGTGTTTTTTTAGTATTACATTGTTATGTTGTTAGCATCAGCATTATTTCAAACCTGATCTATGAACTGAAAATGCAAAATTAAAATTGATTTTAGAGTTTTAACAGTCAGTCTTAATAGCAGTTTCCTTGTGTGCTGCCTACAATGTACAATGGATCCAGACCCCCGGCTTGCCTGAATCTGGCCCCATGAGGCTCAGGGCTCCCTCCCAGCATCAGAGAGCCCATGCTGGTGCTTCAGCCTCATTCCCTCTCTTCCCCCCCCCACACTTTGCAGCACCCCCTGTGGGGCTGGAGTACCAGCATCAGAGTGCCAGCAGCCCCCTGCCTCGCGGGCTAGAGTCAAGCAAGCCAGAGAAGGATCTCCAATCCACGGGCTCTCCCTGGCTGGGAGAGGAAATGGATCTGCATGCTGCTGCTCTCCCTCCCCCTGGCTATCACAGTAAAGCACTGCCTGGAGGCTTTTCTCCCCAACAACATCTTCTAGCTTGGGACCTCTAGGCTTTGGTATGCAAGGGGAATGTGGGGAGTGTCTTTCAGAGGCCATGTCAGTGAGGTGGGTTTTTTTTTCTTCTCACTTTTGTGTGGACTGAGTCTGTGCATCAGCAGCCCCCTACTCGAAAAAGGTTCTTCGCCTCTGTATTAAAGTTTTCTTTTTTTAAGACGTCAGGATAGAGCTTTAAAGTTGTATCGGCTGTAGCTACAGTATCTAGTCTCCTGATGCCTCTCGTATGTATATAGTGTCAATGGGGATGTTGTGAAAGTGGTTGTCCTTTAAACAGGTGAGCCTGGAAAATGTTCTTTGGAGAAATGCACTACACAATGACATGAATATGGCATGGCCATGGGAATAAATTAGATAGCACCTTCCATCTATCTATCACTTCAGGCTAGATGCACAATGGGATTTTAGGCGGTGCTACACCTAACTCCTGTTCACCCAAGTTAGGTACCCAAGCTCTCCATACAATGTATGGAGAAAGCCAGCCAGCTAAGAAAGGAATTCTTAGAGGCCAGCAAGCTGAGCAAAGAGCCACCTAAGTTAACCAAGAGTGAAATGTAGATGAAAGGGGCAGAGCTTAGGGCCAGATCCTCACAGATACTTAGGTGCATAACTCTCATTGATCTGGTCTTCCAAGAAACTGACATGGACCACAAGGAGACGCATCTCTCTGCTCAGGAGCCTGTGCCATGAATTGTGCCAAACCTTAAGGCTAAGCAAAAGCTCTATGAGGCTCATTAGCTATGTGGCAGCATCAGATTCCAATTCCTAGAGTGGAGCACCTAAGCCAAGGCAGCTCTTTCTCACTAAAAATCCAAAAAAAGACACCCCAACCTGCATATAGCAGTAGCCCAGTGGTTAAGGCCTTCACCTGAGATGAGAGAGACCTCGACTCAAATCCCCACCCCAAATGAAGCAGAGATGGAATTTGAAAGACAGCTTTCCCACATCCCAGGTGAATGGCTTAGCCAGTGATTGGGGGTGGGAGGTTAGGGTGGGTCTCTCTCAATCTCACCTCTTGGAGTTGCTCCACTTATATAAATAATGAAATATTCATTAGGCCCAAAGAGCCAGAGAAAACTTGGATGGGGCAGAGTGAGGCAAAGCCAAGACACCATTCTAAATCAGGCAGAACAGGGACTTGAATCTGGGTCACTTGCATCCTAGTTAAGTACTATAATAACTGGGTTCTTGGGTAGTTGGGCATATGTCAATGTTCCCTGTAAGCTGAGCACTTAGGCTATGTTTTTACTGGGAATGTTTGGTGACAAAAGTGCTGTCAACATGCAAAAATCACTAAAAGTGAAAACTGGTAAAACCAGTTTTTCTGCTTCCCACTATTGATACTTCATGGCCACATTGCTAGAGTTCCTGTGGACAGATAGAGCAAAACAATATGGGTAAGCATCCTATAGTGCAGTGCTGTGGGAAGGCAGAGTTGCTCTGTGAGCTCTCCATGCTGAGTAATGTCAAAGTAACACAGCAGTGTCTCTAGAACCACCTCTTCTCCACCCTTTGCAGCAGTCTGCCTGCCCCTGTGTTCCTAATAGGCAGAACAGAAAGGAGCATTCCAGTTATTTGTTCTTTGATTGTTCCCCAAACAAAGCAGCTCACTCAGATGGCAGATACTTCCCAGAGCTTTGAAAGAGGAGAGGGTGCATGCCAGCAGGGCAGCATCGATTACAAAACACTGAGAAAAGCCATCAAGGCAAGCATTGTGAGATACTGGCATGAGCCAGTTCTCTAAACAAAACAAACAGCAGCATCCACTCTAGCTATTTGTCAACAATAAAGGAAGGAGAAAGAAAAGTATCACACATGGGTGGCAGTCTTTAGAAATCAAAACTGGGTGGTTTTCCCCAACAAAAGTTGTATTGTGGAGTAAACACTCTCACTGTTTTGTTGCCAAAAGGGAGGGTTGGTGGCAAAACATGTCATTTTGGACACAGCCTTAGGCAGCCACCCAAGCAAGATTTAGATGCCATCCAGCTCATTAGCAGAAGGCCTGCAGTACCCATAGCTGGCAGCATAGGTTTCCACTGGTAGTGCATATCCACACATAACTTGGTGCACATAACTACATTTATTCTGCACATTGATGGAAGAAAATAGAGGAAACATTGGTGTGTGTACACATTTATCATTTTAGTGGAAGCAGACATACACCAAGGTTGAGCCCTTATGAGAATTCCACTTTTAGTTGTGAAACCAGTTTCAGCTGGCAGCTGGTAGTTATAAATATATGAAATGATTTTAAAAGTACCAGTTTAAACCCATGGCTAATCCATAACTTTACAGGGAAGGGTAATTTGCTTCCTTCCAATCTACAGTTTCCTGATTTGTTACAGTCTTGAAGGCAAGAGGGCCAATGGGCATCTCCAAATAGATACTACACATCTATCCTTAAAGTTTCAGCTATTAAAACCTGTTGTATAGGAGCAAAACTACACAAAGAAAATTCAACTCTGTGTAGTGAGTTAGTACAATGTCCATGCAATACTTAAGCCCTCATAATAGCATTAAAGTGAAAGTAAGCTGTCCTTATTCCTTGATACTGCTTTTCTGCAGAGATGTAAATTTCACTTTAGATGGCCTCTGCCAGTCAGGAATACAAGTTGGATACTGTACTAGTTCATCTGACCTACATATTTAAGCATTTGTCTCTTTTGAAAGTACAGATTGTTTTCTCACAGCTACTACAATGGCTACTGGAAGTATGTACTAAATTTGTGTGTGTGTGCGCGCGTGCTTTTTTCAATTTGGGTAGGTTTTCAGTACATTGAAATCATGAGCTATCAGTATTGAAGAAAGAAATTGCAACATTGCCATCAGCAACATCTGCTCACATTGCTAGTGGAGTGTCTTATTTCTTGCCTTTTGAACAAGTCCTTATTTTCCTCCCGCTCTTTAGCATGCAGAAGTAATAGAAAGGGTCAGCAGAGCACATGAATGGTTCAGTGGTTATGGGTTCTAATAAAGGATATGGAATTTGTGCTAGAGTAGAATTTCCTAAGAATTGCCTCAGGCAAATAACCTTATTTCTCTGTGCCTCAGTGCTCTCTGTAAAATGGACATCACAGTACTTTCCCACCTCACCAGGGTGTTTTGATGAATTCATTGAAAGATTGTGAGGTGCTCAGACTCTATGGTAATAGAATCTGTATCAGTGGCTAACATAGGAAGAATTCAGAAATTATAGCCATGCAATGAAGCAAGAGTGAGGAATACCTGGCCCCCTGCTTAATTTGATCCATCCTGTGATGTGGAGACTTGTTTCAGGCTAGAAGCAGAGCTGGAACTGTGAGCACTAGCTCACCCTGCCTCAGAGGAAAATTAGGTTGACTCCCAGCAGCCCCTAGATTTAGGGAGGCTGATGAACAATCAGGGAAGTTCTGAGGCCCTTTGCACCGCCCTGACCCTGCAGCTTCTATTGACTGGGAACTATGGTACCCATGGGAAGCATGCAGCACTGCTGTGACAGCTTGCAGGAACAGGATGGGCAAGGGGAGTTGCTTGCTTTAGTCAACTGGGAGCTGCCTGAGGTAAGTGGCATTGGCTGGAGCCAGCACCCCAAACACTCCCACACACACCCAGCACTGAGCCCCCTCCCACATGCACATACCTTGCCCAAGGTTGGAACCCTCTCTCAGACCCTGCACCTGAAGCCCACTTGCCCAAGGTCAGAACCTCCTTCCACGCTAACCTTCCCAGAGTCTGTTCCCCCACCATCTGCCCCAGCCATGAGCTTGCTCCTGCACTCCCAACTCCTTACCCTCAGCCCCTCATTTCTGGCCCTACCCTGAAGCATAAGGAAAGCCCCAAGCCTCTGCAGACCCCAGCAGAGTTGTGTGTTGCCCACCACTGATTTTTTTTATGGGTCAGAGACAACAGTAAAAAAAAAAAAAAAAAAAAAAAAAAAAAAAAAAGATCCCCCCCCCCAATAAAGTGTAGCTGTTTATAGTTTATTGTTTGATTTGAGCCCTCCCACATGCCTCATTCTTAGTTATTTTATAGTGCACAGTCCACTTAGAAAATGTTCAGACAGCTGTAATGTCTGGCCATTTTTCATTTTATTATTGGATGTAGGGTTATATAACTCCATAGCCTTGGGTAGTTTGCAATACAATAGTGAAATACAATAAAGTCTATAAAGCACTTTTCCTGTCAAACATCCCAAGGCACTGTACAAACAAGATTTAAGATCCATCCCAGTTTTATGAAAACCAGTGCAGCAAACACTATACATGTTATTTTAACCCTACTTGCAGTAGTGTTTGTTTTTTAAACCCAGCTCAAAGTCTTTCTTTAGGATAATATCCATAAGACAGATGAACAAGGAATTTCAATCAATCACCACAGGATTTAATAAACATATTCACAAGCATGTGATATCTGTGAAAGAAAGGCTCAAATCTGGCTGGGATTGAGAGGTAAGTCAGTCTTCTCAATCATAATGGAGGCTCAGTGGATAAAGAAAGCTGGAAAGGAAGATGGCTAAATTGCTAGCTGGAGGAGTGGGAGCGAGACTGAGATGATCTCTATTAAGGGGAAATGACAGCTTAAGGGCAACAGGCATGTAGTATCTTGTGCAGATCAGAAACATTTCTGCTTTGTCAGAAGTAACTAACCCATTTTGAAACATACAAACCTGCATGTCCTTGAGACAACTTAATGTTTTGAAGTAATGATGTGGCTCAGCAGGAAAAGCCAAACAAATCAAATTGTGAGTGTCATTAGATTGCATACTAGATTATTTGAGGTACAACGTTTTTCAGCAAAATATGAAAATAGTGAAGGGTGAGAGCTAGAAAAATATCTAAACTTCACTGTGAAGATTGTACAGTAATTGTATGTAAATCTATTTTGGTGATGCTATAGTGTGTGGTCAGTACATTTAGCATAGAGTATCTGGAATAGGTGGGTAAAGCTGCACAGAACCTATTTTTTCTCTTACACTGTATCTGAACTATATTAGACTTCCCTGAAGAGTCTGTCTTGACTATAAGCCAAGAAGCAAGAGAAGTGGGGTCAATTAAAAGCACCTGAGATACTTTGCAAAAAGTTTAGTGATCATTGTTGACTTCATTAAAAATGATAATTGTATAAATTACACTTGAGGCATGTCAATTCATATCCATCATGAGACACACGGTGTCTGTGCTTGGACACAAAGTAATGACTCTGGAGAGCCTGTTATTTCAAGCAAGAGTCTAAAGCGGTGGTTCTCAACCTCTTTTTATGAGTCTGATTTGTCTTGCATACTCCAAATTTCATCTCAATTAATTAGTCATTTTCAAAATCAAGCCTAAAAACACAATAGTGTCACAGCACATTACTGAGAAAAAAATATGCTTACTTTCTCATTTTTACCCTATCATTATAAAAATAAAATTGATTGGAATATAAATATTGTATTTACATCATATATGGAGCCATATAAACCAGTCATTGTATGACATTTTAGTTTGTACGGACTTTGTCAGTGCTTTTATGTATCCTGTTCTTAAACTACTAGGAAAATATCTAGATGAGTTGATGTACTCCTGGAAGACCTCTGTGTATCCCCCAGGAGTATGCATACCCTGGTTGAGAACCACTGGTTTAAAAAACGTCTACCAAGCACTTAAGCACATGCTTAAAATGGGAGCAAGTTAGTAGTCCCTTGACTGCATCTGAATTTAGGACATAGTCCTACAGACTGCTTTGTGCAGGTGGATGCTTTTGTCTTTACAGAGCTCCACTGAAATAAGTGGAGCCCTTCAATTCTACATAGACAAATTTGTAGCAATTTGCCATATTGGGGAATCAGCATCCAAACCAATTTACAAGTCACCCCAGAACACTGAATAGTGACAATGAAGCATCAATCTACAGTTGTCAGGGAAATTCTAGGATAGCATCTCAGAGCACTGCAATAGGAAGTGATTAGCAAGTCAAGCAATGGAAAAAGGTGCAACAATGGAGCCAAATTTACAAATATATCAAACATGCATGGGACCAAATAAGTGCTGAAGATCTGAAACATTACATTTTCCTAGTGAAAATTCTACCTATGAAAGCATTCCAAATCTGTAAAAGATATGAAACACAGATAACACTTGAGCTGTGCTAGGTATTTGACTAAATTGATTAAATTCAGTTTATCTTATTCTCAAGCAGGTTTTGTTTGACTGTGTACTGCTGGGCATTGCAAATCAAGATTTGGGCCTAAATAGTATAGGCATCGTTTTCCATATTCAGAAACCTAAAGAAGTGGCCTTATTTTCACAAGTGCTGAGCTTATCTGCCACTTTCAGCTGAGGTTGTTTTTTAAATTGTCCCCCCTGCTGTTTTGTTAGATTTTATTTTTGCTTCATACATATAAAGCTGGCACAAAAATAATGCTAGTAGCCTAATCATATGAACAAGCATTACTCTCTTCTAAGCTACCGAGAAACATATTGTAGTGCTATGCATCCATCTGACACTAAGACTAGGTCTACACTGGGAAGATTTGGCGACTGAAATGCTGACAATATGTAAAAGTTGCCAAAGGAGAAAACCAGTAAAACCAGGTTTTCTGCCTCCCATTCTTGACATTTCATGGCCACACTGCTAGCGCCCCTGTGAACAGATAGAGGAAAGCAAGGTGGGTAAGTAGTGCAATGTTGTGGCAAGGCAGAGTTGCCCTGTGAGCAATCCCTGCTAAGGAATGTCAAAGCAGCACAGCAGTCTTTCAGGGGAAAGGGAGGTTTGAATGTAAGCCTGGGGGAGGCAAACTCGTGCATCAGCCCCCCCCCATAGGAAGCCAAAACCATTCCCCATCAGAGGGGCATGCCCCCTGCCCCCCTACAGCAGCAGCAGGCCTCCAGGCTCCAACGTGAGCCTCAGTGGCCCCAGCCTGGGTGGGGAGAGACATGAGGGGCACATCGCTTCAGCCTCCCCAGCCCCAAAGTACAGGGAGGGCAAACAGCACATGGTCCCCAACCTACCTGGCCCCGGAGCACAGTTGAAACATAGGAGCCGGGCATTGCCTTCCCCCACCTTATACTCCTGCCACCCCTATCTCCAGCCTTCCCCCTGCAACAGCAGTCTGCCTGTCGCTGTATTCTTTGCAGGGCAGAATAGAGCATTCCAACGATTTGCTCTTTGTTTATTCCTCAAACCAAGCAGCTCACTTAGATACAATAAAGGGAGGGGAAAAGACAAAAGTCTCTCACAGAGGTAGAAGTTTGTGTCACCAAAACTAGCTATTTTTCCAAAAACAAAGAGTTGCATTGTAGTATAAACACTCCCACTGTTTTGTCACCAAAAGGCAGCTTTTGGCGACAAAACATGACAGCGTAGACAAGGTTAATGTCTACATTTGCAGAGTTTTTCCACTGTCAATTTCAGCAGTGATAGGGAACAGGTAAAAAGAGCTCAGGTTTCTGTATTCACTTACTTCCATAGGTATAAGAGAGTGTTCACATTTGCCACATGTCCATCCCTGACAAGAGCAGTGCCCTGAGGGAAGCTAACCCACAGTGCAGCTTTCATTAAGGGGAAGGGGAGGGGGAGAGGAGGTGATTGCAGGTGATTGCAGGGCATCTAGGCTCCCTGCACAGCCAGCCCCCTCTCCCCAAGCAGGCTCAGCATTGCTATTGGCAGGGGATTGGTTTCAGAGAGGTAACCATGTTAGTCTGTTTCAGCAAAAACAGCAAGGAGCTCTGTGGCACTTTGAAGACTAACACATTTATTAGGGTATAAGCTTTCATGAGATACAACTTATTTCTTCAGAAGCTTGAAGAGAAGAGAAAAAATAAAGGAAAAGAGGAAGGATACAGAGATAAGAGCATGACATCAGTACATCCACCCTGATTTAATTAGCATTGATGTCACAGTCCTATCTCTGTATCCCTTCCTTTTTTTTCTTTTCTATCCAAGCATCTGAAGAAGTGAGTTATATTTCATGAAAGCTTGTGACCCAATAAATTTGTTAGTCTTTAAAGTCAGGGATTGTTTGTTCATTGGAACAGGTATTGTCACGTGCCCAGATAACTGAGCACTTGCCAAGAAAATAGGAAGGGGAGTTTCAAAATTCCCCAGGGCTGTACAGGGGAGGGGCAGATGTCTGTTTACCTGGCATCAGAGCAGCAGGGGTGCCACCTAAAGTGGTCATGTATGCACTATGAAATACCCTGTGGAGGCTAAAAGCTTTGTAAACAACTGGAACATGTCTTCACTTGCATGTGATGTGAAAGCATCACGGGGTAGAGCTGTATGCCTCTCTTGGAGGCAGTTTTCTTTTTGCACTGAAACTTCTGAGATTCCTGAAACAGCAGCAGTTTCCTATGGAAAAAGTCATTTTTATTTCAACTCCATTTTTCTGGTGGGAAACACTTGTGACAGAAAAGTGTCAATCATTTCAACTAAATCATTTGTTCTCAACGATGGAGAGCTAGAAAAAGTGATTCCAGGATACGATTTCAGGCTACAGTTCTTAGAGGGGGAGTGCCTTGGTCTCTTAGGCTGTGTCTAGACTATATGCCTCTGTCGTCAGAGGCATGTAGATTAGACACATAGGCAAAGTCAAATGAAGCCGCGATTTAAATGATCGCGGCTTCATTTAAATTTACATGGCTGCCACGCTGAGCCGACAAACAACTGATCAGCTGTTTGTCCGCTCAGCGTGCTAGTCTGGACGCTCCCCTGCCAACATCAAAGCCTTTTGTCAGCAGCCCCGGTAAACCTCATCCCACAAAACTCTGGAAACTAGGGATTGGTATTGGAGAGAGATTCTTGAAAGAAGGAACTGTCCACTAGTATTTGACTACCTGTGTTCTGGGGCTGCTGTAGGGTATATCAATAAAACAAGTCACACACTTAGAATATATCCCGATTCCATATCAGGAAAAATCAGTGAAATGGAAAGCAATCCCGAACATCTGCTATTCCTTGGCAGATAGATGACTTTGATTTTAGAATGGGGCCCTGTCTTAATAACACTGCCCTTCTAACACCAAACAGCACATTAAGGTGCTGCTGTAGTTAGCCGTGAGTCTCAGAGTAGATTTCAAGGTCATCAAAACAAAAGTTGTAATTCAAGGTCCTATTTTAAAAACTGCTGCTACAAATATGCCCTTGAACTGCCAACATAAAAACACTTCACATATTAATATCGCTCTTTAATCTATCACCACAGGGGCTTGCCCAAGCCCTAGTTGCTCCTTAATGGAATCCTTAACCTCTTGGGCTCAGACTTTATTTTTATAAGTATTCTTGTGAGCAAAGAAGCTAAATCACTTGGGAAGAGGAAAGAATACTCTGCCATCACTTTTTGTTGTCTGTCTCTGAGGGCTCCTGTCCTGATCTGAAGCCGGTTTAAGAAAGAAAAAGAAAAAGAAAAAGAAAAAAGACAACCAAGTCCCCACTGAGGCCAAATGAGAGATCAACTCACAGACCACTCTGTACTTTGCTCAGCTGCTCTTACTGCCTGCAAGGACATTTGTCTTCAACATAAAAACATTCTTCTTACAGACCCTACAAAAGTGAGTTGAATGAAAGGTAGCAAAAACAAGACTGGAGTTCAAAGCAGTGTTTTCCCCCACAAGCCACTGCTCACAACAGGCACAAAGCTCAAAAAAGGAAATAAACAGAATTGCTATCAGGGTATTAGGCTTGATATTGTCCTCCTTTGCATGTACCAGATTTTATTTCTATCAGCAACTCTGTAGTGTAGTGTAGTGTGTTTTTGCCAATACAAACAGGGATGAAAAACGTGTATACTACCGTAGTATAAATCCTGGATGCAAACTGTTTTTGCAAGAAAGATAGATACTTATTTCTGTTATGACATAAGCCACACCCTCAGAGAGAAAGAGGAAAATGACAGACACTATATTGAAACATTAAACATTGTGTGCTGCCTAATTCTAGGCTATATCTATTACATGAATAAAATCAAACAAATCTGCATTTCCTGCATTGTAATCTTTAGCCATTTTTTTCTCTCTAATGATGCAAAGTCTATTAAAGTTTCGGGTCCACCTAAAGTTTTGTCCCATTTCCACAGTAGTTTTCCTCCACCTAATTACAGGCAGTCCCCGGGTTACGTACAAGATAGGGACTGTAGGTTTGTTCTTAAGTTGAATTTGTATGTAAGTCGGAACTGGTACATATTGTAGGGGAAACTCTAGCCAAACATTTCTCCAGAGCTCAGTTTTATTCTCCCACACCTCACTTCCCTCAGTCCTTTATTCTCAAGCTGAGGTGTCTGCTGAGAAAAGCCGCTCCGCGTCTCCATGGTCTGCTGGGGGGAAGCAGCTAGTGTGGGGTTGCCTCACCCCGTTTGTAAGTAGGGATCCGATGCAAGTCGGATCCATGTAACCCGGGGACTGCCTGTACATAGTCTCAACTGTTCCTTTCATGAACAGCAATATGAAAGAACTCCGATCTTCTGACGAAGTGGGTTGTACTCAATAAAGCTCATGGTACCATCTACATGTTTTGTTAGTCTATAAAGTGCTACCAGGCCATTTGTTGTTTAAGTTCACTCATTTGTAGTTTCCATGCTATTCCACTTCTGTCTGCAAAGTGACACCATTATTTCTGATACAGTGTGTGCATTTTCTCCATTGAAGCACGCATGCTCCTGTGGCCTTGATACCAGCGCAAGTTGCTTACAACTACAGGTTGAACCTCTCCCTGACCAGTGCTGAACAGAGAATTTGCTGAACCATGGGAAGTCAATATTGTAGTCAGTGGGTCTATTATTTTTATTTCACCAAGGCAAATAAATGGAACAGCGCTTGCAATGCTGCTTAATAATGTACGACTGTATAGATATACTCTATATAAGCTTATGCCTAGCCACTGTTGACCAGTACTCTTCATAAAGTGTTAGGCCAGGTCTGTACTAGACTTCCACTGTCTGCTTGATATTTAGGGGTAAATTAGAGCTAAATAACAGCACAGAACACTGAGAGCTGGAACTGGTGGCTGTGAAGAAACTACTGGACTGTGGTCAACTTGGCCACTCCCACAATAAGTGGACAATCAACTAATTAAAATCACATGGAACTACAACTGTTGCCAGACCAGGGAGTGCTTGATTACAGAGGTATAAGCTGTACTATTTCAATCTATTTCCTACACTTCTGATAAACACTGTCATGCATCATAGACTAGAATTCTAACTGTTCAGGGCGTTCGGAAACTGTAATCACCACTAGGTGGATTTGAACGCAGGACCTCTGGAGTTTAATGTAGGAACCTCTACAGCAGGGCTGGCCAACCGGTTCCAAATGAAGACCCACAATAGCAGCGGAGACAGCGTGAAAAGCCGGGGCAAAGTTGTTGAGGAAAAAAAAAAAAGTTGAGCTGCTTTTTGTTGTTAACTTTTCCCCGGGTCTTCACAGCCCTATTTTTTTTGTTTTTTTTTTTGTTTTTTGGAGGGCTCGACAACTTTGCCCCAGCTTGGCTCTTCACGCTGTCTCCACTGCTATTGTGGCTCACAAAAAAAGCACTGGAAAGGGGTGAGAGGTGCAACTTCTCAGGACAGTCGTGTGCTTCCTGAGAAGTTGAAGCTGACTTGCAGTCCCAGGATTCCTACTCCCTCCTCCATCCTCACTGTGCAGGCAGGCAGGCAGGTGGGGAAAAGTCCCCAGTGGTGTGACAGACCCAGCATTTCAGGAAGCATGCCAGCTGTTTAGGGGAGGGGAAGAGCAGCCTGTTTTAACCCAATCCCCCCTCCTCCCCTTCCCCAGAGCCAGGCACACACACCCTCAGCCCAAGCCCCCTTTCCGCCTATTTCCCAAAGCCAGGTACACACACACACACACACGCACACACCCGAATCCAATCCTCTACCCCCACTCTAATTCTGGGTCCACAGCTATCACCACTGCTATAGCCGCGAGTCTCCCTCCAAGCGCTGGGACACATGCGCTGAGGGGCCGGCTTTGAGCATGAGCTGGCCGGGATGCCGTGCGCATCCCAATCCCCCTTTCCTTCCCCAGAGCCAGACACCTTCCCTCCCTGCTGAAACCCAATCCCCCTCCCACCCATCCCAACCTTATGCTTGGGTCCCAGAGCCAGAGCCACTGTGCCACATCTGGGAAGCCATATGCATCGCCCTCTTCTCCCCCCCCATCTCCTTCCCTGGAGCCAGGCATCTCTCTCCCCCAACCTTATGCCCAGGTCCCAGAGCCACTGCCGAAGCCACTGCCTGAGCTCAGCAGCTGTCTGCTAGCACGTGAAGGCTAGGACGCTGTATGTGACCTGGCCTGCACATGCAAGATATGCTGTAGTGTGCTGGGGGCCATGAGTGGAATGGCGCAGGCCACGAACCTGCATGCGGCTCCCAGCGGCTCAGCTCTGAGAGCGGCTGACCTGAGCGGTTCCAGGTTCTGTCAGGAGCCGCAATTTTTTTCTTTGCAAGCCGCATGAGACTCGCGAGCCTTCGGTTGGCCACACCTGCTCTACAGCTTTAATAAATTGAGGTAGAACTGTTAGCCCACCAAGTGCAACTGCAACGCCTGGATCTTCCAGCATTACAGCAGCCACTAAATCATCCACAGCAAATTTCAGAATTCCCGGCACTGGTTTGGATGTGCCAGGTGGAATTTTCACTGATCTTCTTCCTCTTAAGACCACTTCAATCCCTTCATCAGCTTCTTTTTACTCTAAGTAAAAATTGACTATGTTTCAGCCCACTCATTTGGTAATGAAATCCTACTTAAGAATTCAGGGTCCCATATTTTCTTACAGTGTTCCACAAGATGTTTCAACACATTAGTGCCTATGACTGTGGACACTTGTTGTTTCATACATTGATCTGAACAAACCAAGGCCAGTACCTCATGTTTGTCAATCCCACAGATGAACTTTGGGAATCGTATTTTCAAAGTTATATAGCCTAGGTATAGAACCATTTGCCCTCCAGCCCCTTCGATCTGAAGCAGTGTAGCCCCAAGCAGTGCAGGGAAATGCGGGGTAGGGGGACGACAGTCATGTGTTTATTTATCATTGTGTGCATACAGATGCAATAAATAAACGAACACATGACCGCTTAAAATTAACCACCACAATGAATATGCGAATAAATTTGCAAATGTTTCTATGCCAGTCCGCCAAAAGTTTGAGTGAGTTTGCTGGCCCACATTATAAAGAAGGTTGAGATCCATTGCTTCTGAGGTTTGGTTTCCTGGTTGCTGTGCCATCTAACTGCATCCTCTCAGAGTTGAAGTGGTTCAGTGTCTGCATTGCTCTTCAGAGGGTGCAGTTACCCCAACTGTGCGATGGCTAGGAGAGACCAGAGAATCTGGCCCAGCAGGACATGGTGGTTATGAGCCCTAGAGAGCAAGGCAGCAGGTGTCAGTGGCATAATCAGCACACCAGAGATTAATCCCAAGATGTCTTCTGTGAGCGCACCCCGTCACACACACCAAAAGGGCAAGCACGCTGCTTTATGCTGTTCCCAGCCCCTGCTCGCTGTAAAGAAAAGAATAACACACAACTCTTAGCATTCTGGTTGCAACAAGCCTTGGGTTAGCTGCAAGAAATTTGATCTTGACTCTCCTCTGCATCTGAGCTCTGCAGACGTTTCATTATTTTGGGCAGGGAGGGAATGAGGGGCAGCCATATTTGGCTCCCTGATTTTCAGACTTCAGGCCCCAGCAAAGTTAAAGTTGCAATGCAACTTAAGCCATTCCAAACACCAGCCTTATTGAGTCAATCTTTTGAAGAAGTGTAATGTTATCGGGATTGCACTGTGAACATACAGATCTTTTTTGCAACCACTGTTATATGTCCACAACACATCTTGTACAAACTATGCCAAGTGAGAGGTCTATAAAAAGTTTATGATTCCTGGTTATGTTGATGCAATTCATATGCATGTATAGTTTT
Organism: Pelodiscus sinensis; assembly: GCF_052426305.1. Classification (NCBI taxonomy): domain Eukaryota; kingdom Metazoa; phylum Chordata; order Testudines; family Trionychidae; genus Pelodiscus; species Pelodiscus sinensis. The sequence goes on along the minus strand of NC_143058.1, from coordinate 30,740,170 downwards.
TATTTTGGAAGTTATAAGTCTTGGCTATGTACTTGTATTTCAAATATTTGCTTCTGGGAGAAACCAACAGCAGCCTGGCCGGCCTATTGTAAAAGGCCTGCTAATCAAATGACTAGAACTCCTTAGCTATCAAGGGGCCTTGGAAAGTGTCAATCCACATCTGATGAGTTATGTAAACATTCAGATTAGCATGGGAGCAATGGCTTCTACCTGTACGGAACTGAGTCATGCACAGGCAGGTCGTTTGTTCATGTGATAAATGCCATCTTGTAACTGTATTTTTCCACAGCAAGAACAATGAGAGTCCCGCTACGTGGCCGAGGATATGAAAGGCCACAGAAACTCTTCCATTTGGTCTTCAAAACTGCTTCTTACCTCTGGAGGGTCTTGGATACAAACTGAAGCGCTAGCTGAACAACTCCTTCAAGCTGAGGCTGTATTGCAGAGACTTAAGCCAGCATTTAACTCCATCATGGCTACAAACTTGAGCCAAGAACTTTACAATTGTTTTACATATTCAATTCCTTGAACTTATTTAACACTCTCCCTTTTTGTTTCCTTTTTATAAATAAAGCCTTTAGATTTTAGATCCTCAAGGACTGGCATGGCATCATTTTTGGGAAGGACACTAGGTAATAAAATTGACCTTAGAATGTGGCTGGTCCTTTGGGATCAAAAGAAACTTAGTCGATGGGATTGTTGTTCATGGTCTCTCAACTGTATAAGGAGAGTTACTGGTGGTGGCACAAGAGAACTGGAGTGTTTGAGGGAATTGTTTGTATGAACAGTGGTGAACAGAAGTGCTCTTTGTGACTAGCTTCGTTTGCCTTATTAATTGAGAACTCCCAGTCGTGGGCTGTAAACAGTCCTATTGTGATGGTCCCCCACCAGATAGTATGAAATTGTTTTATGGATACAAATATGCATAACTGGAAGATGCTTTAGACAAAATACCTCATGTAATCTATCAAGCTTAATGTCACAATCTGCTGGATGTGTGTATCTTATTTTGATGTATGTGTCATTCACATATATGTAACTTTATATGTAAAGTTAAAAATATGGGGTATGGAAAATGGAACGGCTTAAGGTTTTAAATGTGCAAATGAAAGCCATCAAGGGTGTTTCCAATGCTCTGGCAACCTTAACAACTGGGTCATCACTGGAAGGTCATCTTAATGGCTTATAAACAGCCTTATTTTGTCTCAAGTTTGAGCAGTGGTTTGTCCTGGAACGACATGTGACAGTTTAACCAGATAATTTTTCATGAAATGTGTGTTTGCAGGGGGACGGATGCAGAACAAAGGATTCCTGGCCAAGAATAAAAAAAGGTCTGTTTCAGCAGAGAAACCAGCTGTCTGTGTCTTTGGCTGGCATGTCAGACCCAAAAGAAGAGCCTGGGACCTGAGTCAGAATGAAAGAACTGCTCTGATGAAGGTTTGCCTGAAATAAAAATAGTTTCAGGACACATTTGCAATAAGCTTTAGCATGTTAAAACTGTTTTTTTTATTTTAAATTTGTAATTTACTTTGCTTTGTCTGTTTTCACTTGCAACCACTTAAATCCTGTTTGTACTTAATAAAATTACTTTCATTTACTATCAAGCCCAGTGTAAATAATTGTTACCAGGGGGAGGGGGGAAAAGCAGTCAGTGTGCACATCTTCCTTTCATTGTTAAAGTGGGCTTTTAACCTGAATGGGCTTTTAAGACGTGAAACTTGCACTGTGAAAGATGGATTCATTTGGGGGATTGATCCCATCTAGGGGCTGGTTTCCTGGATGCTGTGTCTTGAACGGCATTCTCCCAGAGCTGAAGTGAGTCAGGGTCTGTATTGTTCTTTGGGGGGCAAGGGGCTGGTTATCTCAGCTCTGTGCTTTGTCTGGGGGAGACCAGAAGATCTAGCCCAGCAGGACAAGGTGATGGGGAGTCCCAGAGAGCGAGGTGGCAAGTGTCAGTGGCTTTATTAGCACACTAGAAAACAGCCCCAAGGGGTTTTCTGTGGCTGCACCCTGTCACACCCATGTTTAAGCAATTTGCCTTGAATTGGTACTCATCAGCATTCCCCCCAGAAACCTGTGTCATAAGAATAGCTTGGGAAGATGCTGCTGGAATCAGGCCAACATCTACAGTGTGATCTTATTTTCCAATGCCACCAATTTATCCAGATGGAAATAAGGAGCCACAGGTGTTGGGTATACTGTGTACAGATGTGGTCGCCTCATCTCAAAAGAGATATATTGCCATTGGAAAAGGTTCAGAAAGGGCAACAAAAATGATTAAGCGTTTGGAACGGGTCCCATCTGAAGAAAGATTTAAAAGACTTGGACTTTTCAGCTTAGAAAAGAGGAGACTGAGGGGGGATATGATAGAGGTCTATAAAATCAGGACAGGTGTGGAAAAAGTGACTAAGGAAAAGTTATTTACTTATTCCCACAATTTAAGAACTAGGAGTCACCCAATTAAATTAATAGGCAGCAGCTTTAAAAACAAACAAAAGGAAGGTTTTCTTCACTCAGCGCACAGTCAATCCATGGAACTCTTTGCTAGAGGATTCAGTGAAGGCTAGAACCTTAACAGGGTTCAAAAAAGAGCTATATGGCCACCGATAGACCTAACCTCCATGAATCTATTAGCCAGGATGGGTAGAAATGGTGTCCCTAGCCTGTTTCTCTGGAGGTGGGTGACAGGGGAGGGATCACGTGAGGATTACCTGTTGTGTTCCCTCCCTCTGGTATCGGCCACAGTCAGCAGATAGGATACTGGGATGGATGGACCGCTGGTCTGACCCAGTATGGCTTATTCATACACTGGGGTGCAAATTCCAAATGCAGGCATCTTCAGAGGATGCTGACATCTCACATGAGGATGCTCAAACTGACACTGGGTCCTTCAGCTCTCTAATGTAGACAAGCTCCCTATTTCTACAGGCAGATGTATCAGCAAATCAGGGACTATTTGATATACTCTAATACCACCTACACCAGTGTGTGTGTGTGTGTGTGTGTGTGTGTGTGTGTGTGTGTGTGTGTGTGTGTGTGTGTGTGTAAAATGGATTAGGCATCAACTTACATAAATACTAAGCATTTCTTCTCACGTTTGGAGCATGAAATAAAAAAACAGGACTATGTAGCACTATAAAGATTAACAAGATGGTTTATTAGGTGATGAGCTTTCGTGGGCCAGACCCACTTCCTCAGATCAAATAGTGGAAGAAAATTGTCACAACCATATATATATATATATCAAAGGATACAATTTAAAAAAATTAACACATATGAAAAGGACAAATCAAATTTCAGAACAGAAGGAGGATGGGGGGGTAAATGTCTGTGAGCTAATGATATTAGAGGTGATAATTGAGGAAGCTATCTTTGTAATGGGTAAGATAATTAGAGTCTTTGTTCAAACCTAAGTGTAAAGTGTCGAATTTGAGCATGAATGACAGTTCAGAGAATTCTCTTTCAAGTGTATTCTTAAAAGGCCTTTGAAGCAGGATGCAGGTAATCAAGTCATTGAGACAATGTCCTTTCTGGCTGAAATGGCAAGAAACTGTTTTTTCTTTGTGACCCTGTCTAATATCTGTTTTGTGGGCATTGATCCTTTGGCGAAGTATCTGAGACGTTTGTCCAATGTACATAGCAGACAGACACTTTCGGCACATGATAGAATAAATTATATTTCTGGATGCGCAGGAATATGTGTTCTTGATCTTATAACTCACTTGGTTAGGTCCAATAATGGTATCAGCAGAGTGAATATGTGGACAAAGCTGGCAACAGGATTTGTTGCAAGGGAAGGTACCAGGGTTGGTATTAGTGTGGTATGTCCTGTGGTTGTTTATAAGAATCATCTTGAGGTTAGGTGGCTGTCAATAGGAGACTATGGGTCTGTCTCCCAGAGCCTCTTGGAGTTTAGTATCCTGTTCCAGTATAGGCTGTAGTTTATTGATAATGTGTTGGACAGGTTTAAGTTGGGGGCTCTAGGTGATGACAAGTGGTGTTCTATTGTTGGTTTTCTTGGGTCTGTCTTGAAGTAGATGGTTTCTAGGTATTCATCTGGCTCTTTCAATTTGCTTTTTATTTCTTCGGGTGGGTAGTTGGGATTTATAAATGCTTGGTAGAGATCCTGAAGTTTCTGGTCTCTTGTCAGTGGGATTAGAGCAGATGAGGTTGTATTGAAGAGCGTGGCTATGAGAACCATCTGCTACTAAATGTCTGGTTGACTTTGGACCCATTCCATCTGTAACAGGTGTGTGGTCTTCAAATTTTCTTTAAAGTGTTTAATGAAAGACTTATGTTCACCAGGATCTTTTGTTCCAAAATTATCACACAGACAAATATTTTTAGAACTAAATTTGTTTTTTCTAATGACTAACATTTTGGAAGTAATTTGACACACTCAATCTCAGTTAGCTATTTTTGGAACTTGTGCTACATCAGTATTCCTTATCACTACAAGAGCAAGCATTTTTAACCCATGGAAGAACACAATTAAAGCAACGTATTACCATTTCCAAACCACTACTGTGGGTGATAGTCTGCTCAGTTACACCAGTATCAAGTGGATATGAATGGAGTTACTCTAGTTTTAAACAAGTGTGATAGAGAAGAATTTGGCATGTATTTAACACTACAGGGCCAATGTCACTTCTGTAAAATTTTTAAATCCAAAGTTCCCACCCAAAAAAAAAATTCAGATGAATTCATATTTATTACTGTGAGGTGCAAAGGCTTTTAGTAGGGATTTAAAAGTTCAGCTTTAATACAGTAACTTTGTTATGAGCCGCTTCAGTATAAGACATACACGTAGCAAAACTGAAAACCCATGGCTTCTTAGCAATAGAAAACTCATGACAGATCAATGTGGGATATTTGAAAATAATTAAATATTGGGCCCAAAAAATGCAATGAAATATTTTCTTGTTTCCTAGAAGTGTTAATTAAATGTTTGCAGATAAATTATAAGCAATTGTGCCTAAAAAACTGAAACCAGTTTTTAGCAAGTTCAGCCCTTCATGATCAAGCAAGTATGCTTTTGCTGGTAGTATATTTTACCATTGTATTGTGTATGCAACTCATTAAGAGGCATAAAACAGCAATGGAATTCTATTCTGGAAGTTATTTTAATAGTAGTGAAAGTTACAAGTAGTGATGTACCGTAATTAAACACCTAAAGTAAAATCAAATTAAAGTAAAAAAAAAATGCAAGAGCAGTATGTGAAAGGAAAATGCATAGAAAGCAGCAGCAGAAGCAATGCAGTAGCCTACCAATATTACCAGTTCTTCTGATAGATGGATGAGTATCTACTCATCAGGCAATCTAATATCCTCTAAGCAACACATAATTAAGGGTCTAACATGTGTTAATGTATGAGTGCTTGTATTCAGGAAAAGATTACCATAGGTTTTTTTTTAATTATTTACCTATACAGTTATTTTAAAAGCAGGCCCTTCAATGACGGTTTTGTACCAGTTCTCAGCTATAAGAACAAAGAACAATTTCCATATTTGAAGAATCAGTCATTTTGCAATTGAAGTGAAAAAGAAAAATCAGCATTCCTGTGAATCAGAAGTCTTGAGCTTTGGAGAAATAAAATCAGAATTGTTTTGTGTTGTGTTTAAGGAGAAGGGAAGTGTCTAATATGAAGCTAATCCTGGTACTGTATATGCATCTTTCCAGGAAGTCTCAGAGCCTGCAGACATCTTGACAGCTTATATAATGGGGATCCTGGAGACTTTCCGCAATGCTGGCAGTTGTTTGAATCTTTAATGCTCACTTTCCAAGCACAAAGAGGGGTACAAGGTAGCTTATAAATATATTATGCTGTAATAAGCAAAGGATGCAAACCTATTAGAGTAGTTGCTATTTGGACCAACACTGTTCTACTTTCATGCAGTAGAGCCATTTCTTTATCTTCTGTGACAAGGAAGAGCTTCTCAACATTTCACTTGTCAATCATTATGAAGCTTCAGATTGGGCTAGGACAGCAATTTATCAGCCACCCTGAGAAAAGGACATCTTGTGCTCTAGAATCTAAGCTCTCCTTTAAGATAAAGCTTGTAGCGCTTATGATTGCAAAAAACTCCCAGTCTGAGAGACCAGCTGGTGCAGCACTGTTTTCCCAGTCCATAGACAGCCTAAAATAGTTTTTAAAGCCCCATTATCTTCACTGTGGTGCCTAATGATGATGGTTTAAACGTCAACATTGTGAACTATTTGAAAGTTGAACACCTGCAGCAGGGGTCAGGCATGCCCCTGTGCTCGGAAGCCGAGCACCCTGGCCTCAGCCTGCTCCACATCCCCGACTTGTCGCTCGGGGGAGGAAACTTGGGGAGGAAGGGATAGAAGAGCTCCCTTCCCTCCCCCGCACTCACTAGTGGCAGTAAGCAGAGCAGGGCAAGGTTTAGGGTGCAGTGGGTGGGTGTGTATCAGTCCTAGGTCCAGAGGGAAAATGCAGTAGAGGGTATGCTTACTAAAATTTACATATGACATTAAAGTGGGAGGATAACAAGCACCTTGGAGGACAGGATTAGAATTCAAAATGACCTTGAAAATTGGAGGAGAATTGGTCTGAAACAAGATGAAATTAAACAGACACATGCAAAGTACTACACCTAGGAAGTGGCGGGGGAGCAGAGATTGCAAACACATGACTACAAAAAATGGGCAGTAACCAACAGTACTGCTGAAAAGAATATGCAGATTATTCCACGAGGAGTAACGGTAGTTCAGAATAGGAAGCCTAGTCCGAACTACCTAGTTCGTGCCGCGTGTAGCCGCGGGGCACGGAGTCCGAACTAGCGGACATTTAAAAATGGCGGCGCCTGGCAACATGCAAATGAAGCCCGGGAAATTCAAATCCCGGGCTTCATTTGCAACTCCGGTTGACTACATTAACCACCCTAGTTCGAACTAGGGTGGTAGTGTAGACATACCCTTAGAGAACAAGACATATGAGAAAAGTTTGAAAATGGACATTTTTTAATTTTGAGAAAAGTATGAGTGGGGACCTGATAACAGTCTTCAACTATGTTAAGGGCTGTTATAAAGAGGACAGTAATCAATGTTTATTTAGGTCTACTAGGTAGGACAAGAACTCATGTGTTTAATCTGCAGCAAGGGAGGTGCAGGTTAGATGTTGGAAAAAAATCTTGCTAACTATAGGGCTAGTTAAGCTCTGGAATACGCTGCCAAGGAAGGCTGTGCAATGTCCATCACAGAGTTGTCAATACTCCAGGATTGCCCTGGAGATTCCAGGAACTAAACATAAATCTCCAGGAGGACTACTAAGAGCAACCTGAGAGATAGATATTGTGAGGGCATTCTGATAAATAATATTGAATCTAATCGGAACCATCCCATCCATAAGATGATTTGGGCATCTGCTCAGACCTTTTGCTTTAGGGCAGCCACCCTAAACCATCCTGTGGATAGGATGGTCCCCCATAGCAAGGTTTACTCCAACCTCATCCGCAGGGCCCAGGCCAGCCTGAAGGATTACCCTGGGCCTTGAACTGGCCTCCCGTACACTAACCACAACTGTGGGAGTTGCAGAAAGCAGAGCGAGGCAGCAGCCTACTCGGTTGGCCCCACCATCTCCCAGTCGAGCTGCTCTGCTCCACTCCCCTGAGTGACAAGTGAACGTTTGCTTAATGATCTTGATTTAGTAGGGTTTCTTTTTCCTCCCGTGAGATTGGATATAGGAAAGGTATTTTTCCAAGACGGAAGGGATGAAACAAGGCTTACTTGATTTTAACCACCACGAGACAAGTTGAGGCCCTTGCTTCATGCATTTCAAATGCTATAGTAGAAAACAGCCTTAGTATAAACTGTCATCTTACATGGCTGATAACACCTTTGTTAATTTTGGGAGCCATAGGTCAGTTTAATCAGAAGTTTTAAAAATTGAATGAGAGAAAAATTCAGGTTTGATACAAATGCCAGGTAATTCATAACCATATTAAAGGTATGAAAGCTTTGAGTTTTACATTGATAGTCTTGTCCTAAAAGGTTGTCTTCCTCTGCTAAAGAGAGATAGAATCTCCAGTTCATTTTTGAAGTTCCTAGAAATTGCATATAAAGAACTGCTGAGTCACGTAACAACTAAGTGGCTATATCTTCTGACTAAGGTTAGAATGAGTCTTACCTATGATGCTGACCTGAATTAAAAGGTATATTTCATATCAGGGGAGGAAAGTTACAGCAAGCATTCAGCGAGGATGAGCAAGAGTCTGTGTTTGTTGCATTTACTTTCTGTATAACTTAATGAGAATGTTTTATGACTCACTCAAGAAGCTAGGATAATGCAATAAGGTTATCTGTACAGAATTAGACTGTGTCATGGAAGATCTTAATTCTAAACTAAAGAGATGAGGGGATGACAAATTCTATGGAAGATCACTTCAGGATATTTTGTGCTATGTTCTGCCATCTGATAAGAGGAAATTTAAGGAAGAAGCAGATAAAGGTATGCAGTACATCTTGACAATGCCTTGAGAAACACGTCAATCCTCTTGCTGAACAAAGTAGAAAAGTGGTCTTCTCTTGAGAAGTTGGCTGACATTCTTTGCCTTGAGATTGATTTTGACAAGTTGTATGAGGATTACTGCATTTTACAGGAAAGAAAGGAGAGAAATAACTTCGAGGAAGGAAGGAAAAAGAGAGAGATCAAAGATGGGTAAAAGTTTTCAAACAACAAAAAGTGAAAACAGCAAAATGTTTAAACTTGTGTTTTTCATACTTTCAATTCCAGTCTCAGACCCGCTATGAAAAGGTTTTCAGTTCAAATGGCTTAACCGTGGGGTGAAAAATAAGACACAGGTTGAGTGATAAAGTGTTGTGAAAGCAAAATTACAGTATGTCATGTGCAGACTTATGACTACATCCAAAAAGCCCCTGGAATTGCTGAAAGCAGCAAGAAGCCAATTAAAGGACAGATTTAAGAAAAAACATCTATGAACAAAGGCATTCCACTTGAAGAAACCCAACTTTTTTAAAAGGCAAATACAATCACATTTTATTTTAAGTTAATCAATACGTTTTTTCCAACAGTGACGTAGGTACTGTTCCAATCTGTGGTGGTTAAGCAGGATCTGAGTTATCAGATGAAGTTCTATTTATAGGTAGAGCTGCATCCTCATCTTCACCTCTAGTCATGAACTGGGTAATGAGTGAAAGGACGAGATTTGTGGGTTCAAGTGGCAGAAATTAGGTTTCTCTGCAGAGTGGCTGCATTTACTTTCCAAGACAGGGTGAGGGTTTGGCTGTTCAGAAGAGCCTTGGAGTAGAGCTGTTAACTCCTCTAGATTAAGAGTCAGCGGAGGTGGTTTGGGCACCTGATAAGAATGTCCCCTCAGAGGCTTCCTTTGGAACTCGCCTGGGTACATTTCACTGGGAGGAGGCCCTGAGGCTGACTCAGGACACGCTGGAGGGATTCTCTCTTCCAGATCAACAGGGAATGCTGGGAAATCCTCCAAGAAGAGCTGAATCCTGTTGGAGGAAAGGGAGGTCTGGCCCTGTGTACTTTCCATGCGGCCGCTGCAACCTTCACCAGGAAATGTGGCATAAAATTAAAAAATATATAGATTACAAATGGAGATTTTGTAATGTTGCTTATTTAGACACTATTCTTAAAATAGGAAATTATGATTCATATGAAGCTCCTTATCTCCCCCAAAAGGCAAAATGATGGTTCTGCAATGACCTACTATACTTAACACTCCTTCAATCATTAAAATGCCTGAAAAGTCTGATTGGCATTTAACCATTCCTTCCTATGCAGGCTGCTAGGAAGTAAACAAAATTAAATGTATCTTGCTGAAAAACTGAGATGATTCTTGCCATTCCCACATGCTAATAGTAGGCCAGAACACCACATGAATCTGCTAGTCCATGTATGGCATGAGGAAAGGCCCCACCCTTGGCAAAAGTACAAGCAACAAGCGTGATTAGGCTGATACATCAAGGTGTTTTGTGGTATGGGGGGGATCCACCTGACCTGTATAAATCCAAGAAGTGAGTCAAGAGCCTCCTAGCCACCTATTGCAAAGTAAAGAATGGAAACAATATGCCAGTAACTCCCTGGCTACTTGGCCCTGCCATGGAGAATTTGACTGGCATCAGGAAACTGTGACAAGCACAGAGTCCACAGTGCTGCATGACCATGGTATGCTTATTACCCCTCAGATAGAGGCAAACAACAAACAAGAGCCAACAGTTTGCAGAGCAGATTCCTGTATGGTCCTTATTGCTACCACTGGACCCAGATCATGTGATCCAGTCAGACCAGCACATCCTGGGCCAATATGTGGAAGGCCTATGGGAGGGGGCAAGGGATGTGTGAAGAAGTAATCATCTTGGGGGAACAGCCCATGAATGAAGCAGCAGCACAACAAGCACTACAGCCAAGCCTGGCATGTTGCAAATACCATTTTTTCTGATTGTTAGTAAGAATGGGAGGGATTCTTAGGTTATATGCAGAATATTTATTTTTCTGGATGGCGGTATGCGTCCTCTGCTCTATAGTCACAGTACCCTTCCAACTGTAGGTGTTTTGACCATCACCAAATGCCAAGAAATCCTTTGCTTGTCTAGATTGGGAATACCTCTGGTCAGGCATCTCTAAGTAGATTAATGTATTCAAACATCTTGTCCTGACTGAAAAGGATAGTAAAACTGGAGCTAATGACAGGGCCCTTAGGAACCCTTGTCCTACGGTGGGAAAGAGAATAATGCACTAAAGTCATCTCAAATCTCATTATGATAATTTTATCATGATGTGCCCAACTTTGGGCTGAAGCTTGCTGCTGAGTAGGCCAGTAAATCAAGGGTGAATGAAAATAGCACATGATCAAAAGTATCATCCTGTGATCTTGCACTGATACAGTGCTTTGAAAAAAGGTAGACATCTTCCCCCCCTCCCCTCCTCATGGTCAGACAATGTGCGCTTTAATTTTCCTGGGCTGACCCTTCCATCTCTGCTGGGCAGAGAAGGAACAGGGAACCTTATGGGACCAAACAGACAATATGGAAGGAGGAATAGAATCAAGGACCAAGTGCAGCAGGCATTTGGCCAAGGCAAATGAACAGCTGGAATTTCAGAGATAGGGAGTAGAGAAGCTTGCAGACGAAGAAGGCACCTCAGCATGAGGTGAGAATGGCCAAACAGTTCCTGGAACATGACCAGAGGTTTAGGGAAGACAAAGTGCTGTGAAGGGACCTTTTCAAAAGGTTTTTTGCTCACATGGCCACCAGGTCCCTGAGCCAGCTCTACTCCTAACTGCAGCTCCAGGTCCTGATCAAGATCCATGTACTTAGTCTGCACCATGATGCCCAGCCCTGCAGCTTAGGCAGCCTGCGGAAATTCTGTATGGCTGGTTGATGATCTAAGCAGCAAACTGTTGATGGAAGAACCAAATGTACTTCATGCAACAGTCCACCTTCTGCTATCATGCCCCACTTGTGCAAAAGGCTCCAGAAGAGGGAAGAACAAGTATACAGGGAAGATACTGTTCCACTGATGATCAGATTGTAGCAGAGGCACTGTTTCACAATTTCTCACTTGTTTCTCTCTTTTACATACATTTCAAATAAGGTGGTTTGCTCACAACAGCAAGCCCCAAACTTATGCAAACTGGTTTTATTAAATCCATAAAAATCAAACTGTAGGACAGCAGTACATAAGCTATATATGAATTCCATGAATGGGTTTTATTGAATTCATAAACTGCATTGGCTCCAGAAATTGTGGGCTAAACGTGAGATAGTTTAAGTGAGGGATAACCTTATTGCTTCATTCCTCCTTACCGATAGCACCCTTCAAACCCCTCATGTGGGCACACAAAACATCCCTAATTTCCCATATGAGGGGATCCTGCCCCAGTAATAAGGTGCACCACTCTTAAGAACACAAACAGACATACTGGGTCAACCAAAGGTCAAGCTAGCCCAGTATCCTGTCTTTCAATAGTGGCCAATGCCAGATGCTCCAGAGAGAGTGAGCAGAACAATCATCATCAAGCAATCCCACCCTTATTGCCCATTCCCAGCTTCTGACACCATGCCTGCCCATCCTGGCTAATAGCCATTGATAGACATATCCTTCATGAGTTTATCTAGCTCTTTATGAACCCTGTTAAAGTCCTGGCCTTCACAACATCCTCTGACAAGGAGTTCCACAGGTTGACTGAGCACTGTATGAAGAAAAACTTTGTTTTAAACCTGGCACAATTGAATTAATTGGTAGCATTCTGCAGTCCAAAGTCTTGGTTAAATGTTCTACAAGTTGGACCTCATTGGTCCAGCACCCTTGGGACCTGACTGGTCCCAAACAAAGGGATTGGCCAGACCAGGGGAGGTCCCTCCCCTTCTGGCCCATGCTGCCACTGGGTTAGGGTGTCAGCCTACCCCCGCTCCGCAACTGCCTGGTTCCACATATGGCCAGGGATGGATCTGTGCGGCCAGGGCAGAGGGCCAGGGCTGTAGCTGTCACTGCGGCTGGAGCTCCCTGGCTGCTGGAGCCAGAACAGGACTGGGGCTGGAGCTCCACCACTGCTGCTGGGGATAGAACTTCTCCCCATGCCACCCGCTCCCCCCGCCTCTGACACTGGGCTCCCAGCCGAGTTGCTGGTGCTCCCTGTGGCACTTCTGCTTCACTGCCAGACCTCCCTGTTCCTGGTCTCTGTGGTCCAGGAACATCCATGGTCCAGCACAGAACACAGATGTGACCAGACCAGGACATCCCAGTTAAGGGAGGTACAACCTGTACTAGACTGTGTAAGTGAAGAGCAAACCACAATAACATGGATAGCACTGGGAACTCTGGCATCCAAACAATTATGAAGGCAATGACATCTTGACTTCAACCTTCCAAACGTTCCTTCTATCCCTGTAGTACAGCTACTGGAGTGTGTCACTGAACTTTCGTCCAATTCCTTTTAAGCTAGGGTACAGTTACATAAGCCAAAGCAGAAGGGGGTAGGCAGTGTTCCTCAGAACAGTGGGGAAGGAATAGACTCCATTTATAACAATGCCGTTTGGAGGGAATAAGTTCCCTGCTTGAGCACAAAGATAACGTCCAAATCTCTGAAAACCCTGCCATCGTGCACCTTGCCAGGATATCACACATTGGTGCCCAGGAATCTGCTTCTGCAACCCACTATAGACCAAGTAGTACCCTTCCTGTGGTCATGTGTTCTTCACAGCTTGACAAGTTATAGTCACGAGTCCCATTAATAATCCCAGAATAGTTTGGGAAGCCCATTCTTCAAAGAGGGCAGGGAGTTCAGGAACATGGTATATGGCCACCACCTTCATGTAAGTCACATAACTCACAAACCTCCACCAACTGGTTGGTCATGCACGTACAATAGTGTGGAGGATGTGGGGGACCCAGCTTGTAAAATGGCCATAGTGACTGCATGGGAACTGGCATTGACCCCCTCATGCATGTGGCCAGGTGCTGGAGGGACAGGGGGAAACTATTATCGCAGACCCAAGACTATCTGCCTCACGGTGAAAGAGGTTCTGGAACTACTAGTAGGCACCCCAGTCCCCATCAGTCTGTGCTAGTGGCCCTGCTTCAAACAACCAATCCACATATAGCCATGACAGCAGGCATCTGCTGCATCAACCAAGTTGCAGATGCCCCTCGCTCTCCCTCCCCATCTGAGTCCCAAGAGCTGCCTTAGCTAGAGCAGATACCACCCACCAAAGTATCCATCAGCAATTCAATGATGGTCTGCCTGAATCCTGAAATAGCAATGAAAATCCCACAGGGAAGAGTATTCCAGATACATGGTGCTGACTCCATTTGCATGGTGCTATGGATCCAAAATAGCCTAGTTGAATGAGCACTTACGGTCAAGTGTCATAGGACACACAAACAAGTCCTCACACCATATACAAATCAACCAAGCCCTACTGAGATGATAGCTAGCAAAGGAATATTTGCAGACACCTGACATTTGGGGAAAGATTCAAGTATTACCTGATTGCTATGGAAAAAGAGACAAATAGGAGGACTGAGTCAAAGATGAAAAAAGAGCTGAGGCTGTTCCAGCAACATGGGGAGCATACAGGGTATGTCTACACTACAGCATTAATTCAAACTAACAATTTGAATTAGTTTATTCGAACTAAGCTAATTCGAACTAGTGCATCTAGACCTAAAAACTAGTTCGAATTAGCATTTTGCTAATTCGAACTAGCATGTCCACATTGAGTGGACCCTGAACCGAGGTTAAGGCTGGCCGGAAGCAGTGCCAGCAGGGCATCAGATGAGGACTTAGAGCGTGGAGCTGCTATCTCAGGCTAGCCGAGGGCTGTGCTTAAAGGGACCCGACCCCCACCCCGGACAGACAGTTCTCAGGGTTCCCCGCTCGCTTGTCTAACTCGATGAGGGATAGCAAAGCAGCCCTGAATGCCCACACTCGGCACATCACAGCACTCGGCCATCAGCCTGGCTGCACTTGCCGCAGGCTGCCATCCAGGGGGGAGGGTCAATCGGGGGGCTGCAGGAGAGCTTCCACCCCGAGGAGCCACCCCAGTCCTCCCCATCGGGAGCTCGTACCCCATTCCTCCCTCACCTCCTTCCACTTACCCCTCCCTAGCCCCCCTTCATGATGTACAAAATAAAGGACACGTGTTTAAAAATAGAAACTCTCTTTATTTAACAAAACTCGGGGTGGGGTGGGGAGATTAACTTCTGGGGAGACTGGGAAAAGGAGGTGGGAGAGGGGAAGGCAACTAAAATGATCAGGGGTTTGGAACAGATCCCATATGAAGAGAGGCTAAAGAGACTGGGACTTTTCAGCTTAGAAAAAAGGAGACTGAGGGGAGATATGATAGAGGTCTATAAAAGCATGAGTGGTGTGGAGAGGCTGCATAAAGAAAAGTTCTTCATTAGTTCCCATAATAGAAGGACTAGAGGACACCAAATGAAATGAATGGGTAGCAGGCTTCAAACTAGTAACAGAAAGTTCTTCTTCACAAAGCAAATAGTCAACATGTGGAACTCCTTGCCGCAGGAGGCTGTGAAGGCTAGAACTAGAACAGAGTTTAAAGAGAAGTTAGATAAATTCATGGAGGTTGGGTCCATGGAGTGCTATTAGCCAGGGGGTAGAAATGGTGTCCCTGGCCTCTGTTTGTGGAAGGCTGGAGATGGATGGCACGAGACAAATGGCTTGGTCATTGTCTTTGGTCCATCCCCTCCAGGGTACCTAGTGTTGGCCGCTGTCGGCAGACAGGCTACTGGGCTAGATGGACCTTTGGTCTGACCCAGTACGGCCATTCTTATGTTCTAAGCTCAGGGTCAGGGGTCTCACTGGACCACCCTGATTTTCATGCAGACCTGCTCCTGGGTGGCCAGGCTGGCAGCTATCCTGCCCTAGACGGCCACTTTCCTGTGCCTAGTGCAGATGTCGTGGATGAGGTCCACGATCTCAGCACTAGACCAGATGGGCGCCCGCCTCTTGCGGCCCCAGGCAGGCTCTTGAGAGCCGTCAGCCTGGTCCCGGGAAGAGGCGGAGGGCTGGGTGGCAGCGGGTGGCTGGCTCGTGCCGTGCCAGATGCAGGGTCTGCTGGCTGGGTGCTGGCAGGCTTGCACCTGGCACGGGCACCGTAGCCAGACCATGCCCCTTTAAGGGCTCTGGGGCCGGGAGGGGGGCAGAAGAGTTTCCCTGGTGGTGCCCAGAGTGGCCACCAGGGAAACCTGGGGAGGGCTAGCCTCCCACTAGTTCGAATTAAGTGGCCACACAGCCCTTAATTCGAACTACTTAATTCGAACTAGGCGTTAGTCCTCATAGAATGCGGTTTACCTAGTTCGAATTAAGCGCTCCGCTAGTTCGAATTAAGTTCCAACTAGCGGTTTGTATGTGTAGCGCCCATTAAAGTTAATTCGAACTAACAGCTGTTAGTTCGGATTAACTTTGTAGTGTAGACATACCCACACAGTGCAATTTTGAGGAAAATCTCATGATTTTTTAAAATATTTCTGTAGGAGGTAGGGGAGGGGAGTGAAAGGTTTTTTTGAACTGGATATCTGTACTTAGGAGTGCTTTCCCCATCAGATGATAGCAGCATTAAGGTCAGACCTGTCTTGAGTTTATGGATTTTGACTGCCTCCCTTTGATTTTAAGCTTTTAGGAGGACTACTTTATATTAGCCCTTTTATTTTTTAACCTTTAAAAATACTCAGATCTTGAGACACACCAGAATAATGGGAAACTGATAGATGAATAACACAAACACAGAGATGACCCTGTAACTAAGCCTCTTTGAAACTAATTGTCTAGCCATTGCCCCAGCATCGATGAAAGGATGTGGAGTGAGTTTGATACACAGTGTATTGTATAGCTCAATCCTGACATTAGTGGGCTGTTTGATTTCCTTTGTCAGGAATAGATTAGAAGTTCACCTCTATTTCTCAACCAAGCCAAAAGCTTTATAAAAAAGTCTTTGCAAAGAAGAATGCTATACAGCGAGAACACAGAGTAAAAGATTCAGCATGGAAGCAATGTTAAAAACAGATCTAGCACACACTTTCAGGGTCAGTGAGAAGAGGGCTGGTGCCACAATGTAAATACAATTTTTAAAAAAGCATTTTAAAAATTAGAAATTAATCTAGACTGAACTAACAATGTCTTGTTTGAGCAGCAGCCTTGCACTCCTGACCTCCACATAAAAATAGGACTGAACCAAACTCCTAGGAAATGGGCTCTGTGAAGATCTAGATGTATGGTTTGGGCTTGTTTTTATAAATACCTGCTGCTTCTTGCATACAATTTTATTCTCTTAATGCTTCGAGGCCAATTCTTGCATTGACTAATTCTTATCCCGGTAAGAGACTTATTACAATAATTGAGAGATTTTCTGAGTAAAGTCTGTAGAATTTGATACCCATTAAATCAAATAATCAGATTAGGCATCTCACAAAAAGGAGCATTATTTTTTTATTTTTTTTTTTTTAAATAGGAAATGATCATTTAGATTATGAGAAGAAAACTTCTAATCCAGGGAGGCATTAGAACTCCTGCCACTATAACAATGTAGGCCTTTTGTTTTACCATAGCACCTAGGAGTCCTAACTATCAACCAGGAGCTCCTCATGCCAATCAGGAGCAAGTAGCTGGTCCCTGCTCCAGAAATCTTACACTCTTATTAGAGTGTGAGGATTTATGCTAATTCAACTGCATTGAAGTGCTTTGCCAGGATAAGCTTTTTGCTCAAGGAACTCGTGTAAGTTTGAAGAAGTGTTACAAGCGTGTTTGTGGATATAGGATTGTACAGTATAATTATACAGGTTAGATCTCCCTGGTCTGGCACCCTCAGGACCCGACTGGTCCCAAACAAGGGAGTTTGCTGAATCAGGGGAGGTCAACACTGTCTCCCACTCCCAGCCTTGCTGCTGGACTCCTAGTCAAATCCATGTCTTGCTGGACCAGAGAGTCCTGGTTTACAGAGTTTCGACCTGTACAGGAAAATGTTCTAGCACAGATCTGGTTCTAAATGTACGAGGTACTGTTTTAACAAGACAATGATACTTGAGTGGGAGGCTTGTCACCTCAAACTCAATCTCACATGTGCCAGCACCACTGGGGAAAAGTGCAGTGCCAGGAAGGGAAAAGAAGTGCGTGCAGAACAAAACAGCACTAGTCGAGATGGTGAATGCAGAACTTCTGATCAGACAACTAAGGGTGCCTTTACCTGTGGCACCAGTACAGTTTAAGCCTAAATGGCCCAATCTGAAGGTATTTGAATACAGTGTTCCAAAAGAAAATTCAGTTACAACAAAACTTCAGTGGTTGGCACAAAAGCAAGCGCTACCCTAACTGAGACCAGGGGAAAAAAGTTTCTCAGGTATTTGGAGCTTGGCACAGGTCCTATTTACTCAAAAAAAGGTTTCTCTGGAGGAAACAGGTTCATATTTTGCTGCACTGAGAAACACAAAGAAGCCCCCACCACAGGGAAACCCATTAGCAGTAAGAACACAGTCTGGAAGATAGATCCGATGGTGATGGGGATAATGCCACTTGCAACTGGACTGATTCATGTGCTAGGAGGGATTTATTTGGGTCCACTGATTTTTGCAGAGATCTTTTAAAAAGGTGTACTGCTCTTTCCTCTTCCCTGTTACTGAATGCAGTGTGGACTGCTAGCACAATGCTATCAGCTGCACAGAATTTGGACAATGTGCCAGAGTTAAATTGAGACCCTTACCAGTTCTGATGAGTTAAGGAACCCTATATCTTGCAAATATTAACTTTAATTTCTGGAAGATCTGTGTGGATGAAGTCGGTATAACTATAGCCAAGTCAATGTATCTGCAGGAACAATCAATTATGTATGTACAGGCAGTCCCCAGGTTACGTACAAGATAGGGACTGTAGGTTTGTTCTTAAGTTGAATCTGTATGTAAGTCGGAACTGGCATCCAGATTCAGCCACTGCTGAAACTGACCGCCAGTTCTGACTTACATACAGATTCAACTTAAGAACCCCAAGCATCCCCAAGTCAGCTGCTGCTGAAACTGATCAGCAGCTGATTCCAGGAAGCCTGGGGCAGAGCAACTCTGCCTCGGGCTTCCTGTAGTCAGCGCTGGTCAGTTTCAGCAGCGGCTGACTTGGGGACGCCTGGGGCAGAGCAGCTGGGGTGCTGCTGGGTTGCTCCAGTAGCACCGCTCCTCGGCGCTACTGGACCAACCCAGCAGCACCCCCGCTGCTCTGCCCCAGGCATCCTGATTCAGCTACTGCTGAAACTGACCAGCAGCAGCTGAATCAGGACCTGGGGCAGAGCAGCTCGGGTGCTGCCGGGTTGGTCCAGTAGTGCCCAGAGCGGCGCTGCAGGACCAATCGGCAGCGCCCCAGCTGCTCTGCCCCAGGGTCCAAAACAAAAGCCTGGTCTGCTGGGGGGGGGGGCACACTAGCTGCGCCGTGCCCCCCCCCCCTCCCCAGCAGACCAGGGACACGGGGAGCAGAGCCGCAGCGGCAGCGGGGTGCCGCGCCTCTGAGGCTTTGCTCTGGCAAAGTCTCAGAGGCGCGGGACCCTGCCACTGCTGCGGCTTCAGTCCCCAGCAGACGGTCCCCAGCAGACCACAGGCACCGGGACTGAAGCCGCAGCAGTGGCAGGTTCCCGCGCTTCTGAGGCTTTGCTCTGGCAAAGCCTCAGAAGCGCAGGAACCCGCCCGCTGCCCCTGGTCTGCTGGAGACGGTCTCTAGCAGACCAGGGGCACTGGAGCAGCTTACGAACAGGGCTCTCTCGCCCCGGAGCTCGCAGGTAGCAATCCGCCACCTCGACCTCCGGGGTGAGAAAGCCCCGTTCGTAAGTGCGGATCCGACATAAGTCGGATCCGCGTAAGTCGGGGACTGCCTGTATTTCCTATCCAGAAAGAGGAGTATATGGCAATCTGCTGCCAAGGTCTGTCGGTTAGATTTGTAGAAAAGTAATGGTTCCAGAAAGGTGTTTACCTTGTTACTTATTTCACAGCCATCTGCTAAACTCTGAATTTGCCTATTCAGACTAGGCTACTATATGTATTCTTGGGATCATGCCCTACATTGTATTCCTTGATGTGTCTCAGAGTCTTACCATAGAGGTAAGAATGTGTTATCCTTTCAGAAATAGGCCATCAGCTATATGAAAGTCATTTCAGTCCGGTCAATATAGTAGTCTGACTCCTTCAATCCTATTTTTATGGAGGAGGGGAATGGATAGCGGGAGTTCAATCAATTTCTGGAAAGATTCAGCCTTGAGATGTTCATTTCTAGTTTGCTGGAGTTGGCTGGCTGGCAGGTGTAGGAATTGCTGCCAGAAGATCAATTAAGACTTGGACATCTTCTGCTAAAGCATTTTACTCTCGCATTGGTGGCTTCTCAGTGGAGATTCTAGACAGGCTGTCTGCTACTATGGGTGTTTTCCCTGGTATGTGTTGAATGCTTTAAAAAGTCACATCAGCCCTTAGGACAGGGGTGGGCAATAATTTCTGAAGCAGCCCTGGGCCACCCCAGATGGAGCGGGGCCTAAAAAGAAAGGGGCAGGGCTACCCCCTCCCCCCAGACCAGGATTGGTCTGGGGGTGGGGGGACTCCCTTTCCCACTAGGCACCCATGCCCTGGAAGAGGCTTGGCATGCTCCCCCCACCCCAAGGCCAATGAGGGCCTGGGGGCAGGGGAGCATGGGAAGCCTCCTTCTGCCCTGCAAGGAGCATGTGGCAGTTTGAAGTGCTGCAGGCTCCTCGCAGGGCCGGGGCAATGCAAAGGAAGCTTCATGCAGCTCCCCTGCCCCCAGGCCCTGATTGGCATGGGGTGGGGGAGCACACGAAGCCTATTCCGCTCTTCTCCCCCCCCCCCCCCGTCCCTCGCCCTTCCCCTCCCCTCCGTCAGCAGCACGCAGCACTTCAAAGCACCATGTGCTCCTGGCAGGGCGGGAAGCGGCTTCGGACGCTACCCCACCCCTGATTGGCCTGGGGGTGGGGGAGCAGCAGGGCCACTGCAGGACGGAGCCACCCACTTGGCGGGCTGGATCCAGCCCGTGGAGGCCCTTTTGCCCATCCCTGCATTAGGACAAGGTGCTTGGGGGAGTGTGACCGACCACATGCTCGCTCAACCCCTGTCCTTCATGGCTTATTAAATTGAGCCGAGAAGGGATCACTGGTTGGATCCAGGGGATTATTAATGCGTCTTTTAGATCTGGGATGGTTCCCATCACCTTGAAAGCGGTAGTGATAAAGCCATTCCTTAAGAAGCCTTCCCTGGACCCACATGATGTGAGTAACTAATCACCCAGTTGCTAGTATTACTTTCTTGGGCAAGATACTTGAGCGGGTGCTAGTGTTGCAACTCCAAGCTTTCTTGGAAGGAACGGATTATCTAGATCCATTTCAGTCTGGCATCAAGCCTAGTTTTGGAACAGAAGCCACCTTAGTTGCCCTGGTAGACGACCTACGCCAGGAGGGAGACGGGGGAGTGCATTCCTGTTGATTCTCTTGGACCTCTCAGTGGTTTTCGATACCATCAATCAGGATATCCTTCTGCAATGCCCAGTGGAGCTGGGTATCTGAGGCACTGTCTTACAGTGGTTCTAGTCCTACCTGTCAGGACTCTTTCTGGTGGCGACGCTTGGGGGCTGCAGCTTGAGACCGTGGTGATTGTGCCAAGGGGTCCCTCAAGGTTCCATCTTGTCCCCTCTGCTGTTTAATATATACATGAAACCACTGTGAGAGGTCATAAGGCGATTTAGAGGACAGTGCCATCAACATGCAGATGACACTAAACTCTGTTTCTCTGTGACATTGGATCCAGATATGGTGGCTATCAATCTGAACCAGTATCTGGCGGCATTGATGAGCTGGATGAGGTTGAATAGGCTGAAGCTGAATCCAGATAAGACTGACATCCAGTAGGTCAGGAAACCATTTGTCCAGGAATGTGGTGTGTTTCCTGTTCTGGACAGGGTCACAGTCCCCCTCGTCCCCCTGAAAGAACAGATACGCAGCTTAGGATTACTCCTGACCCTTTAACATTTTAAAGTCAGATTTCCTCAGTGGCCAGACGTGCCTTTGGGCAGCTTTGGTTGATCCACCAGCTGCAACCCATCCTGAATAAGAATGACTTGGTTATAGTGATTCATGCTCTTGTCACATCCCAATTGGATTATTGCAATGCGCTTTACGTGGGGATGTCTTAGAGTCTTTGGAAGCTTCAACTGGTCCAGAATGCAGGTGGTCGAGTTTAAACGAATACTTGTTATATAGAGCACATTATGCCAGCACTCCAGCAGCTGCACTGGCTTTCGGTATGTTTCTGGGCACAACTCAAGGTCTTGGGGTATGTCTACACTACCCCGCTAGTTCGAACTAGCGGGGTAATGTATGCATACCGCACTTGCTAATGAAGCCCCGGGATTTGAATTTCCCGGGCTTCATTAGCATAACCGGGGAGCCGCCATTTTTAAATCCCCGCTGCTTCGAACCCCGTGTAGCGCGGCTACACGGGGCTCGAACTAGGTAGTTCGGACTAGGGTCACTATTCCGAACTACCGTTACTCCTCGTGGCTGCCGCGCTGAGCCGATGAGCGCGGTAGTCGACATCAAAGGCATTTGTCGACCACCCAGGTATGCCTCATGCCAGGAGGCATACCTAGGTGGTCGACAAATGCCTTTGATGTCGAAACCCGCGCGTCCAGACTACCGCGCTGAGCCGACAAACAGCTGATCGGCTCAGCGCGGCAGCCATGTAAATTTAAATGAAGCGGCGATTATTTAAAGCACTGCTTTGTTTTCCTATGCCTGGTAGTCTAATCTACATGCCTCTGACGACAGAGGCATGTAGTCTAGACGTACCCATAGTCTTTGTATTGCTGGCAACCCTAATAAGGGAAGTGTAGTCATTGTATTACGTATACTCTGTTGACAAATTTTTCGTCTTTTCTCTAGTTTCCCAAGGAATTGGTCACAAGCATCCAATA
This sequence comes from Pelodiscus sinensis, assembly GCF_052426305.1. Lineage (NCBI taxonomy): Eukaryota > Metazoa > Chordata > Testudines > Trionychidae > Pelodiscus > Pelodiscus sinensis. The sequence goes on along the minus strand of NC_143058.1, from coordinate 30,717,709 downwards.
TAGTGTTACTATTTTAGTATATTATATAGTGTTAGAATCTTATCTGGTCCTTGCAGGTCTCCATCCATTTATAACCATTTATTTAAAGAGCTGTGACCACTGCCCCAGAGTCAGTTTTAAATTTAAAAATTTGTGATAATTTAGACTTATGCTTATATAGCAACATGTTGCCTGTTCTGTTGAGAACATAGTCCCTAGAAGCAAGGGCTCAAAGTCATCTGAAGATCATACTCCCTCTTGGAGTGTTTCCACTGCTTTTAACTCCTGATGACCTACATGCTATTGAAAGAAGTCACATTTTGGGGCTTCCCCTTCTGTTACTTGAGTTGAACATCACTGTTATAAGTTGTTTGATACCTTGCCATATCTTTCACAGTTTTTCCAAGCATCCTTTGTATGACAGTTCTTTGGATTTCACTCTCTAGTTGTGCACTACTCTTCTGTTAGAAGCCTTCTTCCATATTTGTGACTCTTCTTTTTTACTTTGTCAGTATTGTCTCTGTCGTGTAAAATTGACCATGGTCTTGCGCATGTTGCCCATACTGCCACACAAAAGCCCCTCAAGAAAAACACAGGTTGCTGAGGCGGATCCAGAGACAGAGCTTGAAGTCTCGGGTGCTCAGCACAGTTCTCAGTAAACGGAACTTAACTTGGCAAGCACCTGGGCCAAAAAGATAAGAGCAGGGACACAAGCTGTTCCATACACTAAGTTAAAGAGCACTAAAAAAAACAGGACAAGATAGGAATATGAGAAATAAGCTGTCAAATACATCAGTTATCAAGCACCTGGAGCAGGGAAGCAAAAACATAGCTAGCTTTCACATGTGCCAGTCATGTCTGCATCAGGCACTGACCACAATGCCTTGAGGCAGACGTCATGTCACAAGGAAGAAACCCTAATATGGTACCGGATATCAAATAACCCTAATATGGTACTGGATGTCAAAATTATAGTATAAAGCAACCTGAACCTTAAGCTCGGGGAGGTTCCGTATCAAGATAGAAGGCACATATCGTCCAGCCTGGCTAAGAGGTTGATCACCCAAGACTGCCTCCCACTCACTGAATCACGAAAGGGTGTACAAATCCAGAGCATGCTACACATTGTTTTTTGACTGTGTATCATAATTGTCACTGGGTTTGTAAGTATTGCTTAATATATTATTTATCAGCTTAGCAATAGTTAGTTGTATTGTATTAACCATATTGTATAATGGTACCACACCTACGTCTAAATAAGAAGTAGGAGTAGAACTGAGGGGTTGTTAAGTGAATAGGCAAACTAATATTCTTTAATGTATGTTTTATTTGCATGCTACATTGTCTTAAACAAATCAGAGACAGTTATTTAATATAATCAGATTGTAGTCAATAAAGTTTGTAATTGGTTAAGTACATTTAAGTTCGGGCTTTCCTCCTTCGTGGCCCCAGTCCCTTGCCACAAAACGCCATCCCTAGACAATCTTTCAAGCCTCTGGTTCATCAGTCTCATGCAGTCTTCCCAGTGCTGCTAACATGTCAGCCACTTGCTGTTTCTTTAGGATTTCTTGCATTTTTAGCTTTCTTATAGCTTGATAGATCACTTGAACTCAAGCTGTCCTATCCTGTCTCTTATTAACTGTTCCTTAACAGTTTGCTTCACACTGCAAATGCAGGATTGAACTGCAGCAATAGAAGTTTCTACTGTTTCCTCTTATTCCTGGAATGTCCCGTTAGGTTTGGCAATTTCAGATATATTCTTTCCACCCATGAAATAGGTATCTAAAGCCTCTTTTATTCTGCAGTATTTTTTCCTTTATCATCACTGAGGGACAGCACATAGATGACACCATCTACAGTAACACCCTTGACAAGTATCAGGGCATTTACATGATGTTGTGGTGTTCTCTCAAGCCAAAAGCTACTGAGATCATAAGCACCAACTCCATGGGTACTCTGGAGTGGGAGCGCTCACAGAAAACAAGTAGTGGGTGCTGCTGCCACCTCTGAGGAAGTTGAATTAAGAGAATCCAGAGCAACTGCTGTGGGCTAAGTCACATATGACTAGACCTGTTCTGCTGAATCACTGCCTTGCTGCCAGTTACTCACATTTGACCCCCCCATCACACTGCACTAAGTTACAACTGACACTGACCATGTTGTGATTGATATCACAGCAGACTGCAATGACTCAAATAATCATCTACTTATTTCTTTCATCTGGATCCAAATATTTAGCATTTGAGTGATGAAATAGATAAATATCCTTGGATACAAGATGGCTTTTATCCAACAAAGCAAACCATTCCACCATCCAAAGAAAGCATGAAAAATTACCATAGGCGGCTTTTAACTTAGTACATGTTAACATTCTCTAAGCAGTAACGTTCATATTTAAATGCATTAAAGGCCAACCTAGCAAAACACATAAGCTATTAATCAAAGGCTAGGCACAAGAGCCATTGTAGTCAAGATAAGAAAGGCCTACATTTGTGCTATCCAAAGAAGGGCAGAGGAAATCAATAAACTCTTCTAAAATGGAAACCTTTAGGAAAAAGTGATGTTTTTCAGTATAGCCGTCTTAATGTGTTTTGGACGCAAGATTAAAGAATCATTAGTCACCCTTTGACTTGAATACAAACACTAATGATTTAAGTAATCAGAAATATTAATAACTATTCAATTCAGTGCTGCCACATATTATTTAGTAAAATTTAACAGACTACTATGAATAGAGCACGTCACTGCTAGCTACCCTGTTTCATGTCCAGCAGCATTCTAACTACACAGTATTTTACTTCCTGATAATCAAAGAGATTGTGTGTGGCCTTGTATCCATCCATGGTCTATTTATAGCATCTAAAGTAGACACAATAAATCAATTGCTGAGCACTTTCCCGTCAATTCCAGTATTCCAGCAGGATGAGAAGCATAGTCAGAGCAACCCCCACCAGCCTCAGTACATGGAAGACACCATAGTAAATATGTCAACTTTAGCTACACTATTTGTGTAGCTGAAGTTGCAAGAGTAGGTTCATGAGGGGGAAGAGGTTAGTGTAGAGGAGGCCAAAGACTTGAAGACAGCATCTTTGCAATGAATCACAGTTAACCAGTTGTGAGCAATGCATTAGAGACTTCAATTAAAGAGCATCTCTCAATGTGAAAGTCTGCTCTATAAGATACTATTTGCCATTGAGCTGAAGCATATCTGAAAGGAATTCTTGATTCCATTAAGAGTGATAATTAGGATATTTACTGTTACAACTATTAAAAAGTCCCTACTTTCAGGCAAGTTTATTGACTTTAATGGCTCCACTGATCAAGGTCTTAGACTTTGACTGGATTTTCATGTTACTTGTTCAAACATGTAACTGAATTGATTTGTGATAAGGTACAACAGATCAAGATAGCACTTTGCATATGCAAACTTGTGCACAGCTTTTTGAGCACTAAAGTTGTACAGAAAAGTTCTCAGATTTTTTTAATTTAATGAGAATAAAAATAAGTATCATAAAAAAAATCCTACAAAGAAAAAAAAGACAGGTGCATTCTGTATATTAGATACCAAATATTCGAGAGCCACTTTAAGTATTTATTCACTAAGGGACAGATTGTGGTTTTCTTATTCAAATTGGACAGCACAGGATTCTGCAAGTATTTCAATTAAAAATCAAGAGCACCAGTCAGAGTGCAGTACTGCCCAAAATAAGTGAAGGTGGCAGAACCTGTAGCCAAGACTTCAAATACTAAGAAAAGGTTTTATCCTACCAAACGTATCATAACAATGGTTTGTAGCTAACAGCTATGTTTCTGAGATCTGTTCCAGTTTTGTAACATTATTTAATAGTTCGTTAAGCTTATAAGAAGCACATGCAATTTTTTTCAGAGGAAAAAGCAATATGCTGTGTTTATTGGGACTACAACGTAAAAAGGCAACATATGCATCCATTCACACACACACCAGTCCTCTTTACGTTATTATAGTTACCAGTCTGTGGCTTGGACCAATCTAATAGCCAGTTAGATAGGGTTCGGTCCTGGAAAGACTCAGAGCATGAGATCATGACTGACAGAACCCAGATTCTCTTCTCGGGCCCAAAGTCCCATGGCAAGGCATCCATTTTTATAGGAGTTTCTTCTGATAAACTCTCAAACCTGTTTCTGCATTACGTTGTAATTCCTTACTTTGCAACAAATAGTTATTTCAAGATTGCTTTCATTGTCGTTCTTCATCAGCATCTTGATGCCTTTCTGCTTTTAGTTGGATTTTAGTATTTGGGGGCGGGGGGGGGGGAAAGGTGCGTTAGCTTCAGGGTTGTTCAACTGCCTCACATTAGTCAAATACAATGAGGCACCAAAGGACTGTCCAGTGTGCCCAGAGTACCTTTGGGCATTGCAATGGCCTTCAATCTTCCCCTCCATGCACACTTTTTTTTTCGTCACAAAGATTACATAGTTTCTTTTGTTAAGACAAAAACAGTACAGAACATTTTAAAACTTTGTTTTCCATAATAAAAGGCAAATACAAACGTTCTTAGAATTATTCTTTCAGCATAAAATTTAAGGGCAAATGGTGACCATAATAAGTCACGAGAACTGTTCTGGTCTGTTTCTGCCTCGACAGCCTGTCTGATGCAGTTTTACCAACTGCACTATATCATTCCTCTCTGCTAGTCAGAAAAGGTGCAGCAAACCATTTTACATAAAAAAGTTACTACAAGTACCTAATTATACTATTACTACAATTGCATGGTTACATTTTCTGCTATTCTTATTCGTACCCATAAGAGAACCAATTTAGATGTTACCAAAAGCATTTAGTGCCACTTTAATTTGCAGGAAAAAGTTAGATCTTTTCCCAAAAGACACAAAGTAAAGGTGAATTTTTTTCCTGTAAGAAAGAAGCAGATCATCATCATCATATGTGCCTATGTGCTTTGTGCTGCCACACATATCCAGCAACAGCATGTTTCAGTCTTTGTTCTTGACAAAGCTAATCAGATGCTGTTCTATAAGTATTCTGCAGGTTCTCCAAAAAAAATATAAACCTAACTGGATATAGCTGAAATTGAGTGATCTATATTTGTAAATGACACACGATGTGGGAAGGATGGGTGTTGATCATTTGATTTACAAATCAATCACCAAAATATATTTTAATTTAAATCCAGATTAATGCAAGTATCGAATCATTTCCCAAAGTTACCGGAAAAACTTATTATAAAACAAGAATGTTATGTCTTTCCCACCCCTTTTACAATAAACAGTAGTAATGGACTTGATTTCTAATTTCCTTAGAGAATAATTCTCTCCTAATGTTTAGGCATGTATTGTGCTAAGACTCTTAAAATTCTGAGTTATTGCAAAAACTGAGTTGCCATCTATGTATATTCTTCTGCTGCTGTTGGAAGAATAAAATATTTGTCTTGTACAATTTGAAACACTTGAAATGTTAAATTGCTTGGAGATGCTTAAAAATAAAAAGAGATAAGATATTGTATATCAACTGAGGGATATTCTCAGTCAATTTTATTACAAAAAGAACAAGAAATGGCCTCCATTTTTATGACACTTTTTTACAATTCATTTCTTGACATTTATTTTTCTGTAGCTCCAGCCACATTTTAGAGAATACCACAAGAATAGCCATACAGAGTCAGACCAGTGGTTTTCTGGCAATGGTCACTGCTAGATACTGGGGAAAGACTGAACAGAACTGGGCAGTTTGAATGATAATACTCTGTTGTCCAGTCCCAGCTAACATCAGAGGTTTAGGGACAGCCAGTTGCATCCTTGACCATCTTGCCTAATAGTCCATCAAAAGCTGCCTTTCGTTAACTTATTTAATTCTTTTTTAAAACCTAGTTATATTTTTGGCCTTCACAACATGGCCTGCTAACAAGTTCCACATGTTGTCTATACATTGTGTGACTACTTCCTTATGTTCGTTTTTAAACCTGCTACCTATCAATTTAATTGCATGACCCCAACATCTCTCTTATTCATTCTGATTAAAGAGAAATTAGTAGCTTCAGGCAAAATTAATCCCACACCAGAGATGTGAGGCCTATTATTTATGTTACAATAGCAGGCAATTAATTTTATTGTGGTAGCACCTAGGAGCCATAATCTAAGGTCCAGGTGCCCATTGTCCTAGTCACAATACAAAGACTATTCCTACATCTGAAAACCTTACACTTTAAGTATTATATGAGAAACAAATACAACTAACAGATGGGAAATATCTGGTACCAATGAGACAATCGGGCGGATACAGGGCAGGGCGAACAGGGCGGCCGCCCCGGGCCCAGCACTTCAAGAAACCCTGCACATGCGCTGTGGCACCACCATGCACGCACCATGGCAAAGGGGAGCCCCGTGAAATTGTGCTACCCGGGGCCCCGCAAAATGGTCATCTGCCCCTGGAGACAATTATAAGCAGTGTGGAAAGCAGAAGTCACAGCATACCAGCTGCCTAATCAGTGCAGGGACTTCCATTGGCATCATGGCAGAGAGGAGCTTTAAGAGCTATCTGAAGGAGGCCTTGTGAACATTAATCAAGAGTTTTCTCCATGTATTAGGTGTTGCATAGGAGAAAGTGTGAAGAGAATTGTTGGAAAATATGACAAATGGGCAACACTGCCATGACTGGAGTGGCGGACATCCTGACACCATGTAAGACAGTGGTTCTCAAGCTTTTTGGCCCATGGCCCATCGCAAACCTTTCCATGGACCACCAATTGCTAATGGAAACTTGCCATTAATTAAATTATTATGCCGGAGCCATTTTGCCAGTGCTGCAGCTCGGGAGAACAGTTTAATTTAAACTAGTCAGAAAGGAAATCTCTAAATATATAAAAAAGTTTTTCCTGCTGAGTGACAGAATGATGTTATCATGCTCATTGGCCTCTTTTGCGGCTGCGGGGGAGGAGGGTTGGAGAGCATTGTGAGTATAGCACAGCCCCCTTGTATTAATTTAGTAAACAGATGAAGCGTTTTAACTCTCTCATGTTAGTTTAGCAAATTTAAATCAATAGTTAATTTTAAATTATGTCCAGCACAAAAGGTTTCAATGTTTTCTTTTGGGGTGGGGAACCTTTTTTGGATCGGGGACCACTGACCCACCAAAAAAAAAAAATCAGTTGGGGACCACACAAGTGAGAAGCAACAAAAAGCCTCCAAACGTCTCTCACTGACGAGGCCCCCAACAGACACCTTCTCCTCTGGCACTCCAGCCCCATGGTGGGGGAAGAGGGAGGCACAGGCAGGATTGAGGTTCAGGGTTCCCATGGGCTGGATTTACTGTTCTGGGGTTAGTGGATTTTGTGGCTTCCCCTCGTTTGTCCCCACCCCAGAGCCTGGGGTGGGGGGCTTAGTGTGCAGGACAGGGCTGCCACTAAGTCAGATAGGGATGAGGGTGCAGGATCTGGGCAGCAGGTGGGGTTTGGAGGGGGTGAGGGTGGGATGTCTGGTGGGGGGAAAGATACAGGAACAAGCTGGGGGTGAGGAGTCTTGGCAGGGCATTAGGGTTCAGGATCTGGTCATGAGAGGGGCTCTTACCTGGCTTCACACCCCTGTTGCTCCCAGGCATGGCCTCCCACGGCTTCCATTGGCCGCACTAGCACGTCACTGTGTTGCCATTCCCCCAGTGGGGCGGGGGAGGGGAGAGTGGCAGCATATGGAGCTGCTTGCTCTGTCTCTCTCTGAGCTGATCTGTCAGGGAAGGTCAGGGCTTTCTTCACCACCACAATCACCCCTCGCACCCTCTGAGCAGGAAGCCAGAGCTGGTGCTCCAGCCTCACAACAGCCATGAAGCTGGAGTGCCAGCCCAGGTTCCCCGCTGCAGAAGAGGGAGGAGGGGGCTGAGCTTAAGCCGCAGACCACCTGTAAGGTAGCCATGGACCACGAGTGGTCCACAAACTGCAGTTTGAGAACCACTGATATAAGATGTAGAATAGGCATAGAGGGCCTTACAAGCAAAAACAGGTACCATAAGTTTGATTCAGTGGAGAAGGGGAGCCTATGTGAAGCAAAGTTAATGTGGTTGAAGTGTGGTTCTAAAGAGGGGGCCGAGTCCAAGGTTACTCCCAGGTTACAGGTCTGAATATCAAGGATCACGATTATCTTTGACAACTGAGAAAGGAGGAAGGAATTAAGGCAAAGATTTAGAGTTCTGTTTTGTCTGTGTTGTGTTTACACTGCTAGTTAGACAAGCCAAGAATTTAGTTTGAACAGAACAAGACAAATCCAGAGAGAAGAGGTAGATCTGTATATCATCTGCATAGAAATGCTAGTGTAAGTCATGTTTGCGAATGACATGTCTCAGAACTCCAAGTAATACACATAGTTGGGCAACTTGTCCTAGTAAGGACGGAAGTAAATTAAATCTAAGTTATGCACAAGCTTCAAGCCCAGTAATTTGTTATATACACTAATGCACAGATAATGCCACTAACAAAAATTCCATTTTTAGTTATTAAACATTAATCTAGCATAGCCAATTACACTTCACATATCAAACCTATCATCTAGTTTATCCAAAGTAATTGTTGCAACATTTTCCAATTACAACAACATACATTCAGGCAGGAACAGCATACAATATAGCTCTGTGCTGACCATTTCAGCTTATTTTGTAATAGTGTGCCAGTGGGCTGGGTGCAGTATGCACAGGTATCAAGATTAGCTTCCTGCCTTGAAGAGCTTGCAATATTCGACCATTCTGTCCATCCTTATTAGCATATTGGTCTGAACTCGACACTAAATAGTACTTCGAAAAAGTCTTTATTTTCTAGTCATGTACAGCGGGATTCCTAAACTACCCTCTACCTCCTTCCTTCCCCCCGCCCCGGGCAGGCCTACCTGTGTAGCTTTAATAGTCGCCATGGCCCACTATTAACACACATCCTTTGGGGGAGGGGCCCTGAGGTGTGCATGTAACCTCCCACCTCGGCAGGGATCAGGGCTAGCAAGGGGGCCAAAGGGCCAGGCAGGGGCCACAGGCAGCCCCTGCTGATACTCCCAGCTTACAGACTGCCTTGAGATGGTCATCTGCAGCCATGCCCCAGCTACCCACAGGCACCCCCCACCTAGGAATGGAGTAAAGGCTTGTGGCTTTACAATGCTGAACAGAGGCAGGTGCTCAGGCTGGGCCTGGCCATTACCTAGGGCCTGATCATGGCATTGCAGAATCCAGGCAAAAAAACAGCAGCACCACTGAGCCTTTATCCTGGGGGGCTAAAAGAGGGCATGGGAATAGCCATAGGGTTACCATATTTCAAGTTCCCAAACTCAGGACACTGCTGGGGGAGGATGAGCTGGAAGGGAAGCCAGCCTCCTCACTCTTGAGGTGGGGCACATCACACTCCTTGTCATTATGGCAGGGCAGCTGATACAAGCCTGGTATACAGCACCATCCCATCAGTCAGTGCCTCCCTGCAGGCCTCTTCCCCTCCCCAGGGCAGGGATCTGGGACCTCACCCTGTCACCCCTCCCAGACAGGCTCAGAGGCCCCACAGAAGGGCCAAGAGCCCAACGGAGAGGTGTTTGGCAGCTCCACTTGCGGCTGCTAACCCTCAAGTCTCCGCCAGCTGCCCTGGAAATTTCTACTTCTCCAGCCCAACCCATTCTCCTGGCCTCTTCCCAGCAGCTCCACCTTGTCCAGTGGGCAGCAGAGGGCAATCTGGCCACCGGCGATGGCCACCACCCAGGGCTGGAGGAGCCTATTCTGCCAGTGTATAGAACTGGGAAGACAAGAACCCCATGCGAGGCTGTCTCTTGGGGGTTCATGGCCCAGGGCAACCCTAGGTGCCGTGTCTGGAGCAATTGTTCAGGAACTGTCATTCACTAACAACCCTTCCCACCCCAAGGTACCTTCCTTCCTCCATTCCTGCCTTAGCCTGCAACTGGAGGGACGTCAACTCCTTGAAATGTGTTATCTTCTTATGTTAAACAATCTGTTCCATCTCTATTTTACTCTGACACTGAATAGGTTTCCTAGATCCAAAAGAGAGAGCAGAGTGTAAGCTTGAAAGCTTGTCTCTCTCAGCAATAGAAGTTGGTCCAATAAAAGTTATTACCTCACTCACAGTGTCTCTCTAACATCCGGAGACCAATATGGCATACAGTTTATTGTTAGTCTCACAAAATAATCCCACTGGATTAAATATAAAAGGTGGTTGGTTTTTCAAACTGCCATTTATTCAGCAAGAATTGTCCATGTGAAATGTTCTGCTAAGCCTGGTATTAGCAGATCAACCTCTTTGACAAAATATATTAGTGAGACTGACTTTTTTGCCTTCCTTCACATAATAGTTTGGCTGAGAGAGAAACTCCATACATTTTTAACTGGTGGCTGCTTTTTCCCAGCTTTGATATTTGACTGAAAGGCTCTCCCCCAATCAGTTTTCATGTTTTACACTCTAGCAACACAAGATCATTGTAACTACCTTGAGACCCACACATGTCTCACCCAGGGCCATAACTTTCATTTTGCTAAACAAAGCTTCTTGTAGGAGGGTCAGCACCAAATTACACTTGAGTGGAAGGAAAATTATTGGCCTACTGTGGATCTACTCTGAACCATGCCATTATTATTGTTTTTTCCTGTATACTTATTGCATCTGTGATGCTTTTCCCCCATATTTTTATGAAAATGGGGTTTGAATATGTAACTCAAATTTGCTTTATGCAAAACAGGGCAAGTGACCTGAAATTCAAGAGCCTGTAATCCTTCAAATGTACATATTTTATTTGTGTACAGTTATCTTTCTTATATGAGAAGTTAGAAATATAAACCTGTTTAATTTTAGGTCTTCTAGTAAGAGTTGTTAGTGATATCAAGGAACTTAATGACCCAGTGCCCAAAAGTGATCTTCAACTAGTCTTCCTACGAGCCCAATTTGCGGTTGGTCCCACAAAAACGTGGTGCTGGAATCAATCTTGAATTTTGTAGTCTTCTGGGAAGAGGGTGGTAAACAAATGAATCCTGCTACAGGGAAATTCTATTTGAGAAATGGGAAGCAACCCACGGTAGTTTTCAGCTGGCTTTGGAAATGGTCTCCATTCTTTAAGAGGATATGCAAGACGTTGTTAAACCCAGGCCAGAGGGAGAAGAAGAAAAAAAAGGATCTACTCTAACTTGCTTTGATCCGTTTTCACTCACAGTCACTTAAATCCTTTTATCTTGGGCTGTACTTCTGGTTACTGTTAAGTCCCTATAGCTAAGCCCTCTCAGAGCTGAGCTGCTATCAGTGTCTGTGTTGCTCTTCTGGGGGGCTGTTACCCTACCTCTGTACTGGGGGACATCAGAGCTTCTGGCCTAACAGGATAGGATGGTGGGGCATCCCAGAGAGCAGGTAGGCAAGATTAGAACAAAAGTTTAGAACTGGCAGCAATCTGGGGTAAAAAACAGCACCAATTGTTCACCCAACTCTAATTATAACACAACTCTCAATGTTAAAAAAAAATCTCAATATTCTTCCTTGTTTGTTTTGGTTTGGAATTGTAAAGCCACATGATTCAGTGACCCTTTTTAGATCCCTTGCTTTCTGAAGACTGACATCTTTGTTATTGGCAAAATAATTTGGTAAAGCCAATAATAGGTTACTGTTACCCTAGAAAAGGGGGCTGTATCATAGTTTGGTTCAGTGGGTTCCATTTTGAAAGAGACAGTTCCTTTTCTCTACATGATGGAGGTTTTCCCACTCAAACTGTTAATTTGCACACGGTACTACCTTGTGCACCCCTCTCAAACAGGCTGTGCACCCGTTACTATCTGGTGCACTCAGCACCAAAAGTGGTGCACTCAGCACCAAAACTGCTGCACACAGCCCCTAGGAAGCTGCACTCAACACCTAGGTTCATTAGCATACTTTTCCCGCCTCTGGGCCAATAAAAGCCCTGAGGTAACAAGGGCTCGGGTCCTTGGATATTCCCCAGCCTTGGATCTACTCATTTGTTGCTCCTCTGTATTGTTTGCCTGAAGCTTGGATACTATCTATGTAATCAGAGGCCTGAATTTTTGAACTGTGCTACCCTTGTGTGGTAAATACCCACAAGGTTTTCCTGTTTGCATTGGTCACTGGAACCGGGACTCTCTTTTCCTATCATCTTCATTGGATTACCCGCATACTGGATCAGACGGTGTTGAAGGACGGATCAGACTGTGTCCAGGGGGGATTCCTTTCCAGATCGAGGATCCATATCGGGGTCGTCTCTTCACAGAGGACTCACTACCGTGGGATCTCCCTGCTTGTCCTCCCAAGAGGCTTACAAATAGCCCGAGGGTTGAAGGTCGCAGGCATCGATCGCCTCAGGCTTTGTATATACCTTATGTGTCTAGGGAACTGTTCTATCTCCTTTCTTCGGATTAGGGAGGGTTGGTTTATTGAAACTTGCTGTTAACTGTATATCTGTTCCACTATTCTACTCAAATACATGGTTTGGCCCTAAATTGTGTATGCCTGATTTGTGGCTAGAGATCCACCGGTGATTAGATACGGCTCTCAGGTCGGATCTTTCTTCTGTGTAGGGACTCCTCCCCGTTTTATATCCACACCATTGGCCACTTTTATTCTAAATTGCTTGTCCACGTCCCTAGGGCAACATTACCAATCACCCAAACATGCTGTCAGCAAAATAAATATTTATTTTTATGCAGTAATTTATGTAATTTGTTTGCAAGCTTTGTCAGAATTCTTCAGTCTCTACAATATGTGCATGTTTAAATCACTATTTGCTATAATCAATTATTTTGAGATTCTTTAACTATTTACACAGTTGAATTAGCTATTACACAGACTTCAAGCCTGCTGTCAACCAAGCGACTGGACCTGCAGTTGATGATAGAATCCCATTGATTAAGTCAGAGCTTCAATCAATGATGCAGATTAGTGACTTTTGGGCTCTTTTCAGAGAAGAATTTCACTAATGGTTAGTACATAAAAACCCCTAACATGTACCACCATGTGATTAAGTACAGGAACAGTAAGTGGAGGCATCATTAACATATTTGAGAGCCATAATTATCAAAGCAATCTTTCCACTCTCAGCAATTACAGTGGAAGTGGAACAAAGTAAAAAGCTTTTCCTCAAGCAACTACAAATCTGCCAAAATTAACTGTCCAGCAACTGGCTGAGAGATGAAAAACAAAGTTTGGTTAAATGCTACACTGAAAGAAAAAATTAAAAGTTTATACAGTTAACTTGTGTGAATAGGAAGTGACAAGTTTACACATATGAATAATTTATTTGTAAGTAGACTTCAGGTATGTAAAAAAAAAACAAGGTTCTAAAACAATGTATGCACAGTTAACTTTTACTTAAAAGTATAAAGTGTAACACTTGCTTATACATTGCTGGGAAAATAGCAGTGATCTTATACATTGCTGGGAAAATGGCAGTGATTTAGAGAGCTCTCCTATGAAGTCTCACCTTAAACTGTGTTCAGAAAAATATTCGTAGATCAATAATACAGTAAGTGACAAGTGCAAAATGGGGCCACCAAAAGTTACCCCCAATTTACACACAAACTTAAGATTGCTTTTTCATATTGGCTATGTCTACACTACAAGGTCTTGTGCAAAAATGGCCAAGGCATCTATACCTCCAGCGCATTTTTGCACAAGAAAAAAAAACAAAAACAAAAAAAAAATTAGAGAACAGAGGGCTTTTTCCAGTAGAGTTATTCCTCTACCCACGAGGAATGACTCCTTTTTGCACTACAGCTCTTGTGCAAAAACGGCGGTGTGGACACTCCAGAGGGGTTTTGCGCAAGAAACCCCTATTGGCAAAAGCACAGGTGCTCTGATTCACAAAATGGCCATCTGAGCTTTCTGGAGAAAAGTGTCAGTGCAGTGTGGGACGCTCTCTTGTGGAAAAGCACATCACTTTTGCGATATGCTTTGAGGTATGGACACACTTTTGAGCAAGAAGTTTTTGCGGAAGATTTCTTCCAGAAAAGGCTTCTTGCGCTAAAACCCTACTGTATAGACAAAGCCATTGTGTCAGTGTAACCCACACACCTAGTGTGATTACTGAGCAATGTAGTGGCACCTAGACCACAGCAACAGTTAAGATCAAGAGACCTCTACAGTACTGGCTAAGAGTCAGCTGGCTTTTAGCTCAGAGAGTAGAGGCTCCTATATGCAGCTCCAGAGGTCCCAAGTTCAAATCTGCCTGGTGGTGGTTACATCAGCACAGCTGGTTGACTCCTCATTGGAAACAACTCTAATAATAATATAACACCCTTATATTTAAAATGTATCTAGAAAAAAAACTCCACAGGAAGCTAAATGATAGCCAATTAAGACTTATTGTGGACAAACTAGTCTTATAGCTAGATAGTTTTCAAACTTGCACCTTACATGACTTTCTCGGGTATGTGAATATTTTAGAACTACCAGTTAAAGAGAATGTTATTCATATAGCACACAATTCAAAGAAAGGGGTACTTCAGTCAATCGGACACCCCTTGCAGATGGTTTAATCATTCTCTGCCAAGCCTTCTGATCCAGGTCTATAAGTAGACACCCATGGCTGGCCTGTGCCAGCCAACTCAGCCTCTCAGGTGTCTGGCAGCAGACTCATTTTATTGTGTAGACTTCTGGGCTCAGGCTAGAGTCAGAGTTCTGGGACCTTGGGAGGGTCTGAGAGACTAGGCTCCAAACAAAGCCCAGAAATCTACACGGCAGTGGAACTGCCCCATAGTCCAAGTCTGAGCTGGCCAGTCTGGGCCAATTGAGATTTTTCTTTGCTGTGCAGATATCTCCAGAAAGAACAATTTAGCCACAACACATCCTCAAGAGACATGTCAAGCCAGTTTTCCCCAATAGAGAGAGTGTAATCCGCACACCTCCTGGGTGCGTTGCTCTGTCCCATGTAGTAGTGCTGATGCCACTTAGGGTACATCTACACCAGTGTTTCTCAACCAGTGGTATGAGTACACTTAGGGGTACTTGAGAGAAGTCGGGGGGGAGGTACGTCAACAACTGACATTTGGAGAAAACTGAATTTGTGTTTTAAGTTTTACAGCGCTTTATTCTTTTTGTACGCTTTACACCCAAAAGTTTCATCGCCCGCCTGGCTACGATTACATTGTTTAAACAAACGTGTTGCAATGCTAGACAAAAATTGTGTGTCTGAAAACTGTAGGTTATGGGGGTACTTTTTTTTTTAAGGGGTACTTTATAAAAAAAATGGTGATAGAAATGTAGCCGTGTTAGTCTAGGGTAGCTGAAACAAAATACAGGAGTATGTAGCACTTTAAAGACTAACAAGATAGTTTATTAGATGATGAGCTTTCGTGGGCCAGACCCACTTCCTCAGATCAAATAGTGGAAGAAAATAGTCACAACCATATATACCAAAGGATACAAGTGAACACATATGAAAAGGACAAATCAAATTCTTGCCATTTCAACCAGAAAGGACATTGTCTCAATGACTTAATTACCTGCACCCTGCTTCAAAAGCCTTTTAAAACTGCACTTGAAAGGGAATCCTCTGAACTGTTATTCATGCTAAAATTCGACAGTTTACGCCAGGGTCTTAACAAAGACTCTCGTTATCTTACCCATTACAAAGATAGCTTTCCCAATTATCACCTCTAATATCATTAGCTCACAGACATTTACCTTCTCCCCCCCTCCCCCCTTCTGTTCTGAAATGTGATTTGTCCTTTTCATATGTGTTCATTTTTTTAATTGTGAACCAGAGGCACATGGGAGGGAAGGGGGGGGGGGGGTGTAAATCAGGGAGTCCAAGTTGTATTCCTCTCACTATAGGCCCAGTCCTGCAATCCCTATTTGTTCATCTTCCATTGTTTTTGCATGATATGAACAATGACTTGGAAGACAATGTGAAGGAAGGTCTATATCATCTCAAGTAATATGAAAGTGGTATAATTGGCGAATACCAGAAGAAAGAGCTGATGAGGAAAAGGGGAAAAAAACAAGGCAAAAGCAGGTTGAAGTTTAGAACAAATTATAGGGGAAGAAAAATGTGAGAGGAGCTTTTTGTTTTCCTTCCTTGGTTTCTAGAAAATCAGATTTGTATGTATTTTCACTGGATTGCAGCTGTGAATGCCACATTTTATCAGTAAAAATGGCTGTCTTTGGATCAGAGTCCCCTAATGGCAACCACAGGCCTCATTAAAATCAAGAATGTGCCAAGCATACTCAGGCTGAACACAACCATAATCAAGTGGTAAACACAAGTGTGTATTTTGGGGAGGTGGCTGCCCCTGGCACTGGGACTCCTGGCAAGTCAGAGCTAAGCTGAGTGAACTCAGGAGTTTGTCTTGGCTACAGAAGCAGGGGCTAGGATAACTGGCAATGTGTGCTGCCAGAGAAAGCAAGGAAAGGAGCTGCACACATCTCTGAAGCCAAGCAAAGAAATAGTTGTTTGAGGTGGCTGAAGTGTCAGACCCAGGTATATCTAAGCAATGAAGCTACATGTTGTTCATTTCCACCATATTCAAGGAAACAACTTTACACATCTATTTTGGTAAATGAAAACAAGAGTACAGTGAGCCCTCGCTACTTCGCGGTTCAACCATCGCGGATTCACGACTTCGCGGACTTTTTTCATTACATTATGTATATACGTGAATCCGCGATAGTTGAAAATCCGCGAAGTAGGGACATGTATATTTAACATGTATACAGCGAGCCCTCGCTACTTCACGGTTCGACTATCGCGGATTCACGTATATACATAATGTAATGAAAAAAGTCCGCGAAGTCGTGAATCCGCGATGGTCGAACCGCGAAGTAGCGAGGGCTCGCTGTATACATGTTAAATATACATGTCCCTACTTCGCGGATTTTCAACTATCGCGGTCGGGTTTGGAACCTATCTACCGCGATAAACGAGGGTTCACTGTATGTCAAAAAATGTAGGTGACCTACTACACGAATTTCTCATATTAACCAATACAGTCCTGCAAGGCCCTGAATTTTAAGTTAACTACCTCGGTAAAAGTTATAGTATCTTTATAATCGCAAGCTATTAGTCCCTAACCCCAGAGAGGATGTGGGGTGATTGTTCATTTAAATTTGCTTCCGGATATTGAGCTGACAGTTTGAACAATACCTATTCACAAACAAAATACACTGATTTGTAAATAAAACCTCAAGTCAGAACATTACCTAGAATTAATGCAAAACTCTGAATGTCATGAAAGGAAGATATTAAAGCTGGACCAAAACTTTGTATCTCCATTGAAAACAATGGCATTATGAAAATTTACACTGAGAATTCTAAATCAAAATATCTTCTGACAAAGGCAACAAATGTGGTTCAGTTTAAAGTAACCTGGTGAAAAAAAAAAATCTCACAAATCTGTGGGGAGCAAGAAGGTCATCAGACTACAGGTGAAAATAGTGGAGTGGTACAACTTGCCTCAATATCAGTGAAGACATTTGCCAAAATCAGATGAATGACTGAAGATTTATACAGATCAAATAGAGCAGAACTTAGTACCAGGGGCATGGAAGGAGAAGGAGAAGGCAGAAGGGAGAGTCAGGAAGCTAAGAAGAGATGCAGAAAAAGTCAAACCCTTTCCCAAAATTAGGTCATAATGTTCCAGCTTTACCACCTCCAAAGCCAGATATAACTTCTGTTGAAATCCATTTTTATCCCCCAAATTTGAATTGGTCCTCAAAGTAATTTACATGGATTTGTTAAACTGCTTACACTAATTAGCTACCCAGCTGAAACATTCAATTTTCACCTTTTGTGTTATTAAATTTGGCCTTAAGTTTCTAGGGTGACATTAGGAGTTGTAAAAGTTAGATTTATATTCACTAGAAAGAGGAAGACAAGTGGTGAAGGACAGAGTGAAGGGGAATAAGTTCATTAACTAAGGGTCAAATACAAAGGGAAATCTTAGAAAAATGTCTTTGTATAGAGCAATAAGTGTGTCAAGTAAACTATTAAGACAGGGAAATCTGTTCACAGCTGCCACTTTAAGCATTCGTTTTAGCAAACATCATACAAGTATCAATGCTAAGAAGATATTACACAGATATTGAGTGGGATTTTCAGAAAAACTCAGTGATGGCCAGTATGTCCTAGAGCAGTGGGATTTTCTGGTACATCTTGGAGCCTCTGACAGGTGATCCTGACTGGTTTGGCTGGGAGGCTATCAAGTGCTGGCACTTCTGCTGCCTCTCTCCCCACTGCCCTGCTGCTCCTGCCCAGAGCTTCAAAGATGCCCCCTGGGAGCCTCCTGCTTATTGTGCAGAGTGAGGGAGACAGAGGGCGTTGATGCCACTCTATCCCCCTCCACTGTACCCCATCTTCACAGAGTGAGGAGGGTGGGGCCTCAGTATTTGGGTTTGAGAGAGATCCTGAACTGACATTCAAAAAGTGATCTTCTGCTTAAAAAGGTAGGAGACCACTGCCCTAGAAGGAAAGGATGGTCCAGTGATTAGGACCTTAACCTGGAACACTCAAAACCCTGGTTTAGCTCCCTGCTCTACCATAGACTTCTAGTGTGATCTTGGATGAGTCAGAGTGTGTGACCGAGGTAGAAGCCTGGTAAGACTCATGAGTTCAAAGAGAGCAAAAGCAGCACAATATCAGTTGTTTAAACCTCAGAACAGATTAGAGTAGAACAGGGAATGTTTAGTCTGATGCAATTAGGTTATTTTCTTTACATTTAGGATTGTCTTGTGCTGAGCCCAAGTGCACCCCCATCCCCATACACTAACTTTTAAACTGAATCCCAGGAAAACAAGTCTGTGTTTTTCAATTCTGCTTTTTTTTTTAAACCAGTTGCTCTGTAACACCTAACAAAACAAAGTAGGCATACTTGGTTGCTAATCAAATCACCTTTTTAAGACTATGATCTGATTCCTGTGTCCTAGAAGGCAGGAGGTTATGTGTGCATTGCCTGAGAATGAAAGGCCAGCTATTTAGTAGTTACCATTTGTTTTCAAGCTCTCTCCACAGGAAGGGTTAAAGAGCTTGAGGGTACCCCACAAAAAGAAATTCACAAGTGCATCTGAGTTCTTAAAGGGGTTGTTTTTGCAATTGGGTGGTGACAGCATATCACCCAAAGTCTGTGAATCTGTGACCTTGGGGCATTTTTAAGCAGAAGCCTTTAGTTGGAGGATATTTTAAAGTTTCTTGAGGGCCCCTACCTTCTGCACTCAAAGTGCCAGAGTGGGGAATAGCCATGAAAAATATTAAGATCCTAACCTGTTTTACTGAAACTTGTGTTACATTCATTCACTAAGGTGGAATAATGAAACCTTAGAGAAGGCAACAATGTATTTCCCCTCAGATATTCTATTATTGTTTAGATTTGTCCCTCATATACCTCCCTTCACAGTTTCAAAGACAGTATGTGTTATGGAGCAGTTACAAATGAGGGACTGATGCATTATTTCACCACACATTAAGTTACAGCTCTCCATTATAGAGGCTGCCATCTCCAGCAAACACATTTTACTTATGAAGGTAGATTCCATTCAACAACAGATGTATAAATATACCAGGTTTTTGTTTCTCCCCACCCCATACCAGACACGTTTCTGTGGAGTATTCTGGAAATAAACATTTCTTCAACATAATTCTCAGGATAAATTGCAGATTACATATTCTGAAGAATTTAGTCAGGGCACCCTTGTAAATAGATAATTAATTGGCTAAGAGTTTTATCAGAAGGTATTTTTCTATTTTACCAATCTTGGCATGTCATACACACATTGAAAAGAAATGTGCCCGTGTGGGGGACAAACTGTCTTTTTGCCTGGTCAATCAGGAACCAGCTCATATGACAGTTTGTAGAGATTTCTCAGGAAGACAAATACTTCCCTATCTTCCTAAGTGAAAGTTTCCTTATAGTCAGAGAGGATATGAAGCAATTCACAACGTTCAGTTGATAGCGAATTTTATTCACCTCACCATCTCTCCTTTTAACAGAAAAAATTACTGGATTTCTCTCACAACATCATGAAAAGGGGACAATAATTTAAGCTAGCCCTGATAAGGTAGAAGAGTACAGTCATCAAAACATGTACTATCCAGCTGCATAGATGTGAAAACACAGCAGTGTGTCAGGCGACATGCACATGAGAACATCCTATGTATGTAGGAAGGACTAGTTTAGTGCCATGTTGAATCTCAATACAATTATAAAAAAAAGAAAAAAAAAACACCTGTGTCAAGGTGTTTGCCTACTCCTTTCCACATTGTGTGCTATTCCAAAAGCATCTCTCAGTTTCGGTTTTATTCTCAAAAGTAGAATTAAAGTCTAGAAATACATCATTCTACAAATGACAAACCTAAACTCTAATGGACAGCTCTCTAGGCTAATTTATTTTGTAAGTGCTGGAAGGGACCTCTTTAGGGCAGTCTCATAGGTTAATAAGAAATTATTCCATTCCCTCAAGGCAAAGCAATGACCTAAATTAAATTGGTTAATATTATAAAGGCACTAGACTCTTATTACACAAATTAAAACAAAGCCTTTGACACAATGTTACCTGGTCATCCTCTGAATGACAAAAACTGCCACTTCATGTAACTGATTTTCTGTTCATAATCTTGAAGAAAACACCGTACAATTCTTTGGCTTCCTTGACCACGGGATGCTATTCCAGGAAGGACTGCTGGGCAAAGATGGCGTTCACCTTTCGAGGAGAGGGAAGACCCTATTTGGACACAGGCTAGCTAACCTAGTGAGGGGGGCTTTAAACTAGGTTCGACGGGGACAGGTAAGCAAAGCCCACAGGCAAGTGGACAACATGGAGACCTGGGAGATGGGTCGGAAATGGGAGGGAGCGTGAGCTATAATGGCAGAGAGAACAGAGGGTCAGGGCAAAACTGGGAGGCAAGGTCAAATCAGTGTCTTAGATGCCTATATACAAATGCAAGAAGTATGGGTAATAAGCAGGAAGAACTGGAAGTGCTAATAAATAAGTACAATTATGACATTGTTGACATCACAGAAACTTGGTGGGATAATACACGATTGAAATGTTTGTATGGAAGGGTACAGCTTGCTCAGGAAGAATAGACAGGGGAAAAAAGGGAGGAGGTGTTGCCTTATATATTAAAAATGAACACACTTGGAGTGAGGTGGAGATGGACTTAGGAGACGGAAGTGTTGAGAGTCTTTGGGTTAGGCTAAAAGGGGTTAAAAACAAGGGTGATGTCATACTAGGGAGTCTACTACAGGCCACCTACTCAGGTGGAAGATGTGGATGAGGCTTTTTTAAACAACTAACTATATTATGCAAAGCCCAAGACTTGGTGGTGAGGGGGGACTTCAACTATCCAGATATATGTTGGGAAAACAACACAGCAGGGCACAGACTATCCAATAAGTTCTTGGACTGCATTGGAGACAACTTTTTATTTCAGAAGGTTGAAAAAGCTACTAGGGGGGAAGCTGTTCTAGATTTGATCCTAACAAATAGAGGGGAACTTGTTGAGAATTTAAAAGTGGAAGGCAGCTTGAGTGAAAGTGATCATGAAATCATAGAGTTCAGAATTCTAAGGAAGAGTAGAAGGGAGAACAGCAAAATAGAGGCAATGGATTTTGGGAAGGCGGATTTTGGTAAGCTCAGAGAGCTGATAGGTAAGATCCCATGGGAATCAAGACGGAGGGGAAAAACAATTGAGGAGAGTTGGCAGTTTTTTGAAAGGACACTATTAAGAGCCCAAAAGCAAGCTATTCCACTGCATCAGAAAGATAGAAAATATGGCAAAAGACCACCTTGGCTTAACCACCAGATCTTGCATAAATAAAAATAAAAAAGGAGTCATATAAAAAAATGGAAAGTAGGACAAATTACAAAGACTGAATATAGGCAAACAACACAGGAATGCAGGGGCAAGATTAGAAAGGCAAAGGCACAAAATGAGCTCAAACTAGCTATGGGAATAAAGGGAAACAAGATGACTTTTTATAAATACATTAGAAGCAAGAGGAAGACCAAGGACAGGGTAGGCCCATTCCTCAGTGAGGAGGGAGAAACAGTAACGGGAAACTTGGAAATGGCAGAGATGCTTAATGATTTCGTTTCGGTCTTCACAGAGAAGTCTGAAGGTATGCCTAACATAGTGAATGCTAGTGGGAAGGAGGGAGGTTTAGAAGGTAAAATAAAAAAAGAACAAGTTAAAAATCACCTAGAAAAAAGTTAGATGCCTGCAAGTCACCAGGGCCTGATGAAATGCATCCTAGAATACTCAAGGAGCTGATAAAGGAGGTATCTGAGCCTCTAGCTATCATCTTTGGAAAATCATGGGAGACAGGAGAGATTCCAGAAGACTGGAAAAGGGCAACTATAGAGCCCATCTATAAAAAGGGAAATAACAACCCAGGAAACTACAGACCAGTTAGTTTAACTTGTGTGCCAGGGAAGATAATGGAGCAAGTAATTAAGGAAATCATCTGTAAACACTTGGAAGGCAGCAAGGTGATAGGGAACAGCCAGCATGGATTTGTAAAGAATAAATCATGTCAAACCAATCTGATAGCTTTCTTTGATAGGATAACGAGTCTTGTGGATAAGGGAGAAGTGATGGATGTGGTACACCTAGACCTTAGTAAGACATTTGATACAGTGTCGCATGATATTCTTATCAATAAATTAGGCAAATACAACTTAGATGGGGCTACTATAAGGTGGATGCATAACTGGCTGGATAACCATACTCAGAGAGTAGTTATTAATGGTTCACAATCCTGCTGGAAAGGTATAACAAGTGGGGTTCCGCAGGGGTATGTTTTGGGACCGGCTCTGTTCAGTATCTTCATCAACTATTTAGATATTGGCATAGAAAGTACATTTACTAAGTTTGCAGATGATACCAAGCTGAGAGGGGTTGCGACTGCTCTGGAGGATAGAGTCATAATTCAAAAAGATCTGGACAAATTGGAGAAATGGTCTGAGGTTAGCAGGATGAAGTTTAATAAAGACAAATTCAAAGTGCTCCACTTAGAAAGGAACAATCAGTTTCACACATAGGCTGTGTCCAGACTCAGGGTTTTTTTCGGGAAAAGTAGCCTTTTTCCGAAAAAACTTCACCTGCGTCTAGACTGCAGCCGCGTTCTTTCGAAATAAAATCGAAAGAACGTGGCTTTTCTTTCGACGGCGGTAAACCTCATTTCACGAGGAAGAACGCCTTCTTTCGAAAGTGCTTCTTTCGAAAGAAGGCGTTCTTGAATGTAAATAGGGCTTCTTCGAAAGAGAGCATCCAGACTCACTGGGTGCTTTCTTTCAAAAAAGCGGCTTGCTCTTTCGAAAGTTCCGCGTGCAGTCTAGACACTCTCTTTCGAAAGAGGCTTACAGTCTAGACATAGCCATACAGAATAGGAAGCAACTGTCTAGGAAGGAGTACGGCAGAAAGAGATCTAGGGGTTATAATGGACCACAAGCTGAATATGAGTCAGCAGTGTGATGCTGTTGCAAAAAAAGCAAACATGATTCTGGGATGCATTAACAAGTGTGTTGTGAGCAAGACATGAGAAGTCATTCTTCCGCTCTACTCTGCGCTGGTTAGGCCTCAGTTGGAGTATTGTGTTCAGTTCCGGGCACCGCATTTCAAGAAAGATGTGGAGAAATTAGAGAGGGTCCAGAGAAGGGCAACAAGAATGATTAAAGGTCTAGAGAACATGACCTATGAAGGAAGGCTGAAAGCATTGGGTATGTTTAGTTTAGAAAAGAGAAGATTGAGGGGGGAACATGATAGCAGTTTTCAGATATCTAAAAGGGTGTCATGAGGAGGAGGGAGAAAATGTGTTCATCTTGGCCTCTGAGGATAGAACAAGAAGCAATGAGCTTAAACAGCAGCGAGGGAGGTTTAGGTTGGAAATTAGGATCAAGTTCCTAACTGTCAGGGTGGTTAAACACTGGAATAAATTGCCCAGGGAGGTTGTGGAATCCCCATCTCTGGAGATATTTAAGAGTAGGTTAGATAAATGTCTATCAGGGATGGTCTAGACAGTATTTGGTCCTGCCATGGGGGCAGGAGACTGGACTCGATGACCTCTCAAGGTCCCTTCCAGTCCTAGTATTCTATGAATTCAATTTCAAGTGTTGTTAGCTCACATGACATGCTCTGCAAATACAAGAAAAAAGGTGCCCATACACAATCTGAATCATCAACATCCAAATAAACTCACTTCTTTACCTATTAGACAGAAAAGAAAAAAAAACTGAATTAGCCCTAGAAAGGTTAGGTTGCCCATAGCTGAAGGGAAGTTGTGCGTAGTGGATATTGCCAATAATTAATAAGCAATGCAAGTTTATACTTCCCAGATTAAATCCTTGTCCTTCATTTGTTAGAGAAGTTTTCCCACTTCCATGTGGGGATTAATATAGTTTAGAGTCAATTGCATTTGTCTAAAATCCAACATCTTGAAGTTTGGGAATTGTTTTGGAAAAGAACCTTCAATATTCTGAGTGGTGACAAAAATGTTGTACATCTTAGTTTTTCCTGCTAAATATATGCATCAGATGCTAACTTTTGTACCTCTTTAAAAAAAGCTATCAGTTTCACTCACATACTTTGAATGAGATGGCAGCGTAAATATCATTCCCAAAATGGATTATGAGGGCCCGATCCAAAGCCTGTTGATGTTAATAGCAATATTTTGCCTCAACTTAAAGAGGCTAGGCTGCTAATAACCACATTTAGAAATTAAGCTATGTAAGAGGCACCATCTTGAGATGTTTTCCATTACTGCATGTCATTTGCTCATTCTTCATTTCAAAATGAGTCTGGAAGGCACTGTTGGAGATGGCGTAGGGGATTAGCAGTTTTATATGCATAGGGAATTTTCAAAAACAAAGAATTTGACATATGTCTGTGATTGTGTCAAGTAAATAAAATACACGGTTAAAGGAAGAGCTTGAGAAATTACCTCTCATTGCCTCTTAAGGTTGCAATGAATTATATTAATCCAAAGTCTTATTGGCTGGGGAAATATTTGAGAAAAGCAGCAACTTGGAAATTATTCAGAATACCCATTTCTTATCCAAATTTCACAAGTGACTTTTCTATTTTTGTATCTATACAAGATTTTCTGTCTTCCAGAGCCAGCTAATAGAAGATGTTATACAATTTACAAATAACAAAAAAATCAGAAGGAGTCAAATTCAGATATGGTAAAAATTGACATCAATAAGAATTGCACTCTCTTATTCTAGGGAAGAAACTAACTGGGTTTCCAACTCCTAAGATCTTACCATCTATGCACAATCAAAAATAAAACAAGGTTCACAGCTAGGAAGTGGAGAGGACTAGGTGAGCAGAGTGTGATCCCAAGAATCAAAATTCAGCCCTGGAGTACAAATACCTCAAAGTTCAGGAAGTTTTGAATCTAGAGTTTAGGTTTAGCCCAGTCTGAAGAAAGTTATGTCCCAGCTGATTTCTAAACACAAGGCAGTAAAGAAGGTTTGACAAAAGAAGTAGGGTTTAAGGAGGTACTTGAAGGAAGGTGATTGACAGTCAAGAAGTGGATAGTTTGTCCCAAGCATAGGGGTTGCATGAGAAAAGGTGCAAAACTGAGAGTTGGATAAGACAAAGGACCAATCTGTTACATGTATCCACTAGCCAGAGAAGGTGCCAACGTCAAAAGTCTCAGTACAAATTGTTGAGAGAGATCTTTCCCCAAGCATTCTAGCTGGTTTGCACAGGCTACCTCATGCTTTAATAATCATCATTTTAATGCAGTCCAACTGGGAGAACTATTTGTTCTGGAGTCTGAAAGGGTATGAAAATTAAAGTTAATTGACCAGAGGTTAATGTTTCAAACCTCTTCTTACTAGACCACAGTGAAACCTGAAAAAACCAGCCATCAGTGGTGAATCTGAACTGTTGATTAGCATAGTTCTTGTTAGATACCTGAAAATAAGCATTCTGTGATTTCCCCTAAGTCTATTATGCAATATTTGAGAGAGATTCTGCAATTATTTCCTGGACGTTTTAAAAAAAAGAGAGAGACAATGCAGCACTAGAGCCTTTCCATAAAATTATGTGAACAATTGTCATAATATTGTTGACCTGTCAGAATCTGAAATGACTTATTCCCTGAAATATGACTAAAAATAAAGTGTTTTCTCTCAAAAATAAAATAGCTAATTTACCCAATTTCATACGGCAAAAGCGTTGCCCCGTCAAATTAATGGGAGCTTTGACATTGACTTCAGAGGACCCAAGATTTTTACTTGTAATGTATAAAACAAGTTATTGAAACTATTAAAGATGACCCTCAAAGGAGGATAGCCTGAAGGGTTTTTGTCTCTCTTTCCTCAAGAAAGGATTTACAATAAAAATGGAAGCCTTGTTTTCCTGTAAATCTATAGGGAACTGGTAGGATGACAAGAGAAAGGCAATGCAAATGAGATCTGATTTGAAGAGGGAAGTGATTTGTATTTAGACTTCAGAACAATAGTGTACGTTTAACACAAATTCTAGCTCAAATGTCAGACATGGGCTTGGGAGATCATATTATGTCTTTGTCAAATATTCAAACACATTCTGCCTGTCGGTGAAGATCTGAGAAAGCTGCCATTCCACATCTGAAAGCTCTGAAGAGTCTTCCAGAAATACCAGACTTTACATGCTACCTTTCATAATATTTTAGATTATTTCCTTCCCCTTCAAAAACACTTAACTTCTCCTTGCATTATTTCTCTGTGCTTAGTGATATTTACAGCTTCTATCAGTTTGGTGTTTTCTGCTTACTCCCTCTTTCAAATCAGTAGCGATAAGTGTTAAGACCGATCTCATCACTCATCACCTTCCCTGATATAACTGCATTGCATTCATCACTATCCTCCATCCAGTTTGGATTCCTACTGAAGCTTAACCCCACTATAAACTAAATTGAATATTACACGATCCTTCCAGACACAAAAGGTTTAGGTGCACAATTCATAAAGAATTAGTCCCTAATTTTATCATCCTAAAAAGAGAAAATTAAACTGTCTTGTGAGATTTGTTTTGCATAAACCCTTTCTGCCTGTTGCTCATGGTTGTTAGCCTCTAGATGTTGAGAAATCTGTTATTTGTTCCTTTTTATAAAGCAAATGCTAACAGTTATCTACTGAAATAAGATACTGTGGAGTATTTCTCTGCTAAATAAAGGCTTTTCCCGTACATACAGCTCTCTGAATAGATTTAATGTGTTGCCTTTTTATCACAAATATAAGCGTATACATTCAAATTCCAGGAGGAGCACAAGTTGACTAATATAACCCTGGATATAGTTAGTGGCTCCAGTACAGTAACACCAGGGATATATTTCATCTATGTATTGTTTTGAAAGTTGTTATTGCAGAAAATGATAGATTTTTGTAGTGTAGGATTAACAAAAAAATAAAGTATATATGTCTAGTTATTTGTTACATGAATACAGTTATACAACACTGTGTCTTTTGGTCATACATGCTGCTTTAAAGGGTATTCAAAATTCAATAAAAAATATTTAAGTGAATTTAATGTCAATGATGGGTGCTAGATTTACATCCTGAAAACTGAAATTATCTGTTCTCCACAGACATGAGTAACAGCTCCAAACCTCACCACCAATATGCCTCTACTAGTTCTGCAGACGCCAGCTCAAGACTACAAAAGTGTAGTTTAATCTCCATCTTCATTCAATCTCTGCCCAACAATAGGGTTACCATATTTGAACTTTCAAAAAAGAGGACACTCCTGAGGGGAGAGTGTATCAGTGTCTACCAACTCACATTGTAGTCATGTGTTATATATACTATATTCAGTAGACTTCCGATAATCCGGAACCTATGGGACGTAGGTGGTGCCGGATTATCAGATAAACTGGACTATCAGGAGGTACTATAAACCGATTATATATTGTATATAAAGTATTCCTAACCCTTTTTATTGCACATACTGTATACAGTATACTGTAATGTTTTAGTTTAAGCCTTTTTTACCCTTTTTGCTCAGTTCAGCTGCTGCTGCTGCTGCTACCTTGTGACTCATTTTTTACTGAAGCTCACTCACTAGGCTCTTGCCATTTTGACGCCGGACTATCAGGAGTGCCGGACTATTGGAGCTTTACTGTATCTATATCTATGACTCATGAATACATGGTGAGCATATACAATGAGTAACAGTGAATATACAATGTGAATATAAAATATAAAATATACTGTACAGGAATTCCTCATTTAACACGTGCCTCCTTAACACGTTTTCACAATAGCACAATTTTTTTTTTGGGAACGTTTTTTGAATTACACAACCATCCCCGGAATAACATGATTTCCCCAGCTGGCCCATTGCCGGTGGCTGCGTGGGGCTTCCCCCGCCTCCCTACAAAGCAGCAAAGGGTTTGCCCCTCGCCACTCTGTTCCCCGGCGACCCCCACTCACCGGACGAAGTGTGGGTCCCGGCAGATCCATCACCGGGGCATACTCCCAACCTAATCCCTCTCCCCTCTACTCTCCTTCCCTTCCCCAGAGCCAAATACCTCCCCTCCCTGCTGTAACCCAGTCCCCTTTCTCCCCCAACCTTATATCCGGGTCCCAACAGACACCACCGCTTGAAAAACAACCCCCACCTCTTCCATTATTTTCAATGGGAAAATTGACCCCGCTTAACACATTTTCACTTCACATGATCATTTTCTGAAACATATCTATAGTGTTAAATGAGGAATTACTGTATACCTGCATATGCAGGGCTCAGGAGATCGTGAGCTACCGGTAGATCTCAGGGGCTCTAAGAATAGCTCTTGAGCCCTCTCTGAACTGCGCACCTGCGCAGTACATTTACATTAGATTTCCTCATTTGAGGTGCAGCTAATCACTGAGCAACAACACAGGTGAGTAGCTGCGAGGAATGGTGAGAGCTGGGAAGTCAGGAGGGCTGAAACACCCCAGCCAGCTGACTGTGGCTTTCACAGCTGGAGCTAGGTGCAGCCTCCCTGGGCTGAGCGCAGGGCAGCCGGGCTGGAGGGATGAGAAGCTGCCTGGCCTGCTGGCTGTGGCGTTCAGCCCAGAGGAGGCTGAACCGCGCTCCAGCTGATTGGGCGGCTTCCCCTCTGCGCCTGCC
Organism: Pelodiscus sinensis; assembly: GCF_052426305.1. Lineage (NCBI taxonomy): Eukaryota > Metazoa > Chordata > Testudines > Trionychidae > Pelodiscus > Pelodiscus sinensis. The sequence continues at coordinate 30,688,681 of NC_143058.1, read as the reverse complement.
CACATGGAGCTTGATGGCACCCTGGCTGAGCACCATGGCCAGCTGGCCAAGCAGCCGCTTTTCTTCGCTCCAGCCCGGCTGCCCTGCGGTCAGTCCGGAGGGAGCGCTGGTCGGAGGCTTCCCTCCGTGGCTGGTGTAGGGAACTCCCTGCCCCCAACCTTGTTCCCTCTCCTCTGCCCCAAACTTGCCCCCCGCCCTCCTGGCCCCCTGTTCCCTCTCCCTTGCCCCCCCAACCCCGCTGCAGAAACCTGCCCCCCCTGCAGAAACCAGTTCCTTCTGGCACCCTGTCTCCTACTACAGAAACCTGTCCCCCTGCTCCCCTCTGCAGAAACCTGTCCCCCCCAGCACCCTGTCCCCTGCTGCAGAAACCTGTCCTGGCACCCTGCCCCCTCTTCCTTGCCCCCATTGGCACCCTGTTCCCTGCTCCAGAACCCACTAGCACCCCTCCCCAGTACTGTGTCCCCTGCTCCCAAATGACTTTTCTATGGGTCAGTGACCCCTGACTAAAGGCAGGTTCCCTGCCATTCTCATAAATAAAGACAATGCAGAAACTTTTTGTGGTTAACATAGTATTCTATTTAAAAATGAAGCCTGGCCAACAAACCCCCAATTGGGGCCAAGCCCCCATCTGGCCACAACCACTCCTGCACTCCCCCTTTCCCAGACCCTAGATCTGAGCCTATCAAACACTGGAACCTCATGCCCTCAGCCCTTCACATACCCCAACCCAAATTCCTGCTCCCTCACATCCACAAGCCTGTGGCTTGCTTAGTATCCCAACACTGCCCAGCATGGAGCCCCCTCCCCAAGCCAGTGTCCCCTTCTCCACCTCCTCCTGCATCCAGATTTCCTCCCAGAGCTTGCACCTCTCACCCTTTCCCACACCCAAATCCCTCATTCCCACCCCAGAGCCTACACATCCTGTCTCAACACAGCAAGGGTCCAGCTAGACTGCAGGAGTTTTTCAGGATTCTGGAGATATCCCAGAAAAAACTCTTCTGCATCCAGGGTTGCGTTTGTTCTTCTGCTTTTTTAGTGGAAGAGCGGACAGGCTCTTTTGGTCACCCCTATATTCCTCTTTCCACAAGGAATAAGGTGGCTTCCAAAAGAAGGGATTTTTTTCCTGACATTTGGCCCAGTGTAGACAGGCCAAATGTTGGAAAAAGCTCTTCCTACAGAAGAATAAAAATAAAAAAAGCAGCAGCAGCATAAGGATTGGGGATAGCAAGTGATGGAGAGGAGGAGAATAGAGAGGGCGGGGCTTTAAGGAAGGGAAGGGGCGGTAGATCTTGGCTTGGTCTGTCATTTAAAAAGTGATCTTGGGTGTAAAAAGGTTGGAGACCACTGCTGTATACTACTTACCCCCGCCCCGGTAACCCGCCCTAGGCCCCCCACCCCGGTAACCTACCCTGACTCTGGAGGGGGATGCAGGGTTACAGAGCTAGAGGCATTTTAGGGCTCGGTGGAGTACATATCAAAGAGGGCATATGCAGGGCTCAGGAGAAACATGGGGTTTGGACTATGTGGCTGTTTGCACAGCTCCAGTGAGGTCGTGCTGTTCAAGCCCCAGGGGGTGCTGGTGGGACTTCAGGTGCAGGGGCCAGGGATCTGGTGCTAGGGTGGTGTAAAGGGGCTCTGTGTGATTTGGGTCCCTGGGGGTATTTACAGGGCTGTGGGGGCCGCAGGGATCAGATCTACAGGGGGTGGGGGAATCTCTGAGGCACTGCTGGGAGCTCTCCTCAACATGGCATTTATAGGCTCCAGGGTAGCAGGACTCGGCCCGTAATGGTGACAAGTTGCACACGGCTCCCGGCCACCCAGGGAAGTGCCGTGCCCTGCTCAGCCCCTGCCAGCTCTGCATCGCCGTTCTCACTGAGCCTGCTGGACACCGGGGCTTGTGGCTGCTCACTCACAGTGACCCCTCCCACCCACTACTAAGAAAGTGCTGCTGAGTCTAAGGGCCACAGAAAGGCTGCAGGTGGGGATAGGGAGCATGCCCAGGTGGGGGTGGACTCAGCAAAGTGGGGAAGCATCTTGTCTGTCACTGAATGAGCAGGACAAAATCCTGTACATTTTTAGATATTTAAAGACCAAAAAGGAGGACATAGCGGGAAATGCCAGACGTATGGTAACCCTACCCAGCAAGGGTGACAATACTTTGGTGGTGTATCAACAGGAGGCCAGCATGAACTAGAAAAGCAGAGTGTCAAAACCAAACTTACTACCAGCATGGAAAGAATCCATCTCTTTTTCTTGAATACATCTATGGCCTCTATTGTTATTATCATCTGACTAAGTGGGACATAGTAAGGTACATCCAGACCAGGCAGTATGGTACCTTCATCTTTTCCCTGAAAGCCTCATTCTTACAGTAGCTTCCATGTTAGCTGCTTATAAACAGGCTTCCAGCACACAAGCCACACTGCAGTCTCCAGCCACACCTTGTTTATACTCTCACAAGTCTTGGTTACACTGCATGGTGACCCCAACCCACCCCAGGCTCAGATTTCCCTCAGAAGTTATGTCCAGCAGTGCTCAACACTCCCTTAAACTGTGCAGATTTTAATTCTGCTATTTGTTCAAGAGAATAAGCAATCTTAACTCAAATAGTTATTCAGACATTTCAACTCAAACAATTAGATAAAACAGTAAACAAGCGTATTAAACAACAAAGAAATAGATTATAAGCAAGTACACATAATGGAGGCATACAATTCAGAAACAGTTACAAGAAAATGATAAAATGCTCACAAATGCCTAATTTGAACAATCAAAATCCAACAAAGTTTCTCACCTCATGTTTTCAGCAGTCTTATTCAGGTCTTATTCAGGACAGCTCCTCCAAGATCTAACAGCTTTTCTTTTCTCCCTTCAGCACTAGTGAATGTGATGGTCAGGGAGGGAGCAAGAAAAGAGTCCCTTGAAATGTTTGCACCTCTTTTTTTTTTTTTAAAGTACTCTCAATCCCAAAGAGTTAAGCCAAATTAAAAAGTGCCCACATAGGGTTTTAGTTAAACAAGGGTTTAACTCCTGGCTACGTCTAGACTGGCATGATTTTCTGCAAAAGCACTTTTTGCAGAAAAGCGCCCATGCCAATCTAGACGCTCCTTTCTGCAAAAAAGCCCCAATCGCCATTTTCGCGATTGGGGCTTTTTTGCGCAAAACAGATCCGAGCTGTCTACACTAGTCCTTTTGCCCGAACGGGAGCAGCATAGTATTTCCGCAAGAAACACTGATTTCAGACAGTAGGAAGTCAGTGTTCTTGCGGAAATTCAATTGGCCAGTATAGACAGCTGGCAAGTTTTTCCACAAAAGCAGATGCTTTTGCGGAAAAACTTGCCAGTCTAGACACAGCCCATGAGTTTAAAATCATACAAGAGGTTCAAACCAGTTCAATTTTCTCATAAGGCAATCTCTTCTATTTGGGAGTGGGGAAAACAATTGAAAGGGCCAAGACACTGACAAAAAAAGGCAAACAAAACAAATGTAAATCCTACATGTGCTCCAAACTCCTGGCTTATTTAAGAAAATGTCTCATGGAAAAAACAATGCTTCCATGGGGGGCTTATATCTCTCCCACTTCTACTCTGTGAAGTCCCTACAATGATTCTTCTCACCACTTTCATGCTCAATGTATCCACACACACTCATCTCCTTTCTTCCTGTACCTTCAATGCCATTAGCTCTTATTTTCCTTCCTATTCCCCCCCACAATCCCATGCTCTAATCCCAAATATTACCTTGAAGAGAACAGGGGTTCTTTGTTACTCCTCTTCCTTTTCAATGGTACTGTGCTGCTTAAGCTCCCTACATCAGCAAAAGGGAACCTCTCTCATCAGTCCAACTGTCAGATGCTTTTTAGTTCTTACTGCAATTACTTTTTGACCCAGTTAAAGACAGGTAAACTCTTCACCTCCTCTACAACTATTTGTTAATAATTGCTACGTCTCTATGGTTTAATCTTATAGTGGGCCTTACACATAGCAACACTAACAAGGGCATTTTATTTCCTTTAACAATGAACAGCTAGAAGGGGCAACTGCCGAATTGTACGCACGTCCCACTCATCAGCTTTTTATATCAATTAGGTTAATTAGCAGCACCAGATTAAACAAATGTCTTAACTCTGACTGCTGCCAGCATATTTACCTGCTGCTGTAGATTCCAGTTCTGTAAACCATATGAATGTGGCCAGGTGGGGGGGCACTGATTGTAGACTAATCAGTTTACAAAAGCAGAGTCACAGACCCTGCTCCTGCAAACTCTTAAGAGCCTGCATGGCTTTACCTTCCTGAATAGACTCATTGGCTTCAAGTTAAGTGCGTACATAATTATTTGCAGGATTTGGGACAGATTTTAAATATCAAATGTAATACATATATATTCTAATAGCAATCTAAAAAGTTACATTACAATTAATTTATATTCTTAATTAAACCACAGAGCAGGGATAGTTTATTTTTTTTTCCAAGGTCCAGATTTCTTGAGGAAGATCCTGAGGAAGAGAAAATAATAAAATAATAAGTAAATAAAAAGATTTGGGATCTGTTCAATTTACAGTCTGCCTATTGACTACCCCTGCCATAGAGAATCAGTTTCTTTATCTTTCCTCCACATCTCAGTTCCACAATACTATTTCCATGAAATCCCACTCTATAACTAATCCCAGATTAAAACACATTATTTATGTATATTCAACTAAGTTTAAACAAAACAGGCATCCTTTGTTGCAGAGTGTACTTATGTATTACACCTGAAGGATATTTAGTGAAAAACATTGCTGGTTTTTAAAATCTGTGATTAATATTATTTTTCTAGTCTGTATTAAATCTATTTTTGTTTGCATTGTGATGCCATATATAGGTAGCAACCTAGTTCATGTGTAGGGTTAGCCACAGACTTTACTGATAATGAACGCAGTTCATGCATGGATTAAGACAAACATCTTATGCATTTCAGAGGATATTTTGCCCAAGCAAGACATTCAGGTTCAAGACTAAAGCTGAACTATTAAGCATATAATGTAGTCTTGTCATTTGAGAGGTTTTCCTCACTCCTTATGAGCAGGAATGGATCTGTTTGAGTTTTGAGGTCTATTCTTGTCAGAGACCCTGCAGTCATGGGGGTTGGGTTCATGATTTTACTATGCTGGCTTAGGCTGATTCGGGAAAACAATTAAGCAGAATTTTAACCTTAAGCACATGTGCAGCACCTGACTGAAATATTGGATTCTTTGAACTCCATGACAATCCAATCATTACACAAGAAGGATTTAGCCCTAAACATGCTGGCAACCCACAACAGTGGCAAATATCTGGTATTTAATTGGGCTGAACTGGTTAAATTATCATACTTAGAAGGGAGAACAACTTGAAGGGCCTTCTGTTGCCACTAGAAGTGACTGCAAAACACAAACCCAGACAGACTTTCATGCACATACAACGTATCTGTAAAGCACAAATTAAATTGCACTGGAAGCTGACAGACATGGCTTATTTGCACCTTTTATTATCACTGCTATTCAGATGCTGTGATTTTTTTTAACTCTCCCCTGTAGCAGCATTGCCAAGAACTGTGCTCCCTCACATGGGGAGTGCTTAGTAACTGAAAAGCCATATGCAAACCTTTGGCATATATTTCTCTGAGAACAGTGGAGTGTGGAGCTGGTTCTGGGCTAATTGCCTTAGTGGCTGTGAAGCTCATTCAGTCCAATCACTTCGTATGCTCAGCTTCCTTACAACTGATATTACTGAGCCACTTTGTCCCTACCTGCTTGCCTTGTGTTTCTTTCACATATTAACTAATTTTTTTCATTGCTGCAGTCCTGAAAATAAAATCCTACAGGAAGTTTTAATTTCCTTTGCCCCTCTAGCCCCCCAATCAGACCAAAAATCGTGCCACCTTGCAGGGAGAGACGGAAAGAGAAAGAGAGTCATGTTTAATTGCTTGGGAGCAGTCCCTGAAGCAATTTGCCCAAATCTCTCCCATTTTGATAAGTCTTGCCATCTGGATCTTGAACAGAATCTATTTATCAAAAGCACGCACAAACAGAAAGGGTGAAGCACATTGCTTTTTTCCATCTTCAAACTGGATATTGAAGGGGAAATAAGATGACAGATCTCCTGGAGGAGCTCTGAGTGGTGGGGTTTCTTTGTTACAGTTTTCCATATACATTTATTTTTTTAGTGTCCAGTCTCTTACTGGCTGAGGCACATATATGTACACGGGGGAATAGTCCCGTTATTGTGGGGAGCTTTCCTGGCTTCTATACTACCCCAGTGAAATGGACCAGTGAAAGGATCTGAGTCCCCGCTCCTCCTTTTTTTACCCAAAGGCCTCCCTTACTCTGAGGGCTCCCCCTCCACTCTCCTGAGTAGCAGAGTCCTCAAAATCCCAACAAGGCTGAGCCCAGATTTTCTGGGGCTTAATCCCTGACCTTGTAGTCACTTGGGGCAGGGGCTAGGGTATCCCCACTCCGAGGTGTTCTCTTCACATTGGATGCTTTCTTGACCCAGTGATCATTTCATACAGTTCAAAGCAAATACAATTTATTAAACAGCAACTGATTAAAAAGAAAAGAATAAGGAAAAATGAAGAAGGTTAAATGAGAACACATAGTCCTGTTCTGTAGCATGGGGACATCACAAACAGCAGTTTGCAGAGTGTAAGGACAGTTCATAGTCTGTTCCTTATAGGTCCCAGGGCTCTTTCTCAGGCCCTGGCTGTGCTTCAGGAGGGCTGCAGATTGGACAGGCTTGCTCTGGCAGTGACCACACGACTTCAGGCTCTAGGTGGCAGGACCCTTCTCCAAGGGTTACAATCCCTCTCCAAGTCTGGCCTGCAGGGCCTCTTGGCTGATGGTGTCTCCCTGCCTAGAGCCTCCCCCTGCACTTTGCTGGTCCCAGCTGCTCACCACACCCAGCTGCAGACTGTGCTGCTTTGCCAGACTCTAGCTCCTTGTATTGCTTCTCTGACCCCTTTCTCTCTCTGGTCACTGCAGGTCTGCTGCTCACTACAGGGTCTGTGCTCCTTGGGCTGTGTGTGTGGCTCTGTCACTGCAGGTCTGCCCCTCAGCACAACTTACACTCCTTGGGATGTGTGTGCCTGGCTCTGTCACTGCAGGTCTGCTTCTTAGCACAGGGTCTGCGCTGTATGAGCCTCTGGCTCTGACACTGCAGGTTTGTCTCTCAACACAGCTTGCTCTTCTTGCTGCTCTTCTTAGCTCTCTCTCTCCTTTTCTCAGAGGGTGCGTCTAGACTGGCAAGATTTTGTGCAAAAGCAATTGCTTTTGCACAAAAACTTGCCAGCTGTCTACACTGGCCACTTGAATTTACGCAAGAGCACTGACGTTCTAATGTAAGAATTCAGTGCTTCTTGCGCAAATACTTTCCCGCTCCCGCTCTGGGATAAGCCCTCTTGTGCAAGAATACTTGCGCAAGAGGGCCAGTGTAGACAGGCACCTTAATTTTTGGCGCAAGGAAGCCCGATGGCTAAAATTGCCATAGGAGCTTTCTTGTGCAAAAGCGCGTCTAGACTGGCACAGATGCTTTTGCGCAAAAGCATCCTTGCCAATCTAGACACTCTTTTGCGGAAATACTTTTAATGGAAAAACTTTTCTGTTAGAAGTATTTCTGCAAAATCATGCCAGTCTAGATGCAGCCAGAGAGACCCAGAAAATCCCAGCTCACACGGAGGAGGACAGGACCTGGCCTCCTAAACTTCTCATTGGCCTGTCCAACCTGTCAGTCAGGCTGAGCTGGAGTGATGGCCTCTTTCCATTGTCCCTTGGGTCTGTCAATCTCAGGGCCCTGATTTCTCATGGATCCTTCCCTTTTAGGTACTGGGAGCTGGCCAACCAAAAACTCCCACTGAGTTTTAGTAAGGGGCTAACAGTCCCTTTACATATACATCTGAGGCACATATAATCTTTAGTGCAGTATTATGGGGTGTTATTTCTATTCAGAGGGAGTCAAACCCTGAATAGAGAGGGGGAAAGTTCAAATACAAAGGCAGGAGTGCAAAAGATGCAAAATGTTTATCCACTATCTGGAAATTTCTAATTTGCTTTGTGCTTTTAAAATTTGAAGTACTTATATTTCTTCTCTCTCCCCTATATATATATATATAGAGAGAGAGAGAGAGATGCTACCAAAAAAATTACCTCATTCATAATTCTTTGTAGGAGCATAGCTATAAATTGTACAAAAGAGAGCTTCTGTGGTGCAAATAAGAGTAAAAAGCAAAGACAGCACAAAGCTCACAGTGTGACGTGAGCAGGGCTATGTCAGTCCATTTGCTTTATATGCTTCAGTGTGAAAATCAACACTGACATGCACAGCCATCTGGAAATCAGAAGAACAGAAGTGAAAGGGCTAGTCTTTACATCAGTTCTACTTAAATGTATAGAATTTATATTTTATAAAAGGCTCTCCTGTACATGTTAGCTACTTAGTCTATTTAAATATTCACAGCATTTACAAGTTGCCATCGGTCCAGGTAATAGTTCACCAACAATTTAATTTCTCTCCCTTCCACCCTGGTTTTAATTGTGATTCTAAAGCACCATTTCTCTATATCCAGAAGTTACGTAATATGTTTGAAGTAATGAATTATTGCAATTTTATTACTTACATTAGAAGCAGTAATTGCTAAGTTATGCCTCACAACACTGGAATTGTCAGCAGTATATTTTACGTTGAGTAACGAACAGTCACGTGCCATTGCTTACAAACTCTTCACTCTAACAGTATATTATGCCTGTGTAAAGTTACTGTTGCTCATCTCTTACGTCATGAGAATTTTACAGCCTTGAAGATGGGATAATTTCTCTTCACAATTAATGAGGTTTTGAAATGGATGAAACTTGGGGGAAAGGGAAGGAAGTTTGTAGATTTTACACTAACTAGTTCAGATTTCCTATAATTTAAACTCATTTTTCCCCATAAAGGAAAATATTTGTATATGTGTAAATATACAAAGTTTTAAAAATATTTATCAAGCTTAAAAGGGAGATCTGTTCAGAAACAAGGATTGTTATACTGCACCTAATAGCATCTATACATACTCCCTGATTGAGGTGTTTACTACAACATAAGAGATAGAACAGCCCTCAACTCTTCCCAAACAAGAGCTTGTACAAGTGAGGCCTGGACTTCACTGGGAGTTTAGGTCAAATTTAGCTGCATTAGGTCAATTTTCTAAACAATGAATCCACATCACCAACCCATTCTGTCAATTTTAAGGACTGTTAAAGTAGATTTCTGTACTCCTGCTTTTCACAAGGAGTTACTGCTAAATTTAACTTTGCATGATCAAGTTTGCTAGACTGCAGATGCAGCACTTTGAAAGTCAAAGTTCTTCGCCTCTGGAAGGTATCCCACCGTGTCCTGGGATGACCAGTCTGGCCAGGACTTTCAACTCTACTGCTCTCCAAGTGAACAGGAAAAACCCTGGGAAAATTTGAATTTCATTTCCTGTGTGGCCAGTGTGGTGAGCAGACCTCAGAGGAGGCAGCACACCTGACCTTGAGTTCCATGAGCTCCAGGAGATCTCAGGGTCACAGACAGGCACCAGCATGGAGCACGCAGGAGATACTGGACCTCATTGCAGTGTGGAGAGAGGAATCTGGTCTTACAAAACTATAAACCAACAAAAGAAATACAGATATCTATGCCAAGATCACAAAGGGCATGGATACGCCAGGGACACCAGCACCGCCAAGTGAAAATAAAGGAGCTGGGGCAGTTGGACCAAAAGACAAAGGAGGCAAATGAATGGTCTGAAGCATTGCCACAAACGTGTCACTTCTACAAGCAGCTGCATGTGATCCTGGGGAGGGCATTTCTAGTAAGTTCACATTTTTTACCTTGCTAAAACTGGATGAATTGGGTGTGATCTGTGGCAGCCACTGTGCCTATAAAGCTGGAGAATAGTGATAGAAATGTAGCCGTGTTAGTCTGGGGTAGTTGAAGCAAAATGCAGGACAATGTAGCACTTTAAAGACTAACAAGATGGTTTATTAGATGATGAGCTTTTGTGGGCCAGACCCACTTCCTCAGATCAAAACCTATAAAGCTGGAGGTTCCTGGAACAGCTGGTTAATGTGTCTGGAGATCGAATGGGAATTCTCACTGCATGTCTCCATGAAGCTCTCATAAAGGAACTCTTTAATCCTGCTCACAAGGTTTCTGGGCAGGCCTGCCTTATTCCATCCTGCATTATACGACATCTTCCATGCCAAGCCAACAGTGCTTGGGCAGGCTGGGGCCACTGAAACTGCAGTGACGATGGGCACAAGCTGTCTGCACACCCTGCACTCCAGAGGAGGCTGCTGGTGCTCTGGGGGATTCGGGAGGAGGCTGGCCATGAGGAAGGAGTCCATGTGAAGGAAAGGGGGACAGGTTCTCAGGCAGGGCTAGCCTCCTCAGCTAATGGTTCACCCACTGCACATGACCTTGAGTTAATCACTCAAGCTGCCTATATAATTCATGGAGAGAATTACTAGAGCTGCTAGTAGGATTCATAAAAGTCAGCATGCTCAGTGGGAGCTGTCTAAACTAGCTACTGAGGAGGGTTAGGCACCTAAATCCAAGTCAGAGGGTGTTGCCTCTGTTCATAAGCCATAAACCCTTTCCTCCAGTCAGGAACCTAAGCCAAGTCAACTCCTTTTCAAGGAAAAAGGAGGGAAAGCCATCAGGCTATAATTTTTAGCCTAGCCATTTCAATGACTGTGGGTAGGGTTGCCAAGGTGTCCGATTTTCTACTGGACCGTCCGGTGTTTGCGCCGTCTGTCCGGTAGAAAAATTCAGAAAATACCAGACATGTGCAATGTCCAGCATTTTGTGAATTTCCGGCTGGATGCCGGAGGGAAGCTTGGCGGGAGCGGGGGCAGGGGAGCAACTGGGAGGCAGAGCGTGGTTGGTGCTGGGAGCCCTGTGATCTCGCACAAAAGCCCTTCAGAGGCAAACCCTTCAGAGGAAGTTTTCCCTGTTAACTGGGGGTCACAACACTTTTATTAAAGCTGTTGATTTATGGAAAGTGTTAATGTACAAGAGAGCCCTTGAAAATAGGTGAATTATTACAAGAGGTGAAGACTTATTAGTAGAACAGGATGAATTCCCAAGTCCTCCATCATCTTTTCCTTGCTACCCTATAAATAGTCTTTAGCTCCTTTGTTGTTAAATGTCGTGCTTGTTGCTGCCCTTTGGAACTCATGTTCAGTTACATTTGCTGTTTCTGAACTTATTTTTCAAAGCGTATGAAATCTGTCTTGGGTAAAATGAAAGTAATAGCAAAGGATGCTAAAGAAGAGGAAAAAATGGGGATATAGTGAACTATTGAAATTGGCATGGGGGAGAGCAAATGGGGGGCTTGAGAAACAAAAAAGGAAAGGAAAGGGGAGAAAATGGCCTGAGTAGAAATAGTAAATTACACATCAAGAATAAAAGTGCCATGTAAGAGACAATTACCTCTTAGAGCAGAAGATATGGGTGGCACTGACCGGTTACTGTGTGAGGAAGAATAAAATTACATTGTAGGAGTTACTCAGTTTTCCACCTCCTGGGGCCAGAAACAGAACATCAGCAAAATTATCAACATTTGATACCTCCATTTTCTCCAGAGAGTAACACAGATGATGTATCCAAAGCTATTTCCTGAAAATGCCCTATGCTCATTCACTACTCAATCACCATCTTCAAACCATACATTCTTTGTAACATGGCTGATGGTAAGTAGACACATAGATATAGATCCAAGAAACTCTACCAACATATCCAAAATAGCCAAATTATATACAAAACATTTAGTGGCAGCATGGTCTCAGGCTGTGTCCAGACTCAGGGGTTTTTTCGAAAAAAGTAGCCTTTTTTCGAAAAAACCTCACCTGCGTCTAGACTGCAGCCGCGTTCTTTCGAAATTAAATCGAAAGAACGCGGCTTTTCTTTCAATGGTGGTAAACCTCATTTCACGAGGAAGAACGCCTTCTTTCGAAAGTTCCTCTTTCGAAAGAAGGCGTTCTTCAATGTAAATAGGGCTTCTTCGAAAGAGAGCATCCAGACTCACTGGATGCTTTCTTTCGAAAAAGCAAGCCGCTTTTTCAAAAGTTCAACGTGCAGTCTAGACGCTCTCTTTCGAAAGAGGCTTGCAGTCTAGACATAGCCTCAGTGTCTAAGTCCCACCAGGAACATTTAATTGAACAATCTCCTGTCTGAGGCAAGATTTGGTTTTCTCTTCTTAAAAATCTTCACTTGCTTGAGGTATTTTGGGCACATTCTGGGAATAACGAAAGGCAAAATTGCACCCATTTCAAATGGACACTTCATTTCTGTTTAAGAAGAACTTTAAATTGGACTGCAGGATATCAAGCTCAAGTAAAAGCAGACATCATTTCTCCTGAAGCTTGATTTTAAAAGGTTTGGGTGCCTTGCAAAGTATTCAAGCAGAAGAAATATATGTGTGAGAACTCATTGGAAACATATTGCAACCTTTTTAATATACATTCAGAGCAAATATTCAGCACCTGACTGAATAATCTCTTTGAGAGATGCTTATAAATAACTTGATTCTTCTGGAAGCTTATCATTAGTTGAATAGCAGAAATGTCCTCCCTCACACACACACAACTCTGACCCAATGGGTGGTAAAGCCCTCTATTTATCTTGTTCATGAATAAGTGAATGCACTAATTCTCTGAACACCACGCTCGTTTTTGAAATCCTCCTTCTTCTGGGCAAAATAAGATGTACACAAGCCGCTATTTTCTCCTCATATTTACATCATTTCCGCAAATCCACCCGCTGTGGTATATTACATGATAGTAAAGGTGATAGTAAAGGTGGTCATAGCCCCCACAAGGGCTGAGAGCCCTGTGCTAGACAGTGGTGCATATACAGTCTTAACTTTCACAGTGGGCTTCACTGTAGTGCATGTATTGTTTTACATTAGGGATGTAAAATCCCATTTAATCAGTTAACTGGTTAACTTAACTGACTAAGTGGGATCCCAGGTGGGGGACTGCTCCAGCATGGCCGGAGTAGCCCACAGCCTAGTTCTTCAAATTAGGATATTGAAAAGGAAAGAAATAGTTTTCCATATATTTGATTACAAGTCTGGAGAAAACATTTGAAGTAGTTATAGAAGTATTGTGCAAGTAAAAGAGGGATGTGAATGGGTAACTGGTTACCTGGTAAACATCATCCTTACCAGGTGATGCTTACTGGGTTATGGTTAACTGGCACCCAGAAGCAGTCCCCCACCCATGGCCTGCCAGGAGGCAGCAGCCCTGTGCAGGCCTGCATAGGGCCGGCAGAGCCAGCAGCCCCACGGGCTGTGGGCTACTCCGGCCATGCTGGAGCAGTCCCCCACCTGGGATCCCACTTAGTCAGTTAAGTTAACCAGTTAACTGATTAAATGGGATTTTACATCCCTAATGTAAAACAATACATGCACTACAGTGAAGCCCACTGTGAAAGTTAAGACAGTATATGCACCACTGTCTAGCACAGGGCTCTCAGCTTCCAAAAGAGCATGTCTACTCCAAAAGGGCATGTCCACACAAAAACGTGGAAGAGCAGACCCATTCCCTGGACCCAGGGGAGTTTCTGGGAGGTATCCCAGAAAAATCCCTGTAGTGTAGACATAGTCTCAGTTGAACTGTAAGGCATGCTCCTCACAGCTAAATAGGGGCACGTCTACACTGCACACTTATTTTGGAATAAGCTACTTTGGAGGCTTCCAAAACTCCAGCCTCTTCCAGAAACTGCACGTTGGCACTTTTTTCCCCAGTCGCACCATCAGGGATATGCTGATGTGCTCTGTAGGGGACGCAGCCTACCCTCAGCTCCCCTGGCTGATGAAGCCCTACACTGGACACTTTGAGCCCACCAAGGAACACTTTAATGCCAGGCTCAGCAGGGCCTGCATTGCAATGGAGGGCACCTTCAGGCATCTGAAGGGTAGGTTCCATTGCCTCCTCACCTGGTTGCATCTCGGTGAGCAGAACGTTCCCCAAGTGGTGGCTGCATGCTGTGTCCTCAATAACCTTAGTGAGCATAATGGAGAGATGCTCCTGCCAGGCTGGGGGACAGAGGCCAAGCTGCTCAGCAGGGCCTTCGAGCAGCTGCACACGGCTGCCATCCAGCAGGCCCATCGGGGGCTGTGCACAACCGGGATGCCCTGAGGGAGAGGGCCTGAGCCTCCCTCCTGAGCCTCCCCACAAGAGGCCTCTGCAGTGGCCCAGTGTGCCTTTCCTCCCTCACCCTCCCTTTCCACCTTCCTCTTCCCCCTCCCCTGCAGTCACAATAAATCACACTTTTTGTTTTGAAAGAATAAACTGATTTTCTTTAATTGGGGGTAAATGTAACTGGGGAGGGACTGGGGAAAGAACCTGGGAGGGGAGAGGGAGACAGAAGGGAAGGAGAATGGCCCTGAAGGAGAGGCTCATGGATGGGGCTGAGACTGGCATCTGCCTTTGGTAGCCCTACCACCTCTTTTGTGGGGCCCTCAGTGGCCACGGGGTAGAGGGGCTAAGGGGAGAAGGCAGGGGGCAGGAGCAGGAGTGGTTACCAGGCAGTTGAGGATAGCAATGAAAACCACACACATGGTCCAGCTCTGCTGCAGAAGTCCTGCCAGTTGTGGTGGCACAGCCGCAGGTCCTCCTGCAGTCTCTGATCCTGCTGATTCAGGGAGCACTGCAGGGCTTACAGGGCAGTGATGTGCTCTCTTTGGAGGTCCTAATGGGTTCATCAGCAGGTCACGTGGGGTCAGGGGGATGATATGGGAGGTATAGAATGTGCCCCTCTTGCAGCTGGTCCAGCTATATAGAACAGTGAGAAGGTCAATCATCCCAGCAGACACTGTGCATGAAGCCTTGCCTTCATCTCTGAGCTGAGAATGAAAGGTCTCTGTTCAGACGAAGGCAAAGTGCTTCAAGCAAGGCCATTGGTGGCAGAGACAGTGGGCCCTTTCCTGCAGGGGCACAGATGACCAAGGGGAGGAGTCTCACTACCCTCACATCTGGGGACAAGCAGGCATGGGAAGGTACCAGCCAGACTGGGAGCCTGCGGGCAGGGGTCGTGGAGGGCCACGGGGCAGCTTGGCTTCCTTCCGTGACACGCAGATACCAGGTCTAGCAATGGCGGCATCCCATTTCAAGAGGACTTGAAATCAGAAAGTGAAAGATGGGACATTCCCATAGGTCAGATATCTACGTGATATGGAGCAGACAGAATAAGCTGGGTGTGTAGCCTACACTGAGGGATAGGTGCATAATGCATAATTTTAAAAAAAAGATTTAGCATTTTTTTAAACTATATTGGTGGAGATGATGTATGTCACTGCTCTCCATGTCATTTCTGCTGCTTGTAACCATGCAACAAGCTCTGTTATATTGTTGCCAAAATACTGTGGCTGAGCTTATGTTTGGCCATAATGGGTATTTCATACCTTGTACAAATGAGTTAGCACTGTATTTGAACAGACTGTGGCCTGAAGTTAAAGAAAAGAATATAGAAATCTCTCTCACTTGCTTGCGTTAGGACTGCTGTGCACATTTGAAGGTCACCTGTTTCGAGGTCCTTCATTTAATGTTGCAACTTTTCTCCAGTCTTCCCCACCCCTTTGTTCCATGTCTTTCCGTCTCTTCTAGCCTACACAGCTTCCTTTGTGTCCTTTGTTAGTGCTGTTCTGTTTGCTGACTCTTTGGAAGTCAGTGAAATAAGCATCTTTGCTCAGGAGTTTAAAGACTTAGCCAAGTCTTCTCTACCACTTTTGTCTGTATAACTTATATCGCTCGTGAGTGTGGAGGAAAACCCACCCCTGAGCAGTGATCCCTCTATGCTACAGGTGATTAATCAGCCCCGTCCAATCAGTCAACTCTGTGCACAGAGCCCTGAACCTCTGAGGCTACGTCAACACTGCCTCTTTTTTGCAGAAGAGGCAATGCAAATGACACGCTCATTAGCAACTTCTCCCACTTTGTTTGCATATTCTCTGCCCAAGGCTTTTTGCGCAAGAGGTTTTTGCTCAAAAACAAGCAGGCTACATGTACACTGGCCCCTTCTTCGGAAGGGGCATGCTAATTTTGAACTTGGGAATAGGGAAATCTGCGGGGGATTTAAATATCCCCCGCGGGATTTAAATAAACATGGCCACCACTTTTTTCCGGCTTGGGGAAAATCCGGAAAAAAGCGTCTAGACTGCCGCGATCCTCCAGAATAAAGCCCTTTTCCGGAGGATCTCTTATTCCTACTTCAAAGAGATCCTCCAGGAAAGGGCTTTATTCCGGAGGATCGCGCCAGTCTAGACGCTTTTTTCCGGCTTTTCCCCAAGCCGGAAAAAAAGCGGCGGCCATGTTTATTTAAATCCCGCGGGGGATATTTAAATCCCCTGAGGATTTCCCTATTCCCAAGTTCAAAATTAGCATGCCCCTTCCGAAGAAGGGGCCAGTGTAGACGTAGCCGAGGTGTAGACAGAACCGTTTTGCGCAAAACTCACCTTTTGCGCAAGATTCTTTTGCCTCAAAAAAGGAGGTATACAGATCTTGCACGGGGCTGATTAATCACCTGTGAATCATAGAGTTGGAAGAGATCTCAGGAGGTCATCAAGTCCAGCCCCCTGCCCAAAGCAGGACCAACCCCAACTAAATCATCCCAGCCAGGACTTTGTCAAGCCAAGACTTACAAACCTCTGAGGATGGAGATTCCACCACCTCCCTAGGTAACCCATTCCAGTACTTCACCATCTTCCTGGTGAAATAGTTTTTCCTAATATCCAACCTAGACCTCCCCTACTGCAACTTGAGACCATTGCTCCTTGTTCTGCCATCTGTCACTACTGAGAACAGCCTTTCTCCATCCTTTTTGGAACCTCCCTTCAGGAAGTTGAAGGCTGCTATCAAATCCCCCCTCACTCTCCTCTTCTACAGACTAAATAAGTCCAGATCTCTCAGCCTCTCCTCGTAGGTCAAGTGCTCCAGCCCCCTAGTCATTTTGGTGAAGCCGTGCTGCAGCACAGTTTAGAGGGAACACTGCCACTGAGCCACATAGTTACATCAACGGAAGTGCTGGTGTGGACAGCTATATGTCAGTAGGAGAGCTTGTCCCACTGACATAGCTACCACCACTCCTGGAGATGGTTTTATTATGTCGATGGGCAAGCTCACTCCCACCATCCTAGAGAGGCTACAAGAGGAATCATCTTATTGCTTCCACCTGAGACCCCGCCCCTTTCAGGAGTGCAGAACAGGGGTCCCTCCACCTTGCCGGAGGGACTAGCAATTCTGCCAGCGCCCCCAGACTTATCTTCACTAGCTTTGAAGTGGAGTACTGAAGTTTCTCCAGCGCATGTCTCACTGTGCCATCCAAGAACCAAAAGAGCAATACATCCAAGACATAAATACAGTACAAGTTGTAAAATAGCTACCCAGGATATTCTGTCCAGAAATAACTTAAATGCCTATGGCAAATGTGAATTTAGAAATAGGCAGAAAACTGTCACTTTTGAAAGTTTTTACTGCTCTAACAAACATCTGAAGAAATTCAGATAGCTTTTATAGCTCTTTGCACTCATTCCAGTCACACTCAGATGACTTCGTGATCTAGATGTGCAGCATATACCACAGCAATCACCAAGTCCAGTAAGCTCACTCCTACTTCAAACTGTTACCCTTATATTCCTTCATCCTCACTTAGGTTTCTCTGCAGCCTTTTGGAGAAGGTTTCAACCCCTAATCAAAAATACAACATTTTCAATCTAAAAATGGCTATTTTAATACTAATCTATTTCTCAGACTACTCAAAAAAGGTTTTAGTTTTATTAGAACATGAAATCAAGATACATTTTGATACCTTAAAATTTATTGCAAAGCAGAATGCTCACCTAAAGCAAAGGTACAAATGTCAAACTGGCATGAGGATATAGGTTGTTCTGACAGAATATTTCAGATGACATGTACCCTCTAACACAGGGGTGAGCAATAAGGGAAAGGCAGGCCAGATGCACCTGGCCAGGGTTAGTCCCAGGCAGGCCTCCAGACACTTTGCATCTGGCTACTGGGCTACTTATTGCTCACACCTGCTCTAACAGTTTCTGCAACTATATATCAAAGGTAAGACGTGAGGGGGAGGAGAGACTCAGCTTATAAATAGCCAAGTTTGAGAAGGCTATTCTAGAGTCCAGAATGATAGATTCTTGAAAATATATACAAGGAAAGGAAATGTGGTCTAATGTTTATAATAGGGGATGGGGAGTCAGGATTTCTAGCACTGATTTGTTATGAGAAAGAGCAAGTTGCTTAACCTCTTTGCTTAAATTTCCTGAGGTATTAAATTGGGGATAATACCATTTCAGAAGGGTAAGTTGAAGATGAATTGATATTTGCAAAGGACACTAAAATACTAGAGGTACTGTATAGTAAGTGCATAAGACAATAATATTATATGTTGTGCAGGTAAACAGAAATGGCTGTACTTCCTAGTATTCAAAGTAAAGAATAAGGCTTTATCTACACTGGCAGGTTCTTGCGCAAGTAAATGTTCACACTGGCCAGAACTGCATCATAAGAACGCTGAGCTCTTGCGTAAGAAAGCGTCCACACTGGCGGGAAGCCCTTGTGCAAGAATGTGTCTCCGGAAGAAATTTGGCCATGTCACGAGGTTACCAGCAGCGTCTGTGGGCATGCGCTGGACCTCCACTGGGAAACATACTTAAAGAGATGCCTGGACATCTGTTTCCCTGTGGCTGCATGCTCACGCACCCTTTTTGAGGGAGCGAAAGCCACAACAGCACCTGTCACCTCTGTTCCTAGCAAGTCCCCCTGGGCACCATCACTGCCACCGTCACAGCCAGGGAGCCGGAGGAGGACCCCAGCCAGCAACATCCCCTCATGGACATGATAGAGGCTGCAGAGCTCCTCCACCAGGGAGTCACATTGCTCCAGCAGGAGCTGGAGACTGTGCAGCAGGTGCAGGACCTCACCACGGCTGCAGCTGGGCTCGGGCACCCGCACCCCACCACTGACAGGCGCCTCTGGAGCTTTGACACCAGTGGGGAGTGGTGGGAGCACCTGGTGCTGGGGCAATGGGGCGACCAGCAATGGGTGCAGAACTTCCAGATGCACAGGGGGATGTTCCATGAGCTCTGCACCTGGCTCACTCCTGTGCTCCGGAAGCAGGACACCCGCCTCTGCCCCGCCATCTCCAGGGAGAAGAGGGTTGCGATTGCCCTGTGGAAACTGGCCACCCCGGACAGCTACCGCTCTGTGGCGAACCAGTTCGGGGTGGGCAGGTCCACCATGGGCACGGTCGTCCGGCAGGTAAGACCCTCTGTGTACCATGGGCTTGTCCTGGGGGAGGAAAGGGGCCAGAGCAGGTGTGGGGAAGCTGTAGGGGCAGGGGGAAGCTGTGCACCTAGGGGGTCATGCTGTCCCTCCTGCACACAGCCCTGCTGGTGGGAGAAGGGGGAGTGCTGGCCTGGGGGGGGGGAGGGGCCATCAAAGGGAGGGTGAGCACACCCCAGGGGCCCATGTACGCACTCTCTCTCATGCCATGCATCCCCTGTGCCCCTCTGCAGGTCGTCCACGCCATCAATGACGTGCTGCTTCAGAGGGTGATCCACCCCCATGACATGGACACCACCATTGCCGGCTTCGCCAGCCTCGGGTTCCCAAACTGTGGGGGAGCCGTAGACGGGACTCTCATCCCCATCCAGGTGCCAGAGCACCGAGTGGCCCGGTTCATAAACCAGAAGGGCTACTGCTCAGTGGTGCTCCAGGCGCTAGTGGACCGTGAGGGCTGGTTCCAGGACACTTATGTGGGGTGGTCCGGCCGGGCCCACAATGCTTGCATCTTCAGGCACTCGGGCCTATGCCACAGGCTGGAGGCAGGCACCTACCTCCCCCAGCGGGAATTCACCATTGGGGATGTCAGGATGCTGGTCTGCATCTTAGGGGATGCGGCCTACTCCCGATGGCCTGGCTGATGCGGCCATACACCAGCCACCTGGACCACAGCCAGGCCACCTTCAACAGCCACCTGGACCAGGCCCACAATCCCATGGAGTGTGCCTTTGGGCTTCTGAAGGCACGGTTCAGGTGCCTCCTGACCCGCCTAGACATGGGGGTGCAGCACATCCCGGAGGTCATCTCAGCATGCTGCGTGCTTCATAATATTATTGAGGGGAGGCGGAAGGCCTTCCTCCCAGGGTGGATGACAGGTGAGGGCCAGGCCTACCAGCAGCCCCAAATGGCTGCCACCCGGCAGACCAACCACCATGGGGTGTGGGTCCAGGAAGCCCTCCGGGTGTTGCTGATCCAGGAGCCACGATAGGCCGCCCCCACACCTCTGACCCCAGGGATGCTCCCCTTTCCACCACCCTTCCCTCACCTCCCAATAAATAAAATGCACTGGCTTTAGATAAGGCACTTTTATTTACATGGGGAAGAGAGTGCACTGTGGGGAGGGGGGAAGAGGGGACCCTAAACTGGGGGGAGGGAACCTTGAACTGGGAGGGCCTCATGATTGTGAATGGAGGCCTCTCCCACCCCCACGGGTGTGAGGGGCACCTCTGCCCCTCATGCCGGGTTGGGGCAGGCTGCACCAGGAGGTGCCGAGGGTGGGGGACCTCGGGAGGGGGTATGTGCAAGGCAGGGGGAGAAGTGGGGGGAGAGCTGGAGGTGGCAGAGGGGGGCCTAGCAACATTGGGCTGCTGCACAGGGCCCATCTGGTCGGCAATGGTGCCCAGGAGAGTGCAGACACGGTCGCAGCGCTCCAGGTACTGGTCCCACACCTGCTCCCGCCACTCCGCATCTGTGCAGATCTTCTCCGTCAGAGCATGCTTCATATGCTCAATTGCGCAGACAGTGGAGCAGGTGGTGGCGGTCCCAAGAGCGCTGCGATGGGCCCTGGATCCTTTGTGCCAGTGGGATGGGGCTGGAAGGTCCCTCGCTGGCTGGGGGTCCCGCTGGCTGGGGCAGTGGGAGGGGAGGGTCCCAAGGTGGCCCAGGACCCCCCAGGGGGGGCCGCATGTGCTGGGGGGGGCCTGTTGTGCCTTCTCCAGGGGAAGCTACAGTGACCCAGAGATGGCCATGGATGTGTGCTGTGTGCAGCACCCTTTAGGCTATGTGGGGTCAGGCCTGCAACCTTGGGGCTGGCCTACTCCTGGCCAACCCTCCCCCGGTCTGGTCGAGCAGAATCCCTGGGGTCCCAGGCGTGTGCTGGGGCTAGCTGCCACTTCTCTGTGCCACTTGGTCTGGCTGCACATAGAGTTGCCGGATGGTTTCAACAAAAATACTGGATACATTTGACGTTACATGACAATCTACATTACACCTTAGTTAGAAAATACCAGACACGTATATTTTCTCATTTATATCTTCTCAATTTGTTTCCCGAACAGAAAGCTCAAAGACTGGACTGTCCGGTTCAAAACTGGACACTGGAAACCCTAGCTGCACGAGGTTGCATGTGCTGCATGCCTCTGCACAGCATGTGGCCAGGCTGTGCCATGTGCCGCTACCTCTCCTCCACCCTGTTGCCCTCTCCTCCCCCGGCGTTCTCCAGCACATTTGCGAATGGTAGCCACTGCACTCACCAGACAATCCCTCGCCAGCTTCGGAGGATGCCCGGGACACATCCTGACTGGTGCTGGGCCGGGATGGTGAAGTCTGGCTGCTGTCCTCTGCCACTTCCTCCTCCTCATCCGAGGACTGGTCTCTCTTGTCCTCCTCCTCCTTCTCCAGTTGCCTGGGTCGGACCACTGGGGTGGCCACTGCTGTGTCCACCTGGGCCAGCGGGGACTGGCCTCTTTGTCCCCCAAGATCTGTTGCAGGTGGTGATAATGGGGACAGGCAGTGGCTCTGCCGCCCCCACACTCACTGGCCCGAACGTAGGTGAGGGGCAGGTCCTTCACCTTGGCCTGGACCTGTTCCAAGGTCCGGGCCAGGTGTCCCTGCGTGGCCAGTGCCTGGGCCATCTGCAAGTATATGTGGGCATTCCTCCTCTGGGACTTGGGGTCCCGGAGGGCCTCCTCCTTTCTCCAGAGGTCCAGGAGGGCAGTCACCTCAGCGGTGCTCCAGCATGAAGCCCGCCACTTGGTGCCCCTTTGGGCCTGCTGGGTGCTCTGCAGTGGCTCCTCAGTGGGGTCTGAGGGACCTGGCTGAGGCTGGGCAGCTGCCATTCCTCCCTCTGGCTGCTACCTGGGCCGCACGTAGCAAATGGCTGAGCTTTGTGCCTGTGCCTTTAAGGGGGGGGGCAACGAGTGGTGATTGCCTGTATGGAGTGTTGGAGAGGCCACCTGTGTTTTTCACTGGAGGCCAATTCTTGCGCAAGTACATGTTTGCCGAACGTCCACACTGCCCTCTTGCATAAGAGCACCTGCACAAGAGTGCTTACACCTGATAGAAAACAACATAGCTCTTGCACAAGGAGCCATCTCCTATCATGCCATACTGTACATTTACTTGCGCAAGAGCGGATGGGCAGTGTAGATACTCTGCGGATTCTTGCACAAGAACGGCTATACTTGCGCAAGAAGCTGCGAGTGTAGACATAGCCTAAGAAACAAGAAGCCTTAAGGAGTGGAAATGGAACAAGAGCCATTAACTACCCATTTTCAATGGCTTGTCCAGATTGAATACATTCTTTTCCCTAATCTAGGAAAGATTACTCCAAAAGTCAGCTGTGCAGTTCTGCACTTTCATGTAACCTTTTCATAAATTCTATTCACTGCCATGCCACACCACCATGTTACTTCTGGGACATTCATCTTGAAAGGGTTTTTAAAAGATGCATGACACATTGTCTGTAAGGCTCATGCATGACCTGAAGAGAGCACAAGGGTGACAGATTCATATCACTGTTGGCCATCAAGCGGTAGATTTTATGACAGTAGCAGAACATCAGGCAGTTTTTACATCTGTCAACTCATCCTCAGCACTGAAATCAGATTTAGGGGGAATGGGAGGGAGAGAGAAAGATGGAGAATAAATGTAGGCGTGTTTGTGTGTGTATATTCAGGATTGGAACAGCTGCGAGAATTCAACTGATTTCCTCAGAGACACCGACTCTCTCATATTGGTTTTATTTTTAAATGCTCTAGAAGCAAACTGCTTTCCTGCTGCGTCTCCAGTAATCAAGGATCTGATACCGGCCTGGATCTCCACAAATTGAACTGGCCAAAGCATTTTTATTTTTAAATGGAAGCAACTATAAGTTTATATCTCCAGTTATAATGGCTCCTTTGCACACCTCCTCTTATCTGACCCCCCCCTTTTTTGCTTTGCTTTCCCATTTTACAAGAACAAAGGGGAAACTAAATGACATTTAAACCTGTAAATTTAAAACAAAAAGAAATAGTTCTCTTGTCATACATGAATGGAGTGTGGAATTTACTGCTATGGGAGTCTGTGGATTTGTAGAAAGGGCTAGGTATTTTTATGGCCAATTATAAAACATGTAGTTCTGCATGCTAAATAGGATTAATCACATCTCATGCTTCAGGGTGATAGTTTATTGCCCCAAGGATCAGAAGATATTTTTCCCTATTTCCCTTCCTATGTAGCATCAATTAGTGGCCCCTGCTAGATGCAGGATATCTATATTTAAAGGATCAATGGTCTGGGTAATATGATCCTACTTTGACACAAAGGAAGAAGTTATAGAAGGAATATTCAGGGAGTGGATAAAATTGGTAAAAAAAACATTCTCTGTGAAACTTTAGAGCAAACTTTAACCTTTTTCTCTCTTAATTCATGTATAAAAACTTTAAGGCTTTGAAGGGTTTTGATATTAAGTGTATATTGAAAAGTATAAAAAATAAAACAAATACAAAGTATAAACCCTACAAATAGTATTATATCACTGGGATGGGATGTCTGTCCCGCACTGGCCTTTTAAGGGTTAAAACCCAGCCCTGGGAGACGGTTAGGTAAATGGAACCACAGCTGAGGAAGATACAGCCAATTAGACCTCAGCTGGGACTACATAAATAAGGCCTCCTAGGTCACACTGCTCCTGCACTCTAGGGTCCTGCCCTCCAAAGGGACCCCCAATCTCCCTAGACCTACCTTGCTTGCCTCGGTGACCCACTGCCAGTTGTCATCTAGCCCCTTACCTCAGGGGCACACTGTAGTCTGAAATGGCCACTCATCATTGGCAAGGGGGTGTGGATCTGTTACCTTTTCCTATCACTGGCTGTGTTCCTGCAGCCTTAGTGCACTCAGGCCTTGTCTCAAGTCCTGCAGCCTGGGAACGAGGACAGGTCAGAACTCTTCAGCTCTGCCTGCCTTTTCCGAGCACTGCTCTGTCTCAGAAAGCTTGCAACTTCCCAGGCAGCCCAGTCCCTCCTGCTCCTCAGCTAGAGCAAAAATGTCTGTTCTCCCTCCACTGGAAAGGGTTCTATGGGCCAGAAGGGGGTGCTTCAGGGCTGAAGAGGTAATTTCCAGAGTGACCAATTAGGGACACCGTGCAGGAGAGTGTTCGCCCAATGACAATCAACCAAAAGTGAATTTTAAAGGAATTCCTTGTAGGGCTACATTATGTCCCTATACCCTGAGATATTGTGAGTGGGATGAGATGAATGTGTGTGTCCATCTTCAGTAGCTGTGGCAGACTTGAGGCATTTTGGCTGGGGAATGCCAAGCTGTGACCAAGAGCCTGGGAAGGACTAGACTGAGGCTGTCTAGACTGCGGGGTTTTTCCAGGATACCGAACTCTGCCATGTCCCGGGAATGCGTCTGCTCTTCTGCTTTTTTTTGCAAAAGAGCAGACACATTCTTTGGCTGTGTCTAGACTGCATCCCTTTTCCGTAAAAGGGATGCAAATTAGACACATCGCAATTGCAAATGAAGCGGGGATTTAAATCCCCCCTGCTTCATTTGCATAAAAATGGCTGCCGCTTTTTTCCGGCTCGGCGCTTTGCCGGAAAAAAGCGCCAGTCTAGACGCGGATCTTTCGGAAAATAAAGCCTTTTCTGAAAGATCCCTTATTCCTTATTTTAAGAGGAATAAGGGATCTTTCGGAAAAGGCTTTATTTTCCAAAAGATGCGCGTCTAGACTGGCGCTTTTTTCCGGCAAAGCGCCGAGCCGGAAAAAAGCGGCAGCCATTTTTATGCTAATGAAGCAGGGGAGATTTAAATCCCCGCTTCATTTGCAATTGCGATGTGTCTAATTTGCATCCCTTTTACGCAAAAGGGATGCAGTCTAGACACAGCCTTTCAGAAGCCCTGTCTTCTTCCCCCCCCCCACTAGGAAGAAGCACTCTTCCAAAAGAGGTTTTTTTTAAAAAAATTTGGGCCATCTGTACTGGGTTTTTTTTTTTTTAATTTGGGCTGTGTAGACGGCCCAAATTTTGGAAAAGTCTCTTCCAAAAAAACTATCGGAAGCTCAATTTGCATACCTTTTTCCAATAAAGCCTGAGACTGCCACATTCAGGGTAGATAATCCTCAAAGTTCACCAGAATATTCTATCATTAGATTCACCAAGACTTCTTCAGTATCACTCTTTAAACAGAAGCCCATCAAACAGTCCCCATAAGGCATTCCAGCCCTTGGCTCCCATTCAGACAGCCAAGTCTAATATAGTGAACAGTCATTGACAACCTTTTTCACTATGGCTGTGTCTACACTGGCGCGATCTCGTGCAAAAGCAGCTGCTCTTGCACAAAAACTTGCTCCTGTCTACACTGGCCGCGTGTTCTTGCGCAAGAAAACTGACGTTCTAATGTATAAAATCAGGGCTTCTTGCACCAGAACTCTGATGCTCCCACTCAGGAATAAGCCCTCTTGCACAAGAGCTCTTCCAGAAGAGGCCAGTATAGGCAAGCAACATGAATTTCTTGTGCAAGAAAGCCCTATGGTTAAAATGACCATCAGAGCTTTCTTGCGCAAGAGAGCGTCTGCACTGGCATGGATGATCTTGCGCAAAAGCACATGCCAGTGTAGACGCTCTCTTCTAGAAGAGCTTTTGCAGAAGAACTCTTCTGCAAAAGAGTTTTTGTGTGAGAACGCGCCAGTGTAGACATAGCCCCGATGTTTTTCCTACTAATCCCGAGAGATCAGACTCTTACTCCAGGTCAATATGCATTTCAGATCTTACCCAAATTTCAAAGTCAGCCACTTCTTAGTAAACTATAGATTTATTAGGAAAAGAAAAGGATTAATAAATGGTTAATAGATTATATACATGCAAATGATTGCAAAGTCCTTGTATCAGATGTGTAGCAGTAATGGAATAGACCTGTAAAGTCTCTGTGGTAACTTCCAAAAAATTGGAAGTTCCTCAATCCATAGTTCAAGATTCTCCTTTTTGTTGTAAATGCACAGTCCTGAGAATCAGAGCAAGAAAGAGGCAAAACTGAGATCTGTCAAGTGTCTTTTGCATCCTTTGCCATGTGTCAGGAATGCACTGTCCCACACATGCCTACAGCCCAGGTGCATGGCAAATTACTGGCCCAAGATGGCAACTAGGGTCACATGAGCATATCAGACACCCTTACATCATGCACTGAGTCATAGGGGGGGCGTGGATAGTCACTGGCTCTTTGCCATCTGAGACATCCTCAGGAAGAGCTATCGAGATGGGAGGAGTTTCTTCAATGGCCCACTATGGGAATGGAGTGTCCTGGATGAGCAATGAACACACAAATCACAGCCTAAGTTCCCTCTATGGTGCGCGCTTGCACAGGCACACAGAGAACATTTTAGTTCCTCCCCTCACCTCCTTAGCACAGCCACGTAGCCGTGTGCCAGTACAAGGTTAGCTGCTGCTGCTGGTGGGCTTGGTGGAAGAGTGGAGGCTCTTCCAGGCAGCTCTCTACTGTCCCTGACTCGCCAGGGCTGGAGCTAGGGCTGCCAGGGCTATGTGGTGGCTGCCTGGCTGCTCCTGGGATGGGGCCACATGGTTGGCGGCTGCCTCGTGTGCTGGAGCTGGAGCTGGAGCTGTGGTGCGGCTACTCCTAGGGACAAGGCTGGGAGCGGCCACACAACAGCTCCGGTTCCAGGTCTGCAACAACCACACAGCCCGCCCCAGGAGCAGCCAGACAACCACCATGCGGCCTTGGCTGCAGCTCCAGCCCCAGGAAGTCAGGGACAGCAGAGAGCTGCCCCTCTGAGCCCCCACTCCTCCACCAAGCCCACCAGCGGCAGCAGCTAACCTCACAACTGCACGTTGCTACGCAGCTCAGCTAAGGAAGTGAGCGGGACAAGAACTTTCTCAGGGCTGGAGCTGCAGTCAGGGTCTCGTGGTGGCTGTACAGCTGCTCCTGGGGCAGGCGGCTGCCGGAGCGCTGTAAGACTGCTCCCTGTGTATGGCTTCATGTGGAATAGGCAGGGTCTCCAAGGATCATAATGGGCATTTCCACTTCCTTCCCGGACCAGAAGACCACTGTGAAGAAAGTCCTCACTTGCAGCTTCCTGGACAGGCCAGTGTTCTAAAAGATGCGAGCATCATGCACCTTTCCAGACCAGACTGCATTAATGTTTGTGAAATGCCCATGGTGATCCAGAAACATTCACAGAACCATGGAGCAATACTTCCTGCAGTTAATGTACTTGTAATGTAGATGGTCTGGGGCCAGAATTGGACCTTTAAGGCCTTGTGCCGTCTATCACCCCACGGCAGTTTGGGAAGCCAATCCATGTGAAGTCATCCCACAATTTCACGCACACTGCCCAAAGTCACTGCTTTTTGGAGCAGGATGTGATTGAGGCCCTGCACACTTGCATAAGCACAAGTCCAATGGTTGATTTTCCCACTCCAGACTGACTGGCAACCAAGCAAAAGCTATCTGGAGTAGCCAGCTTCCACAGTGCAATCACCACACTCTTCTCCACAGGCCTGGCAGCTCTCATTCAAGTGCCCTTGCGCTGCAGGGCAGGGATGAGCTTAGCGCACAGTCCCACAAAAGCAGCTTTCCTCATCCAAAAGTTCTGCAGTCCCTGCTCGTCATTCCAGGCTTGCATGACAATTGCATGTTTCCTAAGCCCAAAAGTGATGGTCCATTGTGGTCAGCACCTCCGTGACCACCACAAGAAATCTCCTGTCGTTTGAATGCTGCATGGACTCCTCATCGCCACTTTGCAGCGTCAGGAATAACTTGACTGCCATTTGTGACATGTTAGTGAGACCGGCCAACATTTTTGTCAAAGATTTTGTCAAAGATGTGCCAAATGAGAATGGAAGCACAGGGGTTGCTGAGACGTGAAGTGATGCACCACGGGGCATTGAGAGAGGACCCAAGATGCCCTGTGCCTTCTCACAAGCCTCTGCAGCAGCAACAGAAGAGGAGCTCTATGGAATAGCTGCCTAGAATGCACCACTACAAAAGGCACTGCAAGTGCTGTGAGTGTGGTCACTCTATGAGCTGGCGGCTGACAATGAGGACACCCAATAGTATTTTCACTTATCTGCCAGTGCAGACAAGGCCTTAAAGGTCCATATTATATATTGTCCCATTTTAATCCAGATGTAAATATTGGGATATAACTGACTGCTAATGAGAAAAATGCACATAGCACTTGGTACCCAGGGAACTCATGGAATGTTCCAATGGGTTTTCCCTTTGCCTCTGTGGTAAAAACAAATTAACATACATATGCAACCTTTCAAAATAAACCAAATCTCATGTGCTGAAATCATCCTGGCTATGCAGGATAATTCCACTCACAATACATGTAAGCTGCTGTTAACTGTTAACAATTGCAGATTGCATAGAAGCTTTTATCCCTTTTGTGTACCTGACTGTCTCAACCAAAAACCTGTCAGGCATCACTGAGATTCCACTGAGAATGACCAGAAATACAATCCTATTACCTGCAAATACATGAATGCCTTAGCCCTTCCATCTAAGCTATCAGAGGTCCATATCTCATTGTGGACAATCAAGAGAGATTGGTCAGGATGTAACTTTCAATAGAGGGATTAGCAGTTTGCTCACTCCAGTCATTTTATTGTATAGAAGAAAGTCTGACTTCTGCAAGAGGCTAAATGGATATGTTTTCAGAGTGTTTTCCAATTTAACTCCTGACTTGTTTTCAAGACTGTCCTATCCTTCACCTGCAGGGATGCTATGCTGAACTATGACTTTCTTAATGAACAATACAGCCCCCAATTCTGAATGTGTATCTCAGGAGTCTCAACCCTGGCAGGGGATGGAAGAAGGAAGGCTGGGCAGAGAGAGTTTTAAGTCCTCTTTGTGTGTTCCAGATTCCGAGCCTGCCTCATCTCTGTCCATTAGTGCTTGGGGCTACTCTCACTCTGGTTTTGAACAGCCTTCTCTCAGAAAACACCCTACTAAAAGAGTCAGAATAGAGTGTGCTGGTGTGCCACTTCTCTTTTCCCAGGATTTCTCCTTCCAGGCCATATCTGAGTCTGAAACACCCAATAGAGGTGGTGATATGATGGCAGCACAGGACCAATGTTCCCTCTAATGTTTCCATTTATATGCAGAATAAATTTTGTTATGTGCACTAAGATCATGTGCAAATGTGCACTGCCAGTAGAAACACATGCTGCTGGATGTGGGTGCTCTCCTAATTAGCTTGGTGGCATTTGAATCTTTCCTGGGTGGCTGCCCAAGTGCTCAGCTTAAACGGAACATATATAGAACCATCACTTGGATGGATCTAATCACTCTCCAGCCACATTACACTAGGAACAGCATAAAAAGGGCCAGAACAAAGCCTAGTGTCAAGGCTGTAGCTTATCTAGAGGAGTGTTTCCCAAAGTGGTCCCCAAAACCACTTTAAGAAACCTGCTAACTGACCATGCCGGTGTGTTTACTTATCGCACCGCAGCCACGGAGCCTCGCGGCTCCCATTGGCTCTGGTTCACTGTTTGCTGCCAAGGGGAGCTGTGGGAAGTGGCAGCCCAACCCACCCCACTTCCTGCATCTCCCCATGGCTGCAAATGGTGAACCAGAGCCAGTGGGAGCTGTGAGGCTCTGTGGCTGTGGTGCTGGTAAGTAAACACACCAGCGTGGCCACTTAGCAGGTTTCTCAAAGTAGTTTCGCTGACCACTTTGAGAAACATTGATCTAGAGAAAATAGATAAGGGCCAGATTCTGATACATGATACCAGTGCGAATCTCATAACTCCACTGAAATCCATGGAAT
Organism: Pelodiscus sinensis; assembly: GCF_052426305.1. NCBI lineage: Eukaryota > Metazoa > Chordata > Testudines > Trionychidae > Pelodiscus > Pelodiscus sinensis. Next base: position 30,658,574 of record NC_143058.1, on the reverse strand, counting down.
CACTCTTGATCTACACAAATCTAAGTGATTAGAATTTAATCTAGGAAACATTAATTAAATAATATTATCTTACATTACAGCAGTAGAAACTAAATTAGAAACACCACCTTTACAACTGATAAAAAACAACTCTTACCTTTTTATGGAGAAGCATTGCTAGAATTAGAAGTCTTTCCATGTCCAAGAACTGAATATGAATAATTTCCCTTAATTATTGGTGATGCCATTTGGAAAACCCATTAATGAACTGCTATTGCCATCTTTATTCTGGAATAAAATGAGTGAGATAATTTAATGTCAATCTGTCTTTCCAACCATTTGTGCATCCACTTTATAGAAGAATTATCTTAGGCTATATATCTCTAGTTTGTTTATGAGAAGGTTATATAAGAGTATCAAAAGCCTTACTAAAAACACAAAATATATCACATATACTGCTTCCCACTATCCAGAAAGCTGTAACCCTGTCAAAGACGGCTATTAGGTTGGTTTGACATGGATTTGTTCTTGACAAAGTTATTCTGGCTGTTACCTATCACTCAATCTAGGTGCATACAAATTGATTTTTTAATTATTTACTCTGAAGGCCAGCTGGCTGGTTGATAATTTCCTGGGTTGTCATCATTCTGTTTTTTATAGCTAGGTACTATATTTTCCCTTTTTCAGTCTTCCAGGATCTCTCCTGTTGTCCACAACTCCTCGAAGATAATCGCTAATGGCTCAGGGATTTCATCAGCCAGTCCCTTGCAGTGCCATTACATGGATACGCCCCATGAGATGCTGGGGCTGGCTAATTTTCAGCAATCATTGTATAATATCTCACATATGGATCCCTGGCAGGCATCACAGTTCCTACTCAAGACAGGCTGGCAGATGGCTGCTTCTATTTCTCTTATTAAGTAGTCACTGACCACCACCAAATGCAATTTCCTCTTCAAAGTGGTGGCTGTGAACCTCCCAGCCTCATGGGTGCACAGATCCTTCTCCTTCATCTTTGGGGGAGATTCCTCGTTCCTCATGGCCAAGGCAGCATACCGTTTTTTTTAGCTCTATTGTCACTGGGTTGGGAACAGGGATGGTGTGCTGTGTATTGCCAGAGGTAATCAGCACACAGATTCCTCCCTGGAACGAAATGCTTCCTCCTCTCCTGGTTATGCCCCTGCAGTCCTCTCCCCATGGATTGCTTCCTCAACATTGGCGGTCTCCCTATACATGTTCAGTGAATTTCTCATGTGCACAGATGCTTCTCAGCTACCTCCTCCTATAGCTCTCCCACTTGCATCCTGAGAGATTCTATCAGTAGCCACTTCTCACGCTGGATGGTCTCCCCAGCTTGGATTTTAATGATTGGAAAATGCAGGCCACAATCTCTTCGAATCCACACCAGCACACCGATAGAGCAGGAGTGACAGATTGTGCTAGAAGTGTGGGGAGCAATGAGGCCCTGCTCCTTGAGTAGCTCCACCCATGTCCAAAGGAAAAGCCAAAGCCCGCCTGGGGAGCCTGGGCCCCTACACCTGCCCAGGGTGGAGGTTCCCCAGGAGAGAAGCTCACAGCCTGTCCCCCCACCAACTGGGCCTAATACCCATGACAGATGGAGGATCTGTGGCACCCCTCAGCTGCCTGTGTGGCTCTTATCCTTATCTATGTCTGGCTTCCAATCTGGTGGCAGGGCTAAAGAGTTGGAGCTGGGCCATGGTAAGAGCCACGTGGGCAGCTATGTTGTTACACAGACTCTCCATCTGTCCTGGACACGGCATCAGGGGCATGGACACAGACTTGGGACTGCTTCCAGGCCCCCTATACCCAAGGCAGGTAGCAGGTCTGTGGCTACCCACAGTCAGCCAGGCTCCCCAGGCCATGGACAGATGGAGGTTGGCACATTCTTGCCCCAGCGTGACTTCGGGGTTGGGGATGTGCAGATGCCACTGTGAATCGTGAGGGACGTGACCTACGCCCTAATGCTGTGGCTTATGAAGCCATACACCAGCCACCAGGACCCCAGCAAGGACCAATTCAATGCCCACCTCTGCTGGGCCTGCATGCAGGTGGAATGCACCTTCGGGCCCCTGAAAGTGAGGTGGGGAGAGAGGCTGGCCAGGAAGGGAGGGCTTTCGAGCAGCCATGCACAGCTGCCGTCCGCCAGGCCCACCAGTTGGGGGTGCACATCTGGGAGGCTCTGAGTGTGAGTTTCCCCACTAGGGGCCTGTGCCTTGCTCCACTATACCTTTCCCAGTACAACCCCTCCCTTAGCCCTTCCCCTGATCTCTGAATAAACACACCTGTTTTGATTTGAACAAAACAAACTGCGTATTTTTTTTGTAATATAATAAACTGGGGAGGAGGGGGGGCTGAGAGCCTGGATGGGTGAGGAAGGAGGGTGGCTCAGGGCTAGGAGCGGTGCATGGTGAGGCTAGATGTTCCACTTAAGGTCCCGGGACCTCGGCAAACTTGGGGTTGGGTGGGACCTGAGACAACAGGGGGTGGGGCAGGAAGGGGAGATGGAGCAGGGTCAGGGATGGCAGAGGGGAATGGGGAGGGGGCATAGGCATTGCTTGTGGGTAATGGGGAGGGGAATAGGCGTAGCAGGGGGTGGGGGGTGGGGGAATGGGCATGGTGGGGACCAGGAACAGGGACATCAGCATTGTGTGCCATAATTTCCCAGAGGATGGCACACATGTGGTCGCCCCTTATTTTGAAATAACAAGGCAGGCATCCACACTGCCAACCCTGTTATTTCAAAATAATAACTCTTGCCTGTGAAGAGGAGTAAGCTTATTTCAAAATAGTTATTTTGGGATTTATTATTTCCTCTAGCATTAGAGTCAGGGACATGAAACCTAAGATGGATCTATATTATTTCTCCCTTACAAAAAATATGCTTCTCAGTTTACAGATTTTAGTTTAAAGTAGAAAAGTATTATACAGGGGTTAAAGTAGAAAATAATTATACAGTTTATCTTCAGACTGTCAATCATTGTTGGGTACGTGTGTTTGTAATCCTCAACATTACTTATGTATACGATTTCTTACAAGGGGCTTATGAGGGGTTGTGCCAACCCCACACTGAACCAGGAGGGCAGAGGAAGTCCCACCTTCCACCCAGACTGGGCATGCTCCAAATGCGGGAGCACTATAAAGGAGAGTAGCTCAACTCATTCTGGGCTGGCTGCTGGAGGAGAAGGAACTCTAGCAGGAGTTCTAGAGATGTGCTATCCAGACTAAGGTGGGTTTTATGTACTGAATGGGATTACTGACAACTCGGCCACTGACTAGGCGGCACCTGCACCCCAGGGAGGGCTGTGAGGATATGCTGCAACAGGGCTTCAGTCCCCACACACCTTAAATTCCCATAGGCATATTCTTAAACTACTTTTTATTAAGCCTACTCGGCAAGAAAGAAATGGGCCAAAAAAAATTATGGCTAGCAAAATGAAAAAAGTAAAACTGATACTTTAAAAATAGATTGGAAAATGGGTTCTCACTAAATAAGTTATATTTATGCTTAGTGGGCATATTTTGTTCAGCCACTTTCTCTCTGGCTGCTAGTAATTCATGTAGTAAACATATTCATATTCAAACTAGGAAAGATCAGGCAGGACTGCAACACACACAAAATATTTTCTTTCTTCAAAACTATTTCCTTTTTTATTTCTAGGATGTATCTTTGCTGGCCACTTCAGTTTCATTTCTGAAAAGGCAGTTTGGTCTGTGAACTGCTAGGTTTGGTTTGGGTTTTGTTTTTTTTAAAGCCATGTACATTTCTGAGGAGTATTGTTACAATTTGCTCATCAATTTATAAACAGACATGAGTTCTGTTAAAGTCACTGATTTTTAGAGCTTTGGAGCGGAGCCCGGAGCTGGAGCGCAGAGCAGTGGAGCTACAGGTTTTTGCCCGGAGCTGGAGTGGAGCCAGAGCACAGAAAATCTTGACTGCTCCACTGCTCCAGTTTTCTTTTTTCATTTTCAATCCAAAATGAATGATATTTTAGCAAGAAAGTCCTAAAGGTGCCAAAAAGTTTCAGATTGTATAACAATTGATATTAACATCTACTTTACCACTTTACGTAATATGTCATAGTTATTCTCACTTTGGCCAAAATCAAGATTTAATGTACAGATACAAAATTACAAAGTTTTTTGGAGATAATTATCAGACATCCAGCAACACTACAGACTGCTCCCACCCATGTGCCAAGGTTAGGCAAGTACTTACTCACGTAGCTTAGTTAGATAAGTATGTGTTTATTTTCAACCTTGTAACATGTAGCCTCGTTACTTCCCAACAATTAACGTTGTAGAACAGCGACAGCACGTACTAACACTACGGCACATACCAAATTTCATTGATATATCTATATTAAAGTGTTTTTGAGATATTAATTAAAAACTTGGAAAATATTTTGAATATTTTACCACAAAATTTCATAAGAAAAATGAATGTGCAATTTATAAATAAAAATTTATATTATGTATATTAAAAATTAAAATTTTATAGTTAAAAATTAATTTGAGGCGGCACATGGAGCGGAGTCGGAGCGGAGCTGGAGTAGTCATTATTGGAGCCGGAGCGGAGCTGGAGCGCAAGCAATTCAAAAATTTGATTGCTCCAAATCCCTGCTGATTTTTCGCTGTTTTTTCTTCTAGTTATATGTAAAAACAGGACATGACTTTCTATTAATGCAGAAGGTTTGAGCTCTAAAATTCACTCATCTAAAATTCACTAATATGGGCCCGGGGGCATCTGCACTCCTTCATGCTGTTTCTGCTGTCAGCTATGGGTCCATGCATATACCTTAGGTCAGGGGTGGCCAACCCATTCCAGAGAAAGAGCCACAATAGCAGTGGAGACAGCCTGAAGAGCCAGGGCAAAGTTGTTGAGCAAACAAAAAAAGCCCTGTCCTTTTTTTTTTGCTCAACAACTTGCTCTTCATGCTGTCTCCACTGCTATTGTGGCTTTCAAAGAGAGCCCTGGGAAGGGGTGAGGTGTGCAAGCTCTGGGAGGGAATTTGGGTGCAGGAGGAAGTAGAGAAGAGGATGCTGGCTCAGGGAGGGGGCTCAGGGCTGGCAGTGTTGGGGTCAGGTGGAGGGTTGAGGGTGCTGAGCAAGCCGCAGGCTTGTGGCTGTGACGGTGCAGGAATTTAGGCTGGGATGCACGAGGGGCTCAGGGCTGGGAGTATGATGAGCTCAGGACACAGATTTGCAGTGTGTGGATGGTGTAGGAGTGTTGTGACGAGGACTGGGGATATGGGGGTGCAGGAGTTTGAGGATCTGAGAGGCTTAGGACAGGGGGTTCCAGTGGATGATACCCCTGTGGATGATACTGGGGTTTGTAGTTTTGGGATCTGGGGGGTGCAGGAGTGTTATAATGCTGTGGCCAGATGGGGGCTTGACCCCAACTTGGGGCTTGTTGGCCAGGCTTCATTTTTAAATAAAATATTTTGTCAAACACAAAATGTTTCAGCATTGTCTTTATTTATGAGAGGGGCGGGGAACCTGTTTTGAGTCAGGGGTCACTGACCCACAGAAAAGTCAATCGAGGCCACACAAGTGACATGCAGAAAATCAACCGCTCCAAAAACCCCCAAGCCTCACTAACGTTGCCCCATTGTGCTGGTGAGGGCAAGGGACAGGGTGGGGAGGGTCTGGCCAGGAGGAGGGGACAGACGGCAGGGGTCAGTACCTGGGATTCCCAGGTCTCAGGAGGCGTGTTGCTCTTCCCCTCCCCTCCCCCCAGCACCTCCTCTCCCCACTCTAACCCAATCCCCCTTCCCTTCCCCAGAGCTAGGCACTGGCTCCCCGCTATACCAATCCCTCTTCCCTTCCCCAGAGCCAGGCACATCCCCCCTGCACCAGAGCCAGGCACCCGCCCCCCTCTATACCAATCCCCCCATTCTAACCTAATTCTCGGGTCCCAGAGCCGCCGCTGCTGCTACAGCCACACGTGTCTCCCTCCAGGTGCTGGAGCACGTGCGCTCAGTGGCCGGCCTTGAGATGCACTGGCTGGGACGCCATGAGCCCCCCCCCCCCGAACCCAATCCTCCTTCCTTCTCTTCCCCTCCCCTCCCCTCTCCCAGACTAGAGCCAGGCACCCCCTCCCCCCGCCCGCTGTAAACCTAATTCTCGGGTCCTGGAGCCACTGCTGTCGCTACAGCCACGCGTCTCCCTCCAGGCCCTGGGGCACATGCCCTGAGTGGCTGGCATACCTTGCACACCCTTCCCCCCATCCAACCTCCCTCTCCTTCCCTTCCCCAGAGCCAGACACCTCCCCTCCCTGCTCTAACCCAATCCCCCTCCCCCACTAACCTTATGCCCAGGTCCCAGAGCTGCTGGGGGTTGGCCACCCCTGCCTTAGGCCTAGAGCTAGAAGTCAAATAGTTGCGGCTTCATTTAAATTTACATGGCTGCCGCGCTGAGCCGACAAACAGCGCTAGTCTGGACGCTCCCACACCGACCTGAAAGCCCTTTATCGTCCTCCCCGTTATGCCTCGTAGGATGAGGTTTACCGGGGAGGTCGATAAAAGGCTTTCATGTCGACAGGGGAGCTGTTCATTTTTTTAACTGTATCCTTTGGTATATATGGTTGTGACTATTTTCTTCCACTATTTGATCTGAGGAAGTGGGTCTGGCCCATGAAAGCTCATCATCTAATAAACCATCTTGTTAGTCTTTAAAGTGCTACATAGTCCTGTATTTTGTGACATTTAAAGGTTATCCATATTACATTTAAGAATGTATCTGGAGTCAATTTTATATTTAATGGTGAAATAAAGATGTCCCTTTCTCCATTTTTTCCCCCTTCACAGGACAATATCGTGTGTTCCTACTTTATAGGAAATTAAATCATTATATGCAAACAGACCTTAAGTCCTAGTTTTATAGAAATGGCTTGCAATGTTGGATGCCTTAAAACAGGGCTACTCAACTTTGGAAGCCTCGGGGGCCACAATGATACTCACAGCACATGCCAAAGGCTGCAACTTAAGTTTGGTTGCATGTACATGCAAATAGCTTCTTTTACACTGACCGGCATGAATACAAAGATTAAGGCAAGACTACACAACATGCAGGCCCTATTTAAGTCAGTTCTGCTGATATTAATAAAATGCAATATTTACCCGATTTCCACCCATATGCCAGCACTTGTAATAAGCAATGCCAGTCCAGGAATTGAATCACTAAAACACATATCAACAGACAACCATTATATTGACTCACCATTATGGAGCGTGTTCCCAGTGGAGGCCACGTTCAAAGGATCCTACCCACGGGCCGCATGTTGAGTAGCCCTACCTTAAAAGCACTTGATTTTCAGAGACTTGTCACTCAGGCTCCTTTAAGGTGTCTCAAGCTGGGCACCCAAAAATCACTTCACACTATTGAAGAGCTTGACCTTTAAGTCTGGGATAACTACAAAGTAGTTCACCCAAAACAATAGACTTTCCTTCTACTTATGTTAGTGGGAAACCAACTCATGGGAAAGTTCTGATATCAGTAGCTGATACTCATTTTCCTGTGCCAGCATGTTTTACACATCCTGGGCTCGTCTGCAATGTTTCTATATATGCCAGATATCTCACAAGGAATATATACTCTAGTAACTTCAAGCCCAATTTTCAGGCTCAAGACCATTAGAAAGTTCACAGAGGAGTTCAAATTTTTGAATACTTATCCAAACTGTATGCCAACTTTGACCCTCCTATAAGGTTTGCCCCCAAAACATTTTCCATTTTGTTTACTGATGCCAACAGTTTTTGTGCTGGAAAATGTCAGCTTCTGGGTGTTCTGCAGTTAACTATCAATCACAGTTTTCCACAATTAATATTTGTATTGTAGAAGTTCCTGGCTCAAAAAGCTTAATATATTTATTTTAAATCAAGATGGAGCATGTGGACATGAACAACGGGAGGGAAGCAGAGGATGATTGCAATAAAACTGTGTAGTTGTATAGGTCAAGATCCACAAAGGTATTTCAGCTCTTAACTTCAATTGAAATCAGTGGAACTTAGAAGCTTAAATACCTTTGTGAATAAAAGCCAAAAACTAGTTAGGTGATTCTTTGCCATTAAGGTCAACATAACTTTAGAGTATTATTTGTATACTAACTGGACTTACCCAGCATTGCCCAGGAAACCGGAGGAACACAATTTAGAAAAACAGAAGCTGGTCCTGACAGCCTCTAACCATACCGCAGCTGCCAGTGCCCGACATCTGGCCATTATGGCAGACCCCCATGCTTTTCTTCTGCTGCATAAAGCAAAATCTCTGACTCAAAAAAGAGGCATTGCAATGTTGAGAGCCAGAGCTATATGACTTGGCAAACTTAGATACAAAAGTCACAATAGAAACTATGTGCAGGACAATGTAGCACTTTAAAGACTAACAAGATGGTTTATTAGATAATGAGCTTTCGTGGGCCAGACCCACTTCTCAGATCAAATAGTGGAAGAAAGTAGTCACAACCATATATACCAAAGGATACAATTTAAAAAAATGAACAAATATGAAAAGGACAAATCACATTGCAGAACAGAAGGGGGATGCGGGGGGGTGGGAAGGGGGAGGAAGGAAGGTAAGTGTCTGTGAATTGCTGATATTAAAGGTAGGGAGAGTGGGATGTTTGTGAGTTAATGGTATTACAGGTGATAATTGGGGAAACTGTCTTGGTAATGGGTGAGAAAGTTCAAAGACTTGTTAAGTCCTTGTTGGTAAGTGTCGAATTTTAACATGAATGACAGTTCAGAGGATTCCCTTTCAAGTGCAGATGTAAAAGGTCTTTGTAGCAGAATGCAGGTGGCTAAGTCATTTAGAGAGTGTCCTTTCTGGTTAAAATGGCAAGAAACTGTTTTCTCTTTGTGATCTTGTCTGATATCTGTTTTGTGGGCATTAATCCTTTGGCGAAGTGTCTGAGATGTTTGTCCAATGTACATAGCAGACGGACACTTTCGGCACATGATAGCGTAGATTATATTTCTGGATGCGCAGGAATATGTGTTCTTGATCTTATAACTCACTTGGTTAGGTCCAATAATGGTATCAGCAGAATGAATATGTGGACAAAGCTGGCAACGGGGTTTGTTGCAAGGGAAGGTACCAGGGTTGGTATTAGTGTGGTATGTCCTGTGGTGGTTGGTAAGAATCATCTTGAGGTTAGGTGGTTGTCTATAGGAGACTATGGGTCTGTCTCCCAGAGCCTCTTTGAGTATGGTATCCTGTTCCAATATAGGCTGTAGTTTATTGATAATGTGTTGGACAGGTTTAAGTTGGGGGTTGTAGGTGATGACAAGTGGTGTTCTATTGTTGGTTTTCTTGGGTCTGTCTTGAAGTAGATGGTTTCTAGGTATTCGTCTGGCTCTTTCAATTTGCTTTTTTGTTTCTCTGGGTGGGTAGTTGAGATTTATAAATGCTTGGTAGAGATCCTGAAGCTTCTGGTCTCTGTCAGTGGGGTTAGAGCAGATGCGGTTGTATCGAAGGGCTTGGCTATAGACGATGGATTGTGTGGTGTGTTCTGGATGGGAGCTGGATGCATGTAGGTAACTGTATGAGTCAGTGGGTTTTCTGTAGAGAGTGGTGTCTAATTTTCCATTGTTGATTTGTACGGTGGTGTCCAGGAAGTGGATCTCTCGTGTAGAATGGTCCAGGCTGAGGTTGATGGTGGGGTGTAGGTTGTTGAAATCTCTGTGGAATATCTCCAGTGTTTCTTGGCCATGTGTCCAGATCATAAAGATGTCATCGATGTACCGTAGGTAGAGGAGGGGTGAAAGGGGACGGGAGTTGAGGAAACGTTGTTCTAGGTCAGCCATAAAGATGTTAGCATACTGTGGGGCCATGCGTGTACCCATGGCTGTGCCGCTGATCTGGAGGTATAAGTTGTTCTCAAACCGGAAATAATTGTGGGTGAGAACAAAGTTACATAGGTCTGCTATCAGGTTGGCAGTAGTGTCCTCTGGGATAGTGTTTCTAATTGCTTGTAAACCGTCTTCATGTGGGATGTTGGTATATAGAGCTTCTACATCCATGGTGGCAAGGATGGTATTATTGGGGAGGTTATCGATGTTTTGTAGTTTCCTTAGGAAGTCAGTAGTGTCTCGGAGATAGCTGGGGGTATTGGTTACGAAGGGTTTGAGAAGAGTGTCTATCCAGCTATGTAGACACTCTTCTCAAACCCTTCGTAACCAATACCCCCAGCTATCTCCGAGACACTACTGACTTCCTAAGGAAACTACAAAACATCGATAACCTCCCCAATAATACCATCCTTGCCACCATGGATGTAGAAGCTCTATATACCAACATCCCACATGAAGACGGTTTACAAGCAATTAGAAACACTATCCCAGAGGACACTACTGCCAACCTGATAGCAGACCTATGTAACTTTGTTCTCACCCACAATTATTTCCGGTTTGAGAACAACTTATACCTCCAGATCAGCGGCACAGCCATGGGTACACGCATGGCCCCACAGTATGCTAACATCTTTATGGCTGACCTAGAACAACGTTTCCTCAACTCCCGTCCCCTTTCACCCCTCCTCTACCTACGGTACATCGATGACATCTTTATGATCTGGACACATGGCCAAGAAACACTGGAGATATTCCACAGAGATTTCAACAACCTACACCCCACCATCAACCTCAGCCTGGACCATTCTACACGAGAGATCCACTTCCTGGACACCACCGTACAAATCAACAATGGAAAATTAGACACCACTCTCTACAGAAAACCCACTGACTCATACAGTTACCTACATGCATCCAGCTCCCATCCAGAACACACCACACGATCCATCGTCTATAGCCAAGCCCTTCGATACAACCGCATCTGCTCTAACCCCACTGACAGAGACCAGAAGCTTCAGGATCTCTACCAAGCATTTATAAATCTCAACTACCCACCCAGAGAAACAAAAAAGCAAATTGAAAGAGCCAGACGAATACCTAGAAACCATCTACTTCAAGACAGACCCAAGAAAACCAACAATAGAACACCACTTGTCATCACCTACAACCCCCAACTTAAACCTGTCCAACACATTATCAATAAACTACAGCCTATATTGGAACAGGATACCATACTCAAAGAGGCTCTGGGAGACAGACCCATAGTCTCCTATAGACAACCACCTAACCTCAAGATGATTCTTACCAACCACCACAGGACATACCACACTAATACCAACCCTGGTACCTTCCCTTGCAACAAACCCCGTTGCCAGCTTTGTCCACATATTCATTCTGCTGATACCATTATTGGACCTAACCAAGTGAGTTATAAGATCAAGAACACATATTCCTGCGCATCCAGAAATATAATCTACGCTATCATGTGCCGAAAGTGTCCGTCTGCTATGTACATTGGACAAACATCTCAGACACTTCGCCAAAGGATTAATGCCCACAAAACAGATATCAGACAAGATCACAAAGAGAAAACAGTTTCTTGCCACTTTAACCAGAAAGGACACTCTCTAAATGACTTAGCCACCTGCATTCTGCTACAAAGACCTTTTACATCTGCACTTGAAAGGGAATCCTCTGAACTGTCATTCATGTTAAAATTCGACACTTGCCAACAAGGACTTAACAAGTCTTGAACTTTCTCACCCATTACCAAGACAGTTTCCCCAATTATCACCTGTAATACCATTAACTCACAAACATCCCACTCTCCCTACCTTTAATATCAGCAATTCACAGACACTTACCTTCCTTCCTCCCCCTTCCCACCCCCCCGCATCCCCCTTCTGTTCTGCAATGTGATTTGTCCTTTTCATATTTGTTCATTTTTTTAAATTGTATCCTTTGGTATATATGGTTGTGACTACTTTCTTCCACTATTTGATCTGAGGAAGTGGGTCTGGCCCACGAAAGCTCATCATCTAATAAACCATCTTGTTAGTCTTTAAAGTGCTACATTGTCCTGCATTTTGCTTCAACTACCCCAGACTAACACGGCTACATTTCTATCAATAGAAACTATGTCTCTGTTTTCTTCCCATGTCATGAGTCTTGGAGCCATTAAAAGCACAGTGGAAGGGAGAGCACCTCAAATCACCATGGCTTGTTTCCCCACCATTGCTGGAAGCATATGGAGGCCCCTCTTCAATAGTGCAATGTTTTGCTTCCTATCAGATGGTATTTTCGCTAACTATCCTCGTAGAAGCTAATGGTTTTTTGGTAGGGAAGTAGGGGATAGGCATGCTGGGTCTGCAAATTCTCATCCAAGAGCTGAGTATAGGGATGCTTCAGTCAATGGGGCTGGCCCTACTGAATCTGAGAGATTTTAAAGTGACACCTAAACTCTTCTCCCATCTTTTTTGATGAAAATATGAGTCAACTATCTGAGCCTGCTGACACCTCTATAGTCCCTCCTCCAGCACCACTCACTTGACCAGCTGCCCCTCCCCTGGACTGCATCTGTCACCCCCACCCCCACCCCCAACCCAGGATCATCTAGTATCAAACCGAGGACCAGTGTCCAGATTTGAGGGATCCTACCCTGCCTTGGATTCATTTCTCATCCACCAGCATCATCCAATGCTGCCCCTTGGCCAGTGCCCCTCAAAGGAGACTCTCTCCCTTCCCGCCATGGACTTCATTTCTCACTCACTCCCTGCAGGATTGTCTAGCCCCACTTCCTTCATCCCCCTACAATCCTGCCCTCCCTCCACTCGCTCCCAATGGTCCAGCCTCCTGGACCAGCCAGCCCCCCAATGATCCAGCCCCCCCAATCCTGCTCTACTTCTCACTTGCCCCCAACGGTCCAGCCCCCCCAGACCACCCTTCCCATTAATTCCCTCCCCCCCTCCCACCTCCTGGTCCCCGATGCACCTCCTTCTGGACATTTTTTCAAAGTGGCAGCTGAGCAGTAACACCAGCCCTGACCCCTACGCCTAGCCCGAGCCCCAGCAGCAACCTGCCCGCTCATTGGTTGGCCGCCGGGCCCCGAGCCAATTGAAGTATTGAAGAGGGGCCTCCATATGCTTCCAGCAATGGTGGGGAAGCCGCTTCTCCGTGCAGCCCCGGGAAGAGGCATTGGTCTCTCATCTCTTCCCTCCCACAGTACCTTAAAATCTTCTCCTGGAGGAAAGGTTATCCCATGGAAGGTTTGGTTGTGGTAGGTCTTATAGTGTCCAAGTTATTAGAGCACAAACATATAAACATTCTCCTTTATATATTAGGGTATGTCTACACTACCCCGCTAGTTCGAACTAGCGGGGTAATGTAGGCATACCGCACTTGCAAATGAAGCCCGGGATTTGAATTTCCCGGGCTTCATTTGCATAAGCCGGCCGGCGCCATTTTTAAATGCTGGCTTGTTCGAACCCCGTGCCACGCGGCTACACGCGGCACGGGCTAGATAGTTCGAACTAGCAAGCCATTCCGAACTATCTGTACGCCTCGGTATAGTAGTGAGAGAACATCTGAAGCTCCATAGCAATTGTCATTTTTCTTAATGAAAACGTGTATGTGTACACTATATTACAAAGATTTGTATTGACTTTAATTGGATTAAATCTTCATTTAAATAATATTCTTATTCTACCTAGTAGGATGAAATCCCTAGGAAAGACATCTGAATGACTATGGACTACATAATTGACATGTTGACTGCTCACAGCTGCTTCTCTCCTACCAAAAGGACATGATATATTTCTTATTTCTTGACTATCAGCATTGACATACAAGGACTGGCAATACATAGAATCACTGCTCCTCACAATGAGCAATTTGACTTCTGTCAAACCAAGAATAACCTCATTATTCTAGATTAGCCTGGAGCAGGAAAGCAGCATCTATTCCCCTGCCTGCCCTATGTAACTTTTTGGACAGTAACATGTATGTATTATATATCAGTACACAAGAAATAAAAGAGTGCAGGTATTTGTAAACTTTGTTTTACATGAACAAATCTATTTTTCCTAGTTTGAAACTCATTCAGAATGGACTTACAAAGCCTGTTAATGATGTTACTAGATTCATATTCTGTTTAGGAAACAAGGAAGCAGGCTCATGTCAGAGAAAATAACCCTAATGGAAAACTTAGTGCTGGAGGAGGGACAAATGCATGCACAAAAGTGACACTGGTGTCAAGAGGAGAGAAAAAAAATTAATAAAAGTCAGAGATGGTACATGGTTCAATACTATAAGTACTATTGGGCACCCTGAGAATATGCTTAGTTTTTTGAAAGGCCTTCTCCTTATATACTTAACTCATGGCACAGATTCCCCTTTAGAGGAAAAGGGAGTTATGTTAGCCTTTGATGTGGCAGGGGAAAACGGCATTACAATTGAGGAAGGAATCTCACAGGAGTAATTTTACATATTCAAAAAATGTTTTTGTATGCCACTTTGATCTCTAGATAGCAAAGCACTTTAAAAAAGAGCATATAACATTATCTTCATTTTGCAATAGCAAAATTGAGGCAAAGGTAGGTGAACTAACTTGCCCAAGGTGACAGCAGGTCATTAGCAGAGCTGGGAACAGAGACCAAGCTTCCTGGCTTCTAGTCCAATCTGCTGTATATTGGGTCTCATTATCTCTCAAACACACAAAATATCCAAATACTTCAAGTGGATGCAAGCCTCAAATATAATGTAGATGAGCCATTCACATTAAAAAAAACAGAAGTCCAGGGGAAATGGCATAGTGGTAGGATAATCTCTGCAATGCAGAAGAACATTCATAACCCATAAATCTACAAACACAGAGCCCAGAGCATGTAAATAAGAACCACCAGTGCATCTATTTTACAAATAGTTTGTCCTGTACAAATAAAATTATAATCATTTCACTTTCCCTCTTCTCTCTCCCTTTCTCTGTAGTGTTTCAAGTATCACTTTGGCAGACAATGCTATCACTACTCTAGTCCATAATGCAAATAAGAACAGTAAAGATATTTCACACACTTACATGTAATCAGAAGAATAAGTCAGATTCACTTTGTCCTGATAGCAATTTTTACTTATCAATGAATTAACAGACACACTCTAACTATATAAGGTTTTTGTAGTTAAAAAGTCCTTTACACTTGAAACAATTTAAAGCAAGAGAGTAAAATCAATAATGGTACATCAGGAATTAAACAAAGCAGCTTACAGTGAAAATAAAACAGATTTTCCGCCCATGTTACAAATGTAGAGTAGGAAATAAAATTATATCCATCTTCCAAGCAATTTAAATTAGCTGAAATATAGTGATTGCATAGGCCAACACCACGTTACCTGATTTATTTGTATTGATAACTGCTGGTATGCCACTGAGGGTTTCAGCTAAACCCCACTGAAATTAATAGGACACTTTCCACTGTCTTCGCTCTGTGATCATGATTAAACTGATGAACAATTGCTACCTTGACCTGTTATTTTTTTTAAAATTTTAGGCTACATCTACACTGTAGGCTTCTTGCACAAGAACTGTTTTGCGCAAGAGTTCTTGTGCAAAAGGTCTTCCACAAGAGCGTGTCCACACTGCCATGTGCTTTTGCACAAGAGCATCCGTGGCAGTGTGGATGCTCTCTTGCACAAGAAAGCTCTGATGGCATTTTAGCCATAGGGGTTTCTTGCACAAGAAATTCATGTTGCCTGTCTACACTGCCTTCTTGTGGAAGAGCTCTTGCGCAAGAGGGCTTATTCCTCGTGGGGAGAGGAATAACTCTTCCAGAAGAAGCCCTGTTTTCTGACTCTGTACTGTAAATTTACTTGCACAAGAACGCGTGTGCAGTGTAGATACCCAGCAAGGTTTTGCACAAGAACAACCTGCAGGGTAGATGTAGCCTAACAGTATAAGGAACAAAAGATAGTGAAAGTTCACTCTCTTTTAAGACAACTTGCAAAGAAAATAACCTCCTGAGAACTCATATGCTAGTCTCAGCTTCCATTCCACTATTGTGCAGATATTAAATTCCAAGGTCTTATTCTGAAAGATGGGCTCCCAGTCAATAAGACAATTGCTTTACAGAATAATCAATTCCTCTCCTTCCTGGAGATTCAGATACTCTGAGTTCTACTGAAGTCAGTATTCAAGCTATCTCATGCCTTTTAATGTTTCCTGATGATATTTTTATAATATTACTTTCATTTTACAAAATGTCCCTTAAATTCCATTTCCTCAATGACTTTGGCAATGCATTGATAATTTATTTCATGGGAAGGAGGAATAGTAGTATAGTTACCATAATAGACAGAAATGATCCCAAGTCCTCCTCATCACTCAAGAGCTCCTCTGTAAAATGTATGATGCAATAATAAAATGAGCCTTCACAGACTATTGTAGATAATATTGCGATTATTCAGATGCGTCCTTGTCAAAGATTATCTGAGTGGCTGTCAGTTCTATAAAGACCAGATAGCTTCATAGCAAATCAGGTCTACGAATTTCCACTTTTGACATTATCACTTTCAATGCTTTTGTACCTATAAATTAACTTTAACATAGTGTTGTTCGTAAACTAAATTGGTGAATTAAACCGTAATGGCACCAATATAATAAAGGCCCACAGTCCTAGGCTTTTTACTTTTCTTATCAGCAGGCCCAGAATTATATAAATTAACACGAAACATTGCAGATTACATTGTAGGATGCCTGGATCTTTAAGGGTACTTAGTAATCTCTGGCTTGTCCAAAATATCTTTGTGTATGCACAAAAATAATATTGGTTTAACTTCATAAAACACCTTTGTAGAGGTGCTGCCAGGGCTTCCCTATGCTTACAGTTCTGCAGCAGCACAGCAACACCACTCAGGGGCAATAGAGTCTTCCAAAAATAGAGGGGCCATGAAGTCAGAGCCGTGGTGCTCCGGGACCAGGGAGGCTGGGGCCACATGCTGACTACTCTCCCCATGGTGCTCTGGGGTTGGGAGGCTCCCATGGGAGTCTGGAGGCTTGACTCTCTGTTGGTGGAGGGCTTGGCTCCTGTGGGGGTGAGGCCACAGTCAGAAGGGGCAGGGCTGGGGGCTTGCCTCCCTCAGCCCTACATTCACCCACCACCCTTGTGAAGAAACCAGATTGCCTGTAATTTCAAGATTGACAATGCCCCCACTTCATTTGCACAAAAGATTAGTCGTTAGCAAACAAACTTGTTAATTAAGACTGTTAATTAAAAGATGTTAACATCAGCTAATGATCTGCTTCCTAAATTGATTTCTGTTAAATCATAAATATTTTATCTATAGTACATGAAAAAATAGAATGTCACCAATGTTTAATCTGTACTGTTCATTACAGCCTAATATTAACCTTTAGAAACCCAAGAATGTACCCTGGCTTTCACAATGAATCACAGCTAAGAGCAAAACCTACCCAATTAAAAAAGGAGTGCAAGTACTTCAGTAAAGAATAAATCAGTATTCATAAAGATGATGATGATTAGCTATTATGATCATTATAGCATTGTGGGAATAATGCTCAAGTTAAGATGTCACTTTCATTGTAAGAGCTCGTTAGTAAGGGCTTATAACATGTATTTTAATAAATGCTCATTAGATTGAAATTTGCCATGTTTGTTTTCAGCCAAAAAGTAGCAAAAGTGTATCTGTTTTAAAGTTATCCAAGAAATATTTTCATGTTCATGTTTGAATTATCCAAGCACATATCTAATTTTTAAAACTTCAAGATAGTACATGTTAAAAATAAAGAAATGCCTCTGATATATTTAAGTCTATAGGTTTTTATTTTAAACATATTCTTATGATAGTTTTATAAACACACAACTTGTGCACAGATTTTTGTTCTTGACAAGTAAGATAAATCAGTCAAAAGGAACAGCTGGTAAATGACACATATGTTTCATGCAGTGTTTTGATGGTCCCAGGATATTACACAGGCAAGGTGAGTGAAGTAATATCTTTTTATTTGATCAACATCTGCTGGTGAGAAAGACAAGCTTCTGAGCTTAACCCAGTCTCTTCTTCAGATCTGGGAAAGGTACTAAGAATGTCATCAAACATATTCTGTTATGCATATCCGCATATATACACTTCCTTTGTATAAAAACACGTTAACATTTCAATGAACACCTATTCAAACATATTATGAGCCAACGAATTTAACCAAAACCACCTTCCAAATAATCAGTAAAATTGAAAAAAAAATCATGTGCTACAAAATAGTAGCTATTTTATTAATAGAAAATACAGTTACTAATGTAAAACTTACCAGCAACTGCACACTTTGCAGTTCATGTAGGTTAAACTTATGGCATTCCATACCACAAGCTCCTTGTGTGCCACCTCCCATCCCCATCTTTTTCAGTGACTCCCAGCAACTCCCCCTACCTATCCGTCATGCCTTGAGCTTTTTGTGTCCTCCTTTTCTTCCTCTGCCACATTCCGGCAGTGCCCAATCTCCTCCCACCAGGGTATATCCCTCATTCTCTCCTCTTGCCAGACTACATTCTCTGCCTCCCATTCCAGCAGTTCTGTATCTTCCCAATGCTAGGGTCCTATGGAAGGGCTCTGTGCCCATTCCATACAATGATGCCCCCCACCAGAGATTCTGTCCCCCCTCCCCACTCCAGGGTCCCACATTGCCCCTCCCGAGCCCATGGCAGGGGTTCTGTATGCAGTCCTTTTCCACATGTACATCGTTTAGACAGACTCATCTTGTTAAGGAGGATTTATTAAAGAAGATACTTTGTATCCTAAAAAAGAGAAGAGGATAGAAGTCGATATAGTACAGGTAAGAACTGAAGACAAGCAGTCAGAGGATATTTTATTTCTGTACTGAAGCAGTTCTCCCTGGATATTTGGATGGTCCATTCCCTGATGTGATCGACTTCTCTGGTGGAGTAGTCATTTTCAAACATAGTACTTTGGTTTTGTAGAATTGTATGAGAGACAGAGAGAGAGAGAAGAAATTGGGTTTATTGCTTGGAAGCAATCCTACACTTCATTTACTACACTGTAAATTAATATCTCCACAATGTTGTATTGCGGATCAATATATAAGGCTATAAAGAGACTACATTTTAAGGCAAATTTACAAAGGAATAGAGTTAAGCTTCAGCACTCTTCTTTAACTTCAGCAATTTCCTGGTTCTGAGTACTTAATTTCTTGTATTTTATACTGCATTAATGCTAATTTTTTAAATCTATATGTATGGAAACAGACACATACTGTAAATGAAAACTGTAGTAGACAACTACTACATCACAGACTGAAAAATGACTAGACTGGATTAAAATACCTGAGAATACACACTGAAAAGGGCCCATTACTGCCCACTATTTATTATCTTTTAAGCAAAAAAGGACAATAGATTTTATTATAAATAAAAAATTGAAATTTTATATTTTTATTACACCCATTAAAAATGAACAATAATCTTCTCTTCATACTTTTATGTCTATTAGACTCCATTGTTACAGAGCTGCCTGCCTGCTCACTTATCTAAATGATGGTCCACTAAGCACTTGCTGATGTCTTGCCAAAAATTGACTGGCACCTAGTGCTTCCCTGTGTTTGAGCTACTAACTCACATCAAAGACACTCTAACACAGGCATGTCCAAAGTCCGGCCCGCGGGCCAATTGCGGCCCGTGTTCCGGTTTAATACAGCCCCCCAGGTAATTTGGCAATATCTATCTTTTATGGCCCCCAACGAATCCATATGTATTGAGATGAATACATTGTAAAATCTCAGTTAATGTCAGTTGGTCTAAATCAGTTATAAATATATTTGGACACAACATGTATACTTGGTGTTATGTTCCTGTTCATATTTTTTGAACTTAAAAGTTGACAGACAACCTTTATTACCAATAATATGTAATGTACTTTACAATGTTCCTGACACATATTTCAGCTTCCTGGATTTTTTTTTTTCATCTGGCCTTCAGATATGAAAGGCAGAGTGATTTAACACCTGTTTAGATTTGTCATCCATGTGACGAAATGAAAAGTATGCCGTTTGCAATAAACTTTGCATAAAATAGTTAATTTGCATTTAATTTTAATGGTTCAAAGAATGTCAGGCAAAATGGTCGGCCCTCACGCATGTTCACTTCATCAAATCTGGCCCTCTTTGAAAAAAGTTTGGACACCCCTGCTCTAACATATCTTGAGCTTTCCTACTCTTGATCTCCTATGCAACTCTCTAGAGTTGTTACAGGGATCTTATTGGAGCAGTGGTGGGACAGGAAATGGTCTGCATAATTAGAAACAGGAAATGTATCCATGAGACAATTGCTCTCTTAAAATGTAATATCTATGTTACATATCTATAAATGTAATATCTATATATTAGACCTTTGCCTCCCTTCTATTTAATCCTGTATCTTCATGTACTTTTTTTATTTCAGTGACCCATGGCAGAGCTTACTGTAAATGTTATAAGTTTTTTTTTTCAATATTTTAATTACGGCTGTCAAGAGATTAAAAAGCTTAAGCGCGATTAATCACGTGATTAAAACAATTAATCACATGATTAATCGCGTTCGCTGACTCTCTGAAATGCTGCGGTGGCGTTTCAAAGAGGCAGCGCTGCAGAAGCTCAGGATCAGCTGGAGTCCCCAGCCGACCTCGGCTCCATGCAGCGCTGTCCCTTGGAAGTGCCACAGCTGCGTTTCTGAGGGGCAGCGCAACGCGGAGCCTGGGGTCAGCTAGAGTCTTCAGCTGACCCGGGCTCCATGCAGCGTTGCCCCTTTGAAGCACTGCAGCAGCACTTCAAAGGGGGCAGTGCATTAGGAGTCTGGGATCAGCTCTGGGGCTTTGCAATAGGGAAGCAGGGATCAGCTGGAGTCTCCAGCTGATCCCAGGCTCCCAATGCGCTACCTACCCCTTTAAAGCGCCAAAATGGCACTTCAAAGGGACAGCGCAAGCGGAGCTGGGGATCAGCTAGAGTGCCCAGCTGATCCCCAGCTCTGAGTTGCGAAGTCCCTTTCAAGTGCTGCTTCATTGCTCTAAAAGTGCTTTGCAACACCAGAGCGGGTGATCAGCTTGGGACTCCAGCTGATCCCCGGCTCTGCATTGCAAAGCCCCTTTGAAGCGCAGGAGCAGCACTTCAAAGGGGCAGCGCAGCATTAACGCCTGTGATTAACACGTTAAAAGGATTAACCCGTTAATCCTGTCCTGGGTTAATCGCAGGCATTAAGGCAGGTCAGTTGACAGCCCTAATTTTAATATACCCTAATTACTCACCAGGTGTCTCTGCGGTACTGCTTTCCATTTCTTTTTGCATTTCTTCTATTTCTTCTGTCATTTATCTGCATGAGTCTACCACATTCAGCACCAGAAGCTGTACAAGCCACAGCATAAGGTCATTCAACACAGGGTAAGCCTACTGTTCCCATTATAATTAGTAATACAAACACAAAGACGAGGTATAAATATGATATTCAGCACAAAGTGTCCTAGCACAAAGTGCTGCAAACCAGGATTCAGATTAATGGACAAAAGCTTTATCAGCATCTGCTCATAGTTTGCATGGCTAGAGCCAGCAATATCATTTTTTTTGTTTCGATAAGCACTAATATTTACTAGTAATGCTTTAAAGAAAGATAAAACACCAACTGTCACATCAGGCTCCTTCTTAGAACTGAATTTACCAAATACAATTTGTTTCTTCACCACAACCATAAGAAAGAATTGCATCCATTAAAAATTGAAGACGTGCACTTTAATACTTTAAAATACAATGGAAGAATTATTAATATCTGTAACTGCTTTTCAGCCATTGAGTATAAAAAATGGACCAAATTTATCATTGATGAAAGCTGGTATGACTATTGTCTTGAGTGAAATTACATCTGCTCATATCAGGACTGAATCTGGATAAAAAATATTGAGCTAATATGCAAATGCACTTGATTTCTCTAAATATTATTTGCTTTCAAGTATTATACAGAGAAGATACTGGGTCCGAGTTTGCTCTTTACTTAGGGTTAAATCATGGGGGGAAATTGTGTATGCATGAAAAATTGTTCCAGCAGAGAATAGTCACATTCAATTCCATTAGACTTCTCATTTGAGTAATGTTATTAATGTGTTAAGCATTCACAGGATTAGACCACTGACTGCAAGACGGAGATTAGGGATGTGTCTTATTTGCAGAGTGAGATACAAATTGTAAATGACAACAATTATTTAAAAGGATGCACAGAAGCAATATGCAGTGCTCTGTGTATAATTTTAATCATGATACTATATCTGTTTTATTAAAATCATTCCCTTTATTTCTTATTTTCCCATATAAGATAAGTATTTTAATGTCTTCAAGACTGAAATAATTAATACAAAGTTCACTTCCATTTCAGTTTCATAATCACAGAAAAGAACTGACAATGCAAGGAGATGACTCTGTCTGTCAGTGTCCAGGAGTATTTTTTCCACTTTCCCTGTGAGCTGACAGTTAATAATTATGACACTGACACTGCTGTTGGGCACAGGCACAATCTGAGAAACAGGGTGAAATTGCCTACTTTGTGATTTATAAATTCATAGCAACCATAGGTACAACAAATTCCATCAAGCAGAGAGCAGTGAAATTCTTCAGCCATCCCTCAAGTATTATATGAAATGGTTTCTAGTCTCTGAGGGATTAAATCTCTAAAATGATCACCAAGTTCTTGTGTCTTAATAAGGGGAAGTGGCAAAGGAACTTTAGATGGAAAAGTATGAGTTTTACGTAAAAAGTAATATGGCAGAGGATATGGGAAAGACATTATTGTATTGTATCAATATACATATACCAGTATTGTATCCTTTCATTCCCTCTTCTCCTCGATGAATTATGGTATCAGCAAACAGACTGGCTGTATAGGGATACTGCTGTTAGGCACATAATTTAAAATATTGATAGTGTCTGCAAATAAAGCAAATTACCACAATTGCAACCCTGTCAGAAAAAGCTACTGTGTGTCCCATTGACAAGAAAAGTAGAAGAATGTAACAAACTTTTTTATGTGGCAACCTACTTCACAAGAAATGCCTGGTTTTGGATGTCATCTGTATTATATTTTACTGCAGGTGACTAAGATGGACACCAGAACTGGCTCATTTTTCATTCATGTGCCACCTCTCATTCCAAGGAATCCCCAAGCACTTTCACAAACTATACACATATATGCTCCTGCTAGAGCGCACTCACTTCTAAGGTAAACGTTAACACCTAATGTAACTTTACTACGTAGGATAACAATAAGGGAGAGGGAAAAATTTGTCCAAGAACATGAGATAAATATCTCTACTTTAAGTGCCTTGGAATTTTTGAAGTGTCCCTCAAAAAAACTGAGAGAAAGATTGTTGTATTTGGACAAAAAGGAAGCTATAAACAGGAGAACAATTCAAAAAATGATTTCTAAATGTCTAAGAAGAATAGCAATTTAATAAGGAAATAATTGTCACGTTTCCCCCTACTCTCTAGCTTATAGCACTGTAAGATTTTACCTAAATCAGGAAGAAACTAGATGAATTTACACTCATTTCACTTTTTTAGTTTAGTTTTGTTCTAGTACTATAGTGTTACAAATCTGGGTTGAAGACTAAGTGACTCCCAATAAACAACTTGTTATGGATTGAATTGGTCACCTCATTCCTGGTGTAATTCCACTGAAGCTATTTCAGGTTTGAATTTGAGATCACAGCTCAAAAGTATCTTGAATGATTTTAGAATTAAATGCTAAATGTAAGCAGCCCCAAATGTGAGTTCAGATTTCAAAAGTTCAGCCTCAGGATAATTCAAATACAGAGTTTTGTGTCAGTCCATCATAGGGGCTTAAGGTAAAGGCAAACATTTTTAACTCAATTTTAGTTTATATTACTTTGCTAATACTCATTTGAACCAAAGCCAGGAGGTCCTGTTGAGATAACTAGACCCACAAAGTATCCTAATTGTAAGCTCAGCTGTAAGAGGTGAGTGTAAGTGCATAATGTGTCAAAATAATTTATTGATTTTGGTAACACTATGACAACTACCACCAACTGTGAATCTGCCCTACAAAGTTCAGAGCTAGATATGCAGTTAAGATCTAAGACTTCAGTTCTAACATATCTTATGTCTGAAAGTCATTTACTTTGTTAGATTTATTTATATTTTATAGGGTACGTGATTATGAAAAACTTATGTGTAATAACAGACTATTACTAAGAGATTGTAAAGTCACTAATACAGGTCTGAAGAGCAAATGAATATTAATACATGGCTGCCATGTAATACAGGGAAATGGAGAAATAAACAGAGGATGACTTCTGCATGCCTGTAAAATATAAACCCTAAAATGAAGATTTGTTACTAACACCTGGGGTCTCGTTAAAAGTTAAGACCCGATTCTTCAAGTGTGCAGTGCACAGAACACTGGCTGATTTTTACATGCAGCAAGATCTAACTCCTTTATCTTGTGAAAAGCAATTCTCCCCAAATCATCTAAAGGGCAAAGTAATAACCAAAAATGCTGTGACACTCTCTTCATGAAAATGTTCAGTCCTAAGAAAATAATCTGCCATAGATGTATTTTTTAAACCAATAGCCCTATGTCTTGAAAGGTTAAAAATGATACTTAGTAGCTAGATAGTACACTTTCATTGGTAGGTGTCAAACTGTTTTACAGAGATAAGTGGCATTATTTCCCCGTTTTATAGGTGGCAAAACCAAAGAGAGGTTACAGTGACTCAATGTCAAAGTCAGCAACAGTACTCCCAACTCCCAGAAAGCATAGAGATAGAGAGAGATTAGCTATTGAGCCCCACAACATTACTTTAGTGTTAATAAAACAGTGAAAAAATAGTGTACTCCAAAACAACTGGAGAATAAGAAATTTGCAATTAAGAGCAGCAGTCAGAAAGTCACATAAGTATTCCTCAGGGGGTTTCCTGAATTTGTGGCACTCTACCAGACAATAAGGCATATATACTGATTTTACTTTTTCAACTTAATTAAAAACAAAACAAAACCAAGAAAATACTGCTACCTTACTGCCCATACCCCTCTCTGGGGCCTCCCAGAAACCTGACATATCCCAATATGAGAGAAGCCTTGCAACAGCTCTATACAAAATGCTTGACCACTCAAAGCCCTGAAGACCTATTTTGGCAGCAGGGAGTTCACTGAGGAATTGATACAGCCTGGTCTTACCCCTCCCTTTCACCTAGGTCTTCCCTCTGTGCGGGGGACCAGAAAGGGAGTGGTATAGGAGCTGATATGGGGGCTCTGTTACTACTCAAAGAATATTTGCCACTGAGTTAATCTTCCACTAGCTACTTCAGCCAGCATCATGGCCACATTGAACTGCCTTAAAGGGGACAAAGCAGCCAAATATCAAGGCACAGATAAAAGATGTACTTGTGAACTAGATCCCTGGAGACGTACAAAATAGTCTGTTTACTGCCTATGATACTTTTGTGTGCAAGTATCTCCAAACAAGGAGAGAGTAAAATCCAAGCTTCCCTCTGGCTGAATGGAATATTGATAAGATATTTTACTGAACTGAACAGTCAGTGACAGTTGACTTTAGTAATTTGAGCTCTAATTCTCTCTACTTCTACAATAGATACCACTGGTAAATACCACTATCCAAATACCACTCTCATGAACTAGTTCACAACTTTTTAAGTTTTGTGTAAGTGTTCCCTATTCAGTCTTCGTATGACCATTAAATGAGACCATACAGCACTTGAGGTCTTAGAGATATCAAGCATAATTCAGTAGTGCTATCATCTTAGACCAGGTCTTAGTTTGGACAAGTATGTAATTCACTCTTTTTGTGGCTATTACATATTCCTGTACTTCAGTGGGTTCTGTTTTCATACTCAGTGAGTTCAAGTACAGTTTAGCATCGCTCTATAAACCATGTAGACATTTCACAAAGGAATGTGAAATTCAGCAAGGCATGATGGTTAAGTATGAAGATAAAATCAGCTGAGTTTCATGTGAAGCTTTCTGGGGCCTATGAACCAGCCACTGAAACGCAAAAGTAGGCACCTTGCTGGCACAAATACTTTTAGGACAATTTTTACAGTTGGGGTTTTTTTATAGCAAAATGTGTGCCACTTGGCAGATTTCCAAGTCAAACAAACCCTTGTACAATCCTCAAGAACCTATCTAAGATGCATCTTACTTAAAAAAAAAAAAAAAATTCCTACGTGTGACGGAACCCCCCTCCCAGTCTTTAGAAAGTGAACTTGTGGACACAGCTATGCCTAACTCAGAGGTGCTTTGAGCAAATTATCTCATGTAACTATCAATCTTCATGTCATAATCTGCTGGGTCTGTATATCTTATTTTGGTGTATGTGTCATTCTTGTGTGTAAAGTTAGATATATGGAGTATGGAATGTTTTATGGTTTTAAAAGTGCAAAGGCAAGCCATCAAGGGTGTTTCCCTCAAGGGTATGTCAAACTACATCCCTCTGTTGTCAGAGGGCTGCAAATTAGACATACCAACATTGCAAATTAAGTGGGAATTTAAATCTCCCATGCTTCATTTGAATAAAAATGGCCGCTGCGTTTTGCCAAGTCAGCAGTTTGTCGGCAAAAAGCGGCTGTCAAGACGGGGATCGGGCGACAAAGCAAGCCTTTGTTGGCCGAGCCTGTAAACTTCGTTTTACAAGGCATAAGGGATCGGCCGACAAAGTCTTTCTTTGTCACCCAATCCCCGTCTTGACAGCCGCTTTTTGCCGACAAACTGCTGACACGGCAAAATGCGGCAGCCATTTTTATTCAAATGATGCACGGTAGATTAAAATCCCCGTTTCATTTCAATGTCGGTATGTCTAATTTACATCCCTCTGTCGCCGGAGGGACATAGTCTAGACACACCCATCATCTGATCAACTGTAAACAACTCTTTTGTCCTTTAAGTCTTGGCAGTGGTTGGTCCTAGAAAGTCATGTGACCTACCTAACTGGTAGGGACTGGTCAGGTAGCTTTCCATGCAAAAGGGGGAATCTTTAAAACAATAAGAAACATAGGAGCTTTTTGTCTTTGGCTAGCACATCTGAGGGAAGAAACCAAAGACTCCAGGGTGAGGAACAGCTCTGGTTTGGAAGGCTTAGCTGGAAAAGAAACAGTTTTAGGGTGAGTTTGTAATAAGTTTGTACTGAGGTTTCAGTGTTAGAGTTTAGCTAAGTGTTAGAGTTTAGCTAAGTGTTTTCTGTTATTTTTAGTTTTAATCTACTTTACTCTGCCTGTTCTCACTTATTACCACTTAAATTCTACTGTTTATACTTAATAAAATCACTTTTATTTTCTATCAAGCACCGTGTAAATTATTATTACCTGGGATCCAGTCAGTGTGTACATTCCCCCTTTCATTGTTAAAGGGGGCTTACCTAAATAATTCACTTGGGGTTCTGATTCCATTTGGTATCCTGGGAAGCTAGGCCCTAAACTACACTTTCCTTGGACCTGAAGAGATTCAGTGTCTACACTGCTTCTCGGGGAGGAGGGGCATTGATCTCAGCTTGGTGCTTTACCTGGGGGGACCAGCAGAACAGGCCCAGCAGGACAGGGTGGTGAGAAGCACCAGAGAGCAGGAAGGTGAATGTCAGTGGTTTTGTCAGCATTCTGGGAGGTACCTCCAAGGTGACTGCATCCCATCACACTACATTTCATTTCGAATCAAAACCCCAAAATGACAAACTTTTTCACTTAGCTTTGGTTTATGTCACTCTGCCAATACCTATCTGGACCAATGCCAGGGATAACTGGGTCTACAAATATACCCTAATTGTTTACTCAGCTGTAAGAAGTAATTGTATGTTTATAAGCTGTCACAATAACATATAACAACAAGGGATGGAAAAGGTACAAAAGGAACTAATCCAAATAAGAAGGCATGCTGACATAATTCAAGGACTGGGTTAAAATCATGCTTGGTACAGTAAGAAGTTGGTACCTCATTTCTTTACTTAATTCCTGTTTATAATAACTCACATCGGCATGCTTATCGCTAAGCAACTACATGAAGTAACACTTAGGTTTTAACTCAAGTTATCTTTGCCGGGAACATGAGCTCTGGGTATTTTGTACTTGACTCTCTCTGAGTTGTTGCTTTGGTTAGTTCCCAAATGCACCTATGAAGGATACTTTCATAACCAGTTTATATATGGAGCTACTATTAGGTGGGTGCATAACTGGTTGGATAGGAGTTCCCAGGGAGTTATTGAGTAGTTATCAATGGTTCAGAGTCATGCTGGAAGGGCAAAACAAGTAGGGTTCCACAGCATCCAATTCTGTTCAGTATCTTCATCAATGATTTAGAGGATGGCATAAAGCAGGCATGTCCAAAGTCCGGCCCGCGGGCCAATTGCGGCCCGTGTTCCGGTTTAATACGGCCCCACAGGTAATTTGGCAATATCTATCTTTTATGGCCCCCAACGAATCCCCGAGCGCCACTCAGGACTAAGGATGAGCTCGGGCGTGTTCGCAGCTCCACGTACCCGAACCCGCCGGGAAGCTGACAGTGCACAGTGCTAATCACAGGTACTGAGACATTTTCCCGGTCCGCAGCTGCAGAGATCGGGAAATGTCTCAGTACCTGTGATTGGCGCTGTGCGCTGTGAGCTTCCTGGCGGGCTCGGGCACGTGGAGCTGTGAACACGCCTGAGCTCATCCTTAGACTCTTCACCACACACAGCCACAAAGGCAAGAGAATTCTTGTTGGGCAGTGTATTAGTGCTCGGACGAACACACTTAGACCAAAACCTCTGGCACTGTGCTCACATGATCCCTTCCCCTTCTGGTCAATTTCAAAAATGGTGACTGTAAATAAGAGAAGGAAAGCTGACAGTGAGGGCCACCGCTTCCAGGACAGGTGGAAAGTGGAATATTTCTTCACTGAAATACGGAATCACTGTGTTTGTCTGATGTGCCAAGCGACTGTGGCTGTTTATAAGGAATTTAATGTCAAGAGACACTACCAGTCGAGACATAGCACATACGATAAGCTAACAGGGTGCGACCGCAGTGAAAAGTTGAAGCAACTTGAAGCTGTTTTAATGTCACAACAGCGATTTTTCACAAGAGCCCATGAGTCAAATGAAAATGCCACAAGGGTGAGCTATGAGGTGGCAACGTTAATTGCTAAAAATTGCAAATCTTTTGCTGAGGGTGACTTTATCAAAGAATGCGTTATGAAAATGGTTGAGAATATCTGTCCAGAGAAGAAGCAAGAGTTTGCCAACATTTGCCTGGCTCGTAACACCGTAGCACGGAGAATTGAAGAGATTTCATCAGATATTAAGAGACAGTTGACAGTTGACATCCAAAGGAGTGGATTTTGACTTCTTTTCAATAGCCTGTGATGAAAGCACGGACCTATCTGACACAGCTCAATTGCTGATTTTTATGAGAGGGGTGGACGATGAAATGAATGTGACTGAAAAGCTACTTGACCTCCAGAGCCTTATGGACCAAACAAGAGGAAAAGATTTATTTGTTTCTGTTAGTTCCGCCATAGATGACATGAAACTGCCTTGGAACAAAGTTACTGGGATTATTACTGATGGGGCACCTGCCATGGCTGGTGAACGAAGTGGATTATCAACCCTAATCTGTAACAAGGTGATCAAAGAAGGAGGCAAAGCTATTAAACTCTATTGTATCATTCATCAACAAGTTCTCTGTGCTAAACATCTCAAATATGATCATGTTATGAAACCGGTGCTAAAGACTATTAATTTTATTCGCTCGAAAGCCCTGTGCCACCGCTAGTTTAAACAGTTTCTACTGGACATCCAGGCTGAATACGAAGATGTTTTATATCACAACGATGTAAGATGGCTCAGTCGGGGGTCTGCACTGCAGCGTTTCTACTCTCTCAGAAAGGAAATCGGAGAATTCTTGGAAACAAAGGGACAACCAATGCGAGAACTATCCGATCCTATTTGGCTGGCTGATTTGGGGTTTCTAGTTGACATAACAAAGCATCTGAATGTACTGAACACGAGTCTTCAGGGGAAAGATGCAGCGGTGAACCAGCTTTATTCACACCTCAAAGCCTTTGGAACAAAGCTGCAACTTTTCATAAGGCAGTTGTCACAAACACAGCCCAATACCATACATTTTTCAGCGTTGCAGGAAATAATGAACAGTTTTCCACAGGACAATATCAGTGCGCAAACGATCAGGTATGCAGCAGACATCGCATCTCTGGCTGGGGAGCTTAAATGGCGCTTTCAGGATTTTGCAGCTATTGAAAAGGAGATCAGCCTTTTTTCCTCTCCATTCTCTGTTGACCCCGATGATGCTCCAGATCAGCTGCAGCTCAAGCTCATTGAGCAGCATTGTGACAGCGAGTTATGCAGCCGTCACCAACAGCTCTCTCTTGTGAACTTTTACCGCCAATTGGATAAGAGCCAGTTTCAAGAGATTCGAACATTGACTAAGAAAATGCTGAGCCTGTTTGGCTCAACATATATGTGTGAGAAGACATTCTCTGCTATGACCTTTAACAAGAACCGCGTGAGGACAAGACTAAGTGACTCTCACCTGTGTGACATTTTGCGCATCAAAACCACTGCCTTAGAACCAGACCTAGCCTATGTGCTGCAGTCCAGATCTCAGTTTCACCCTTCACATTAGTGCAGGCAAGTTTTTTTTTTCAACTGAGATGAATACATTGTAAAATCTCAGTTAATGTCAGTTGGTCTAAATCAGTTATAAATATATTTGGTCACAACATGTATACTTGGTGTTATGTTCCTGTTCATATTTTTTGAACTTAAAAGTTGACAGACAACCTTTATTACCAATAATATGTAATGTACTTTATAATGTTCCTGACATATATTTCAGCTTCCTGGATTTTTTTTCATCTGGCCTTCAGATATGAAAGGCAGAGTGATTTAACACCTGTTTAGATTTGTCATCCCTGTGACAAAATGAAAAGTATGCCGTTTGCAATAAACTTTGCATAAAATAGTTAATTTGCATTTAATTTTAATGGTTAAAAGAATGTCAGGCAAAATGGTCGGCCCTCACGCATGTTCACTTCATCAAATCTGGCCCTCTTTGAAAAAAGTTTGGACACCCCTGGCATAGAGAGTACATTTATTAAGTCTGCAGATGATACCAATCTTTGAAGGATAGTATTATAATTCAAAATGATTTGAGAAAACTGGAGAAATGATCTAAGGTAAACAGGATGAAATTCAATTAGGAGAAATGCAAAGTACTCCACTTAGGAAGAAAGAATCAATTATACCAATACAAAATGGGAAATGACTAACTAGGAAGGAGTACTGAAGAAAGGTATCTAGGGGTCAAAATAGATCACAAGCAAAATGTGAGTCAACAGTGTAACGCTGTTACGAAAAAAGTAAATCATTCTGGGATGTATTAGCAGGAGTGTTGTAAGCAAGACACGAGAAGTCATTCTTCTGCTTTACTCTGTGCTGCTTAGGCCTCAGCTGGAGTATTATGTCCTATTCTGAGTGCCATAATTCAGGATAGATGTGGACAGATTCAAAATAATCCAGAGAAGAGCAACAAAAATTATTAAAGTTCTAGAAAACATGATCTATGTGGGAAGAACAAAAGAATTTTTTTATTTAATCTGGAAAAGGAAGACTGAAAGGGGACTTGATAATAGTTTTCAAGGACCTAAAAGGTTATTACAAGGAGGAGAGAGAAAAATCATTCTCTTTAACCTCTAATGATAGGACAAGGAGCAATGGGTTTAAATTTCTGCAAGGAAGTAGCAATTTAGGAAAAATGTCCTGTCAGGATGGTTAATCACTGAAATAAATTGCAGGACGGGCTGGGAAATCTCCATAATTGGAGATTTTTAAGAACAGGTTAGAAAACACCTGTCAGGGATGGCCTATATGGTGCTTGGTGCTGCCATGAGTGCAGAGGACTGGACTTGCTGACCTCCAGGTTACTTTCAGTTCTGATTCTATGGTACTTTATGTTGCTGGTGAAATGGCCTGCAAAGTACCAGTTAGAATCTTATCCCACTTTGTTTTTCTAACTGTAAAAATATGAATATCAAAAGTCAGAGCAATGAAGAATATCTGGATTGAAGATCTGAAATTAGGCAAAAAGAAATATAGCTGTGTATTACAATATTCTTGTAAATGGCTTGTAACTTTCTCAGGAGTTCAATAATTCATGAAGAACTGACTGAATCTTTGATCAGAACTACTACAAACCCTAGGAAGACATTCTACAAGAGTTGTAGGCAGTTTGAATTACAGAACTATTTTATAAGAGTTAATTTAGAAGTGATAGCATTTCAAACAACTGTCATTTTCTGGTGATTCAGACATAGTCAGAGTATTCCATTTAAGTGTAAAATAAGAGAAACAAGTCAAAATGAAACATAAGTCAAGGAGATATCTGTGTTCAAGAGCTCATTAAAAAGGAAAGACTGAAAGATTAAAAATTGAAAACTAAATAGTAGTCAGACTTGGAACAAAAGTACTACACCTTTCTAAACACGGATCATTCTGACATAAATTTTGCAGATCATGTTCAGCAAAATTAATTTGCACACTGCTTTGTTTAACTTACTATTGAAATCAGACCAAAATAATTGCTTTCTTTACCCTGAGTCTCAATAATTGGCAGTATCTCAATTAACTCTACATTCTTCAGTAAAGAAAGAGGAGGTCATGTGGTCAAAGAACATGACTAGAAACCAGGATACTTAGGTTAGCATAGCAACTGTGTTATGGGTATCTGAAAGGTTGAAGAGACATCACAGACCTGAAAGCAGAACTTAACCAAAATGATTTGTCATACACCAACTCTAGTAAAAGCGGAGTCAATTAAAAAAACACACACATATATAGGTCCATAGACCTAAAATTAACTGAAGAACACATTTTTTCCATTAAATTATCCAGTAATGTAACGGAAATAGTAGACTTTTTATATAGGCACATCAGAACCGATTAGTTTCACAAACTGTCATTGGAATGATCATACTGATCTCCAATATTTTTGCAATAGTATTGATTATATAAACCCAAAGACAAATTATTCAATATAAAATAAGCGGTCCCTGTCCCCAATAAGAAACCATTTAGAGTCAAATACTAATCAAACCAAACAATCAAGAGATACAGCCTGACCCTAAAGTATCTCTCTCTCTCTCTCTCTCTCTCTCTCTCATGTAATTATAGTTGCTAGTTTGAGTACCTAGTAGAACAGAATAGCAAACACACTGGATTATTAGGTATATACAAGCAAACTCTTCTCAGAGGTAAGTGGTGAAAAGAGCAAAGCTGTCATCAGAGCAGTAGCACATTCAAAAACAGATTGACTGAACCAAAACCACCTGGAAAGCTTGTGTAGCTAAGGAGGCAGCTTATTAATATTCAGCAACAATTAGATTGTTCTCTTTTCCCCTTGTTTTTAATTTTTCCTACTTTAATTCTGAAGCTGCAAACAAGACATTGTTCACTAGACACCACCAGAGGTGAGCAGTTTACACGCTCTGCGGCAATCTTGTGCGTGAGCATCAAACCATGTAAAGTTCTCGGGAGATACAAAAACCCCTCATTAAACCCTACAGGAACTGATGAAAGAAATGGCATTATTAAACAATTTGCATTTAGATGCAAGTTAGGCACAGAGCTAGAAGCTGCTTCTTTTTTCTAGTTACAGGGACTTCAATTTTTGTTCTTTTTCGACAGAAACTGGTTATTTATTGTTTTTATTCAAGTGAGTCCTGACATGACAAGCCCTAGACATCTCATTGTCCCACTGCTACAGGGAAGGAGACAGTCCCACACAATGTGAACACTATTTGAAATATCGGTGATTGCCTTCTTCCCACCCTAGAAGGCAAATGAGAAGAGGAAGGAAACAACTGGGGGGCAATATTGCTCCCTATTGCTGGAAAGACTCCAAGAGGTATAACAATACAGACCAATACAAAAATACTTGGCAAATTTCCTTACATGGATCTGCCAAAGAAAATCCATTGTAACCTGCAATAATGCGGCTAATGTAGGCTTGGGTCTCTCTTGAACAAAGACATCCCGCCCACCAAGTTAGTTCTGTTAAATTATATGGTGTCTTAACAGTATGGCTATTAATCAGTTAGGGATGCAGTTGAAACCACAAAATCATTTCTCCCACAACTAAAAGATGGATATAAATCCCACAAAAGACTAGACTGCTTCTTATTCTTTGATGGGCAATCAATGTTTTAGAGTTAAAATGCAGATACTCATAAGTAAATAGAGCTTTGTTATCTTCTCAATTATGTTCTCTGCCGCAGCTAAGCAAGATACTGGTCTCCCAACAGTATATTTATAGGAGCTTTGTGCAAAGGGCAGGAAAGGATGGAATAAAAATTAGAAATAGAAACATTTAAATTGGAATTTAATTTCCATAGTGATTTAATTGGCATAGCTATTACTCTTCTAGTTTTAGATTCTCTGGTGGGAAATGCAATCCTGCTCTAAAACACAGTCTATATGATGTTCAGAGTAAAAAGAAAATAAATCATATTTGTCTTATATTCATTAACAAAGAAAGCTAGCTCACACTTTCTGTCCATCTCCAGCAGCTTATAGAATTCTTGCCTCATTCAGTATTGCTCCGCCACATCCAATGTTTCTTCTCAGTTGTTATTCCATCCTCCCCTAGAATTGGGTGAGATAAGACACATTAGTTCACATTAATGCCATCCTCTTCAAACAAGACTACATTTATATGAAGTAAGAACCTTGTCCACATGGGGATTACAGAGGAGCACTTTGATATAAACTGTTATTTACACCATTGTAGTGGGATAAAGTAGACAAACCCTAATGCAGGGGTGAGGAACCTTTTTTGGATCAGGGACCACTGACCTACAGAAAAATCAGTAGGGGTACGTCTATACTGCCACCTTAGTTCGAATGAGGGTGGCTAATGTAGTCATTCAAACTTGCAAACGAAGCCCGGGATTTAAATATCCCAGGCTTCATTTGCATGTTCCCGGGCGCCGCCATTTTTAAATGCCCCGTAGTTCGAACTCCCTGCCCGCGGCTACACGCGGCACGGGCTAGGTAGCTTGAATTAAAGCTCCTAATTCGAACTACCGTTACTCCTCCTGCAATGAGGAGTAATGGTAGTTCAAATTAGGAGCTTTAATTCTAACTACCTAGCCCGTGTCGCGTGTAGCTGCGGGCAGGGAGTTCGAACTACGGGGCATTTAAAAATGGCGGCGCCCGGGAACATGCAAATGAAGCCTGGGATATTTAAATCCCGGGCTTCGTTTGCAAGTTCGAATGACTACATTAGCCACCCTAGTTCAAACTAGGGTGGCTAGTGTAGACATACCCTAAGGGATCATACGTAAGTGAGAAGCACACAAAAAAAATTACCTCTCACTGGCATTGTCCCCAAGTGAAAAAGGGGGGGGGGGGAGGAAAGAGAGAAACCTCACTAATGCAACTTGGGGGGCCAGAGTTCCCCTTGCACACCAGCCCTGTGGGGAAGCCATCAAGGCTAAGGGATTCCCCATAGAGCCAGATTAACTCTTTTGGCAGTCCAAGACTAGTAGATTTTGTGGGGCACCCTAGGCTCTTAGGTGGGTCCAAAATGAGGAGTTCAAGGTGCAGACTGGGCCTGCCAGAGAGGGCTGGTGGTAGAGTGTGGTGTTTGGGTAGAAGGTAGGATGCAAGAGCAGGCTGAGGGTGTGGGGTCTAAACAGGAGGAAGGGTGAAGAAGCAGGTTGAGGGTTTTAGAGATCTGGGCAGGAGATATGGTGTAGAAGCTGGTTGGGATGGTGCAGATTCTTGGCGGGAGGTAGGGTTCCAAAGCGGGCTAAGGGTGAGAGTGTGAGGTCCAGAAAGGAGAATGCCAAAGAGAAAGTGATCAGACAACATGTCAACTTAAAATGGATGGCTATTTTGTCATTGTACATGGAAAAAGCTTTAGAGAGTTAATTGGACAGATTTGTTTCTTGTTTCACAAGAATTTGAATTTTGTGCCTTCCTTCATTTCCTAGATTAAACTTTTGTATACAATCCTAGCTCCCATGTTACAATTATTAGTTGTATCTCCGCTCCTTTCAGTCTCTACCACGGTAGTCCTCCTATTTGATTTGGCCTAAGATCCAGTGGCAATAAAAATTAGAGTGCACTAGGGGATCCAGCATGTAAAAACAGCATCCCAGAGAAAAATATATGCTTATGTGTTGATTATATACTTGTATTAACGACCATCCCCCTTCAAATCATCCCAACATATTACAAGCTGCTGAATTGTTTGAGAAAATCTCAGGGTACAAAATTAATTGGCACAAGATGAAGGCTCTCAGTATCTCTTGAGAGGTGCATAGTTAGCTTGACAGTCTTGTAGTATTGTTTGTTGGCAGCAGATGGAAATCATTCTACCTAGGAATAAAAAGAGTCAAAATTAATTCCATCCCATTGATAGCAGGCCCTTCTCCTGTCCCTTTGGGGCAGAATTAATGTATTAAAGATTAATGTCCTCTCATGATCTTTATTTGTCCTTGTAACATCCCGCCCCGTGGGCAATTAGTCACGTTCAGCTGTCACACTTAGTCTCTAGGTTACCGATCGGGGTGGAGGGGGACCTGGGCCCACCCCCTCTCCAGGTCCCAGCCCAGGACCCTAAGGGTGGGCGTCTTAAATGCACCGCCCAACCGGGGGTGCTACGGCCGCAACTCACCAGTCCCCGGGGATTTCCAACCCCGTCCTGGGCTACTTCCTCCGACCCCTGCGGTCCTGTCCTGCCACACTTGGTCCGGCGGGGCGCCGGGTGGCAGTCACCCTCGCCGGCTGCGTCGTTCTCCTGCTGTCGGTCCTGGAGCACCGTCCGGTACCGCCGCGTCCTCCGCTCTCCTCACCGGCCGTCTCGCCACCCAGGCTGGCTGCCATCTCTCCCCTCTCTGCACCGGCCGCCTCGTCAACCGGGCGGGCCACCGTCTCTCCCCCCGGGCTCCTGGCTACCTGGCTTTTGAATCCAGCGCCCCTGGCTTGGGACGCCGGCACATGCGCCTCGGGCCGCCGGCAGCTGCCGGGGCTGAGGCGCCGGGGAAGCAGAGCCACTCCGGCTCTTCGGCGGCAGTTCCCTGCGGCGCCCAATTGCGGGGCGCGGGGTTGGGGCTCGTGATCCCTGCCGCCCCGTCACACCCCCCCCTTTGGTCTCTTGCCTTTCTCCCTTCGACCTCACTTTCTTGTTCACCTTTTCTTGAAAAAAAGTCTGCGTTGTTGTGCTTCCGCCCGGGGCGGTGCGCCACTTCAAACCTGTGGGGTTGTAAAGTTAAATACCACCTCGATATTCGGGGGTTTGTCTCTTTCATTGACTGTAACCACTTAAGGGGGGCATGGTCAGTTATTAGTTTGAACGAACCCCCCAGTAAGTAGTACCGGAGGGATTCAATCGCCCACTTAACCGCTAAGGCCTCCTTCTCAATAGTGGCATAAGCCTTCTCCCGGGGAAACAGTTTTCGACTTAGATATAAAATGGGGTGTTCTTCCCCGTTCCATTCCTGGCTCAAGACCGCTCCTAGGCCCACGGCGGAGGCGTCCGTCTGGACTATAAATTCTTCTGCGAAATCTGGCTGTGTTAACACCGGCGCACCCATTAAGGCGGTCCGCAGTCTGTTAAAAGCTCTTTCTGTTTCTTCCGTGCGTATCACCCTTTTCGGCCAGTCTGCCCGCGTCAGGTCCATAAGGGGAGCTTCTATGGTCGCGAAATGTGGGATGAATCTTCGATAGTATCCGGCCAAGCCTAAAAATTGTCGCACCTGCTTCTTGGTTGTCGGGAACGTATAGTCCGCCAGGGCTTTCACCTTGTCCATTAGGGGTCTTATCTTTCCTCTTCCGACAGTATATCCGAGATATGTGACCTCTTGTTGGCCTATATGGCACTTGCCAGGATTGGCCGTGAACCCAGCGTCCCGCAAAGCCCCCAGCACCGCTCGCAGTTGGCATATATGGTCCCCCCAGCTCTGGCTATATATGACTATGTCATCGATATAAGCCGCCGCGTAGTCTTGGTCTTGGTGGCCTCGTAAGATTCTGTCCATTAATCTCTGAAATGTGGCGGCTGCCCCATGGAGGCCGAATGGCATGGTCTTAAACTGGAACAGCCCGAACGGGGTCGAGAAGGCTGTTTTTTCCTTGGAGGTTGGCGTCAGCGGGATCTGCCAGTACCCCTTGGTTAAATCTAAGGTTGAGATATAGCTAGCCTGTCCCAGTCTATCTAACAGCTCATCCACGCGGGCCATGGGGTACGCGTCGAACTGGGATATTGCGTTTACCTTTCGAAAATCCACACAAAACCGGAGGGACCCGTCCGGCTTCGGGACCAGCACAATGGCGCTTCTCCACTCGCTTCACGACTCTTCAATCACGCCGAATTGCAGCATCTCTTTCACTTCTTTCCAGACCGTGTCCCAAATCCTCCAGGGAAGGGGTCATAGTGCATCACACACCTTCCCTGGGTTTGTCGCGATGTGATGGTAGGCGACTGAGGTCCTTCCTGGCATCTTAGTGAGGGTGGTGGCGAACTCCCTTGCGATGGCCTCCACTTCTCACCGTTGTGTGGTCGAGAGATCATCTCCCATGCCGGGGTTCACGGTCTCCACTATCCCTCCAGTCCCAGGACCGAGTTCTGGTTCCTCTAGTTCCGTCGCGATCATGAGGGCCTCGCGGGGCTTCCACTTTTTCAGGAGATTGACATGATATATCCGAGTCTTAGTCCTCCTCCCCTCCAGCCGGATCTCATAATCAACGGGCCCGACTCTTCAAGTGACCTCAAAGGGGCCCTGCCAGTGGGCCAGCAGTTTCGACTCCTTTATCGGTAGCAGCAGGAGGACTCGATCCCCGGATTCAAACTCCCTCATTTTGGTGCCTTGGTTGTAAAAGAACGCCTGTCGTTCCTGGGCTTGTTGTAGATTCCTCTTGGCAAAATCTCCCGGTCGTCTTAGCCTCTCTCTTAGCTTTAAAACATAGTTCACTGTGCCCTGGACCCGGGCCTCTTGCGCTTCCCAGGTCTCTTTAACCAGGTCAAGAATGCCCTGCGGCCTCCGTCCGTAGAGTAGCTCGAACAGAGAGAATCCAGTTGAGGCATGCAGTACCTCTCATATGGCGAACAGCAATGCAGGTAGGGCCTTGTCCCATTCTCGGGGTTCCTCGTCCAGGAATTTCCTCAACATCTCCTTCAGGGTCCTGTTAAATCTTTCTACCACCCCGTCCGTCTGGGGGTGGTATACTGAAGTCCGCAGGGTCTTAACCCGTAGTAACCTACATAACTCCTGGATGAGGCGGGATGTTAGGTTGGTTCCCTGGTCAGTCAGGATTTCCTTTGGGATCCCCACTCGGGCGAATATCTTAACCAGCTCCTCCGCAATTGTCACTGCGGTGGTATTCCTTAGAGGGACTGCCTCCGGGTAGCAGGTCGCATAGTCTACCAGGACCATAATGTACTGACAGCCTGACGTGGACTTCTCCACAGGACCCACCAGGTCCAAGCCCACCCGCAAAGGGGATGCCTACCACTGGAAGGGGCACCAAGGGGGCCTTCGGGCACAGCTGTAACCGCATGTGCTGGCAGGTGGGGCAGGACTCGCAGAAGTCCCTGACTGCCTTGTAGATGCCTGGCCAAAAGAACCATTGCACCAGCCGTTGCAGGGTCTTTTCCCGGCCTAAATGTCCGGCCCAGGGGTTCGTGTGGCCCAGCTCCATCACCCTATTGCGGTAGCGGCCTGGTACCAGCAGTTGCCGGACCCACCCCGGCCCCTCTGCCTCCCGTGTCAGGTGGTACAGGCGGTCCCCTTGTACCTCGAAGTGGGGCTCCTGCTGGCTTGCCTCCTCGTCCAATTCGCCCTCCTTCGCCTGTTCCCAGGCCCGTACCAGGGACGGGTCATTCCTTTGTTCTTCGAGGAAGTCATGAGCAGTGACCCAGTCCGGTTTGGCTTCCGTCCCCTCCATTGCTTCCGCTTGCTGTCCGGCACTCGGCAGGTTTTCTGCCTGCAAAATTTGCCAGAAGCCAAGCCAGTCCCGCCCCAGGACCACCGGGTAGGCTAGCTGTGGAGCCAGGGCCACTTGACAGATGCCTTCCTCTCCCCAGCACTGCACCCTCACCCAAGCCGTGGGGTAGGGCCGGACATCCCCATGAATACACCGTACCCAAATTGTGGAGCCGGCAGACTCGGGACTCGGGACTAATTCCGGCCGGACCATCGTCTGCCCGCAACCCTAGTCCACTAAGGCCTGCGCTGGTACCCCTTCCACCAAGACTCTGGTGGTTACTATAGCTCTCCGTTCCGGGTTGGGGCCACCCCCGGTGAGACCCCTTGCCCGAATGAGCAGTCCATGAAGGGGCATTCGCGTTTAAAGTGCCCCTCCTGTCCGCACTCGTAACATCGGGTCCGAGAGGGCGTCCCTTCCGCCGCCCCTCCCCCGCTTCCCTCTGGCCGAGGTACCCCCATTCCCAGGTTTTCTGGGGGTCCTTCCTTTTCCATCTCCGTCACTCGCCTGGCCATCCCTCGCCCTAGGCCCCAGCGCATCTCTCCCTTCTCCGGGCGTGCTCGGCCTCTTGGTGGCCGCTCTGCTTGGACCTCTCGATCCCCTCTCCCGGGGCCTTCTGGCGCCTCCGCCACCATATAATTCTCCACCAGGATGACCGCATCGGTCAGAGCCTGGGGACAATGCCTGCATACCCATTGCTGGGCCCCCGGTGGGAGAATCTGCAGGAATTGTTTGAGCACCACTGTGTCCGTTACCTGTGCGCTATCCCTCCTATCGGGCTCCAGCCATCGCCAGGCTAATTCCCTCAATTTCTACCCCACGGACCGTGGTCGCGCCCCGTGGGGGTATCGCTCCATCCTGAACTTCTGCCTATAGGTCTCTGGCGTGACGCCTACCTGGTCCAATATGACCTCTTTGACCTTATAATATTTCAAGGTGTCCTGCGGGGCCAGGCTCCTGTACGCCAATTGTGCCAGCCCCGTGAGGTAGGGGGTCAAGAGTGTGGCCCAATGGTCCTCGGGCCAACGGGCCGCTATTGCTACCCTCTCGAAAGTTACTAAGTATGCTTCGGGGTCATCTAGCGGTCCCATCTTTGTTAGCCTGATGGGCAGGTGGGCTGCCCCAACGGGCCCCTCGATCCCATCTCCCACCGGCCCGGCTGCTACTCCTCAGCCCACCCCTTGCTGAAGCCATCTGTCCTGATGCTGCGTAATTTCCCTCACTAGCTGGCGCTGCTGTTCTTGGCCCTGTGCGGCCAGCTGTTGTAGCAACTGCACCTGGTGCTGTTGCTGCAACTTCTGCTGTTCGGTGAGCCATTCGAATATTTGGGTGGGGTCCATGACTCTGGCTCTCCTCCCCTTCAGCCCAGGGAGGCGCCCTCTGCCCCTCTTAGGGTTTACCGCCGTTTTGGGCGGCCTCTCTCTCTCTCCAACCTTTTTTTTTTGTGGGTGTACCCCCCCCTTTAGTCTAGGGGTTCACGATCAGTGCCCACATTCTCCACCATTGCCCCGTGGGACCAGGGCAATTAGTCATGTTCAGCTGTCACACTTAGTCTCTAGGTTACCGATCGGGGTAAGGGGGACCTGGGCCCACCCCCTCTCCAGGTCCCAGTCCAGGACCCTATGGGTGGGCGTCTTAAATACACCGCCCAACCGGGGGCACTACAGCCGCAACTCACCGGTTCCCGGGGATTTCCGACCCCGTCCTGGGCTACTTCCTCCGACCCCTGCGGTCCTGTCCTGCCACGCTTGGTCCAGCGGGGCGCCGGGTGGCACTCACCCTCGCCGGCTGCGTCGTTCTCCTGCTGTCGGTCCTGGAGCACCGTCCGGTACCGCCGCATCCTCCGCTCTCCGCACCGGCCGTCTCGCCACCCAGGCAGGCCGCCATCTCTCCCCTCTCTGCACCAGCCGCCTCGTCAACCGGGCGGGCCACCGTCTCTCCCCCCGGGCTCCTGGCTACCCGGCTTTTGAAACCGGCGCCCCTGGCGTGGGACGCCGGCGCATGCGCCTCGGGCCGCCGGCAGCTCCCGGGGCTCGGGCGCCGGGGAAGCGCCTGCGCCCGCGGCCACCGCCGAGCAGGCGTGGCAGAGCCGCTTTGGCTCTTCGGCGGTAGTTCCCCGTGGCGCCCAAGTGCGGGGCGCGGGGTTGGAGCTCGCGATCCCTGCCGCCCCGTCACAGTCCTTAATTACTTGCCAGGTTCGTATTTGCCCTTCTGTTCCTCCCACCCCCTGAAATTAGCAACATTTTTAATGGGCACTTAAGAACAATTTGCAACTTCTCTATCAGCTTCATGTAGCATGAAGACTTTAATTGACTATTTCTTCCCCGCCTCCCTTTTTTTCCCTTCTCTAACCCCTGTTTATTTGAAACTGGATCTTTAATGACTCCATTCATCTGAAGAGGTGGGTTGTGCTCACAAAGTCTCATGATACCATCTACATGTTTTGTTGGTCTTTAAGGTACTGCAAGACTATTTGTTGGTTTTTAACATTTGTAAAGACCTTATGAAGCAAGG
The DNA here is from genome assembly GCF_052426305.1 of Pelodiscus sinensis. Taxonomy (NCBI): domain Eukaryota; kingdom Metazoa; phylum Chordata; order Testudines; family Trionychidae; genus Pelodiscus; species Pelodiscus sinensis. The sequence continues at coordinate 30,616,174 of NC_143058.1, read as the reverse complement.
GCAACAAGCCTTGATCATTCTTTGAAATGCAACATAACAGCTAACCCCACTGACACTCCAGATCTCCTGCTGGGCTGTATGTGGATGTGGCACCAGAATCAGTGCTAACCGCAGAGGCCTATTGTTTCCCTCAGGAGAAATCTGTTACAATTTTGGCTATTAGGAAAGCCTGATGTGTGGTTGCTTCTAAGTTTAAAGTCATCCCTTATTGCATCTGCAGACTTTAATGTGGGATAATGCCACACAGACCTGTTCTATTAGCTGACTGGATTAAAAAAGGGATTTTGAGCATACATCACATAACTGAAAGTGAGTCCTTCATGCCCTTTCCTTAGGGAGAACTCCCACTAGGCCCAAAGAAGAGATGGCAATATCTTCAATGTACACATGCTCTGCAACACCAATTTGGTTTCAATGCTTTAGCAGCACTGGACCCCCCCAAGGGGTTACACTGTCCATTTAGGTCATTGTCTGGTCTATATTCAAACCTTAATCAGGCACATTGTCAACCATAGGTGACAACATCACAAAGAATTGGGAACATGAGCCGTCAGTCTCCCTTACCAATATTCAGCAGAATCAGATTTGTTCCAACATGCAATATTGCTAGGTAGATTTGGAGTTAAGGTGGATCCAGAAGAGTTTTTGGAGGCTTCATTATACTCCAGAGAGAGAGTTTTCAGTCTGGAGCAGCCAGCTCTGGCAAATTCTGGTATTGTAATGAAGCAAGTGATAACTCATACCATATGCTTTGGGACTGTCCTGTGATGAGTCCTTTTTGGACAGAGGTAAAAATTCAGACCAATATCTTCCTTTGCGACAGGGATGAACTGCAGGCTCTGCATGTAATTGTAGGCCTAACTAGTCTGTCTTGGGAAACCAAAATCCTTTGAAAAACTGTTTGGGTAGAGCACCAATCATAACCAAACATGTAATTCTAAACAATGGTGGCAATCCCAAGTGTGTCAAAGAATGTGCTTTGACTTGAGGTGCCTGGTGGCAATGGAACAAAAGGTTTTGCAACTAAAACAGTCAAGATTAGTTTATAGATATATATCCCCATTTTGGAAATTACTGCAATACTCAGTTATATTCCTCAATGGATAACCTTGTTTGTTGTACCCATCCAGGAAACGAGAATCCCTCCCATCTCATCAATCCTACTCCTCATTCTCTCTTGCCCTCAACCCCCATAATTTCTCTTCTATTCTCTTTTACTTACGTTTCACACTTTTTTTGTTCTCTTTTTACTCCTAATACACATTTCACACGCACACCTTTTATGCCTCTTTTGAAAGGAATAATTCTGGAGATGATTTTATGATCCTATTTTACAAAGAATCCCAAACTTGAGCTGAATAACAAAATTACTATTATGAAATAATTGTACTGGCAAACCTCTTTAACCAGTCAAAAGTACCTTTGTTTTACTATTCTTTGCCCTTTGTATTGAGGAAGTTTGGTCTTACCTGTTCTGTTGTGAAATCTAACATTAGCTCTCTGCTCCAGACAGATTAAATAGTTTTCTTTTCTATTATTTATGTTAATTTTGTTAAAGCTTGCAAAAATTTAAAAAAATGTTTTTTAAAAATTATTTTTTCCCAACATATGTTCTAGTAAAGGGAAATGAAGCTAATGGGCCTCTGTGAAACTAGCCAGCAAACATTATCAGAGCATGTTCATGGGGAAATTGTATTGACTTGAAAATAGTTAGCATTTCAGCCACTCTAAGAAACAGAATGTTGTTTTATGTTAAGAGTCTCACATCTTAAAGCATGATTATAGCACCGCCATGTGTACTCAGGCATGAACACTTGACTAGCAATTAACTCACATTAAAGAGAGTGAATGTTGCCCAGGACATTAAATGCATTTTGCCTTTATTTTGGAAATTATACCATTTTCTCCCCCCAGCCTCTACTCCCACCAAAATATTCCCTACTATCCTCTGAAAAGCTGGCAGATGGAACTCAATTTCAGATTTCATTTAAAGCAAGGCAGCCGCCAGCACCATATTGGTTTCCCAGTAATGTGCAGTGGCATCAGCATCTGGTATAAGCTTAAATTTCAGTCTGGGCAATGTGATTCCTCAGTCACTTGAAGTGACTCAGCTCTTGAGATAATTTATTATGTCATCTCAGGACACACAAGGCAGCAAGCACTGGAAACAAGGGAACAAAATAAATGTAAAGTGAGAACCTGTCATAGAAAATGAGAGGGATGGAGGACAAAGTGACTTAATGGTGTAGCAAACAAAACTATCATCTGGCAAACTCCCCCTCAAGGACTAACCAATGGTTGACAAAGTGCAGAAGGACTACCTGGGGCTAGATTCACACACATCCTGCTGCCTAGTGGAATTCACAACTTTAAACTAGGTGCTCAGACTCTCCATATCATTCATGGGGAGAAAGGGATTCCCAGAAGCCAGCAAGCTAAGCAGGAACCATCTAGGATATCCAGGAGTAACATGCAGAGAAAAGGGGTGGAGCTGAGGGACCTGATCCACAAAGATACCTAGGCTTCTAACTCTCACTGATCTGGGCCTTTGGCATCTGACTGATAGGCCAAAGGGAGATGCCTGTTTCAACTCAGGATTTTCATCAAGAAACCTTCTACCAGTAAAGTGCCTAAACTCAGTCAGCCCTTCCTCACCTAGAACTAGAGAGACCCTCCCAATTGTAGGCAGTACCCCTTCAGTGAAAACACTCACATAAGTTACAAGAAGTATTTCATTCTTGCTCACTTACTCAGGGTCTAATTATTCACCATGTGTGGTGCTGGGAAGAAATTTTCCTCCCATATCAAATTGGCCTTGGGAGGTTTTTTCACCTTCCTTTCTAGTATGTGTCACTTGAGTATCTCTCAAGTCCCTCCTTCTGCAGATGCCTTGGGCACTAGTACACAGTGCTCACTCCTATTCTCTGCCTGTAGCACAGAACACTTGTCTCCTGAGGCCTATAATACTTACTTACTTACTTACTGCCCGTTACGCCAATGGCGCATAGGGCAGCAACAAAGTCCTTCCACTTCTGTCGGTCGCAGGCCAAAGCGCCTATTTATAGGCCTATAATACCTTGGCCTAATTTCAGTCCCTGAGGTTAGTGTGCAGAGGTATGTCTAGACTACATGCCTCTGCCGACAGAGGCATGTAAATTAGACTACCTGACAAAGTCAATGAAGTGGGGATTTAAATATTCTCCTCTTCATTAAAATAAAAATGGTCACCGCACTGTGCTGGATCAGCTGATCGTCAGCACAGCGCGGTAGTCAAGACGCGGATCAGTCGACAGGGAACGCCTTTGTCGACCGCTCCTGTAAACCTCGTTTCATGAGGCATACGGGAGTGGTCGACAAAGGGGTTCCTTGTCGATCGATCTGCGTCTTGGCAGTGAATTCTAAAGTCTCTATAGGTCAAGCTCCTTGCAATCTTCCCTGTTGCTCCACAGTTTCATTGTTTCAGCAGAATGTCATTTTTGTAGGAAATCACAGTTGTGAAAATAAAGGTCAATTTCTCCAGAACATAAGGCCAATCTCATAAACCTTTGAATATCAAGAGACTTGAACTCTACTATGTATTTACTGGGTATCCAGTGCACGGAGCAAAGAACAGGGGGTGAAAAGTTCTCTGTACTTGCATGTTTTCAGTCACTTACAACTGGAATACTGTTGCCATGGATGCCACTAAATGTATGTAGATTGCTGGTTTCTATCATCTTTTAGCCTTTCAATAGTTTTGCACATTATATCTGGAAGTGAAAGTACAGCTCAGATTAAACTGAGTGGCCTAGATGATAGCTAAAAGTCAGCCATTTGCAAATGCATATTTACTTTCAATTGTAAACCCTATGATACTTTAATTGCTTAAATTGCTCATTAGTAAATCATGATATCAGCAAATAAATACATATTTCGACTTGCTTACTACTGAGTTAAACATATGCTGTGTACACAGGATAACATACCTTGTTAAGCTAATTACGTGGTACATCAGTAATTGCATCATATATTTCTTAGTCTTGCAAGCAGACCTTCCGATCAAGACAACAAACTTCAGAAATACGCTCAGATCATCACATAAAAGCTTTTTCATCTGGTGCTATCGTCTACACTAGCAGGGCTATAAATTCTAATATGCAACAGTATATCATACCCTAACTGGCCTGTGTGAACCTAGTGGTGCCTTGGGCCCTGCATCCCCCTAGCGATGACCCTAGGCAGTGACACCATACCCAGCAGAGCAAAACTGAGGATGGCATGGTATATTGTCATCCTCAGTTCTGTGCTGCTGCCTGCAAAGCTGGGCCCTCAGACAGCAGCCACCATACTCCAGCTAGGAAAGCAGCAGTACAGAAATAAGGTTGCATGGTATAGCATTGCCAACCTTACTTCTGTGCTGCTGGTGGGACACTGCTTCAGAGCTGTTGCCTGGCTAACAGTCTGTCTTCCCAGCTCTGAAGGCAGCATAGAAGGAAGGGTATCAATACTGCATCCCCCTTAAAATAACCTTGACACCTTTGCAATTCCCTTTTGGTTCAGAACCCCCAATTTGAGAAACACTGTTCTCCCCCATAAAATCTGTACAGTATAGGTTAAAAGCACATAGAAGACTGGTTTTGGGCGGCAGGGGGAACCAGATTTCATGTATTTATGGTGGTGAGTGTGGTAATGCCCTAGCTATAGCTGCATGCCTGTTAGCCAGGCGAAAGCAGTTAACTCTTTTCCTTTAGCCTCACAGTACACCCGAGCTTTGTACTAACTAATGCACATCCTATTGTGACTTATTGCTATAATAGAGCTGTCCCCAAAATAACTATCCTCAGCTAATCAAAACCACTATTAGAGAAGAAGCACACTGATTTGAGACCTCCAGTGATGGCAGCATTGCCAGATATCCTGAGGCACTGACAGGACAATGTCACCAGCTGAGACACACTGATTAACATGCTTGCCCCAGCTGGCTTCCTATGAAGGTCACATTTCCACTGAGGAATAGATGATTTAGAGCACACTTGCAAACCTTGGATGGGTTACATTTACAAGACAGGTGCTTCTGTTCCTTAGCAATGGAGGCATCTCACTTTCTTTGCACATGTATTTATTTATTGGAACAGATGAAATTGCATAATGTTATAAAATAGCGGTGACTTTCTTTTGGCAGCATTTATTTTTTGGAGAGAGGATAAAAGGTGAATTTATTTTGGGGGAGAATGGAAGTTGTGGTTTTGAACATCAAGGGAGGACTTTGGTCAGGAGCACTGGCAACTGATTACCTAAATAAGTGGTAAGTCTCTAAGACACAGGAACCCCTTCACACTAAGGATGTTAAGGATTAGTTGACTATCCGATAAGCAAATGCTTATTGGATAGTCTGTTGACTAGTCAACTACAGTAGTTGATTTCCCTCCCCCCTTGCTGCATCCATCAGATAGAGGAAACCAAGGGGGATGGGAGGACAAGAGGGGGTACTTCAAAGCAGCAGTGCTGCACAGCTTAGCCCAGAATCAGCTGTGCAGTGCTGTCTCATTGAAACGCTGAGGCAGCGCTTCAAAGTGGCAGTGCCGTGTGGAGCCCAGGGTCAGTGGGCTCCATGCAGCATTTCCATGGAGCCTGTGATCAGCTGGGGAGTCCACAGGTTTTGTTAAAATGCCTGGGCTCTGCATGGCATTTTAAATTGGCAGCACAACATGGAGCCCGGCGTCAGTGGGGGACTCAACTCCACGAGAGCGATTCCGCTTTGAAATGCACAAGAGCCACCGCTGAGGACTCTTGTACATTTTGAAACTTTCACGCCCCCGTACAGCGTGGAGTCAGCGGGACCTCCCCCTGGCCCTGGGCTGCACGCAGAGTTACGCATTCCTCCTTTGAACTGTACAAGAGCCCCAGCAGGACGTAACCACTAGTCGAGTAGTCTATGGAAATTCCATCAACTACTCGATTAGTAAGTTAACTGCTAATTAACATCCTTACTTCACACACAGAACTTTAGCCCCTCCTCTCCACAGTTCTGAATTGGAGGATGGGAGATTTTTGCAGCAAGAACCCTGTCTGCATGAGAATTTTTGTGGAGGAGACTGAGATTTACTGAAGGGGTGGAGAGGAAGTCAGGTTGTCAGGGTCATATTGACCATCATGAATGCACCACTCCAGGGAGGTTCAGAGCTGACTGGATAGGAGCTGTTAAGGGGAAAACTTCCTGACTGCACAAGGTACACACACCCCTGTCAATAGGACAAGCTCTCAAAAAGAATGGATATTCAGGGTGCGTTAACACAGCACCCTTAGTTCAAAAAAAAGATATGTAAATTGCAAAGCTTATTTTGATGCTATTTTGAAATTATTTCGTAATTTGGCAATGTCTAGACAGCGCCAAATTTCAAAATTCTCCTTAACCCTCATGGAACAAGGGTTACTGGGATGTCTGAATAAGCCTCCCATTATTTTGAAATAGACGCAGAGTAGCTCTTTCAGGATACTTCCAGTATCCCAAAATAGCTCCGCTGTGTCCCTTAGATGCCCACAACATTTCTTGTAACAAGAGGAGCCTATCCCCAGCTATTTAAAAGATAGAATGTTTTTGATGCTGAAGTCCAGAAAAATCCTTTGGAATGAAGAAATCCAGAGGCAAAGACACTGTCAAATAGCTGGAAGCTGAAGCTAGAGAAATTCAGACAGGGAATAAGATGTAAATATATTTGACAGTGAGGATAATTAACTACTGGAACAGTTTACCAAGGGTTGTGGTGGAGTCTTCATCACTAACCTATTTTAAATGAAGATTTAAAAAAATTTAAAAAAATCTGCTCTATGAAGTATTTGTGGGAGTCTGATGGCTTGTCTTACACAGGAGACCTGACTAAACGATTGCAATGGTCTTTTTTGGCCTTGGAATCGGACATTGAGAAGAATCAGCACTATTTTGATGCCGTATAGGGGAAGTCTGATGGATCCCATGAGCTCAGGCTCCTCAGAGGAGGAAGCATGGCTTTGGGGTGCATGTTATTGAGTAGCTTTCATACAGATTTATGAGGCACATGGCTCTAAAAGAATTTTTCCTGGTGGAGGCCAGTGAGATAGTGAAAGTAGTTAAATTGCATGAAGCTTTAGCACCAACTGTCTCGGCATTGTTTGGTTACTTGCTCTGAATGCTCTTTTGTCAGGTGTCCTAGCATTCCACTTTCTTTGCTGTCTTGTTCAGTTTCTATAATGGACTGCTAAGATGTAGATTGTCACTCTTTTGGTGGAAAGCAGAAAAGTCAACAAGGCTGTTTTGTCCTCCCCCACTCTTTAAACTTTCGCCATTCTCTAGAAAAGCAAATAACTCAAATATAAAGGTGTCAATGAGTTGACACTATATTCATCCATGATCCACTGACATGAGAGGATATACACAGACAGAATAGTGGAACAAATGCACTACAAAGCCACCATCTGCTGCACACATAGAGTAATTTTTATTGAACGGGCATCATAGGTGCGCTTTTTTTCAACTAGCAGAGAAATTCTACATAATGAATACCATCTTTTCTGGACTCAGTGAACTTTCAGTTAAGAGATCAGAATAAACCATTAAACTGTCAGTGAGCGTGCTTTGAGACTTTTTACCAAAAAAATGACCACCTATAAGGCAGTGGTGGACAACCTGTGGCCCACATGCAGTCCATTGGGGTTGTGTGTGAGACCCACAAAACATTGTTTATTGTTGCCCAGTCACAGGGTTGCCAAATTCCACTGGTTTCCAGCCACATAGCTTGCCCTCCCCCCCCCTTTTCTTACAAGTGTTAGTGAAGTGACACATGCATAATAGAAGCTGTTACCTGAGGTGGGTGGTGATTGCACACAACACAGAGCTGTGCACTTCCTTTGCATCTAATCAAAGCACTGGTATAGTTCAACCAGCACACCCTTCGATCCCAGGAGACTGTCTGTTACAATAATCTTGCAGCCCACTGAGATGGAGGGCCGCTCATGTGACCCACTCACTAGTCTAAGTTGCTTATTACTACTACAACATATTTGATCGTGACTGATTTAAACTAAGTTCTTTGAATCTTTCTGAAGGATTTTCCATTGGCCATGTAAAAGTAGAATTTAAAAGAACATTATATATATGCACTTACACACATATATAAAAATATATAGCATAGAACTATGTGACCTCTTAACCAAGGCATCACAAGCATTACATCAGAAGAGTTTCAAGTTTCTTAATAACAAACAAGCCCATTAACTGTATATGATACATAAGCTGGCAAAAATCATTGCAGTGCGTCTTCATCATAGTGTTGAAGTTTTTACTATAATGTTCACTTATCACCTAAATAGGTCAAAATTAACTAGGCCATCAGGTGTTATCATGCAAGATTAAATGTTTCTTGGCCCTAAAAGAGGTGATATATACACATGAAATAGCCTACTGAGGAGCAATCATGTAGCCCAGTAAAGTAATAAAACACTGATTTCAAATTACATCTTACAATTTTTGCTACTACTTACTGTATACTTTGGAGATGAATTATAATCAAGCAGACACCATTATGCTGCCACTAGTGCTAATATACTATGCTTAGTGAAGAAAAGCATTTTCAATAAGCCAGGAAGTGCCCATAAATTTATGCTACTCAAGAGACTTGCTGGAGGTTCTCTCTTATGAAAACTCAAGTAGTGAGCAGCTAAAAATTTATTTAAGCTCCCCATTATTTTGATACTGTAATATAGATTGCATGGATTACTGCAAAAATTCACTTTTGCTCCTATTCTGTCTACCTAAAAGTTTGAAACTAAGACTTGTATTACAAAGATTCTGCATGTCCTCTCTAAAGTAAGGATGTTAACTAACGAGTAATTTACTAGTTGAGTAGTTAATGGAATTTGCGTCTACTAGTCAATAGACACTTCTGCATTCCTCCTTTGAAATGTACAAGAGCCCTGCTGGGTGGAACATGGAACTCCACGTGCAGCCTGGGTGCCATAAGAGCACTTCCACTTTGAAATGCACAGGAGTCCCCAGTGGGGCTCCTGTGCATTTCAAAGCAGAAGCGCCCTCATGGAGCCAGGAGTCAGGGGAGGACTCAAGAGTCCCCTGCTGACCCCGGGCTCCATGCTGCGCTGCCGCTTTGAAATGCCATGTGGAGCCTGGGGTCTTCTCAGCTGACCCTGGACTGTGCACAGCCTTTCCGCAGAACTTGGAATCAGCTGCAGGCTCCGCACACTTTGGAATTTTTAATACAGATGTATTCATTAATTGAAGGCACATTTGCAAACCAATTGAGTGCTATACAAATAAGAACAATTTTGACTACATTTTATTAGTAGGTGTTTGGATCTTAAACTATTTTCTGTTTAATGTAAAAAAGAGGAAAAAATCTAACGCTACTTGTACATGTGTAGGCTGATATATTGAATTCAGATCTTTTCATGGTAAGTGTTTAATATGTTAGAAAATAGGCACACCCTTATATGCAAAACAATACATTTTAAAAGTGTAGTCAACTTTAATCATGGATTTGTTTAAATCTAGTCAAATAGAACTGCTGATTTATACATTTTGTAGGAGATTAATTTTTCAAGTTATATAAATTAACTTGTAATCTGGAAATGAATCTCGCATACTTTTCACAAGAGTTTGATACTCTAATCCAGTGGTCCCCAACCTTTTGGGGCTGCCAGGTGCTTGGGGGCGGGGCTATTCACACACCGGGCACTCAGGGGCAGAGCCGCCCATGCACCGCACTCCCAGGGCCGGTGCCGCTCCTGTGCCATGTGCCCAGGGGCGGGGATGTCCATACGCCGCATGCCCAGGAGTCAGCAGCACCTATGCGCCGTGCGCCTGGGGCTGGCACCGCTCCTGTGCTGCGTGCCCAGGGGCAGGGATGCCCATACGCCGTGCGCCCGGGGCCGGCTCAGCCCATGCACCCAGGGGCAGGGCCACCCATGTGCTGTGCGCCCCGGGCTGGCGCTGCCCCTTTGCTGTGCTCCCAGGGGAGGAGCCGGCCCCAATCACTCAGCGGGCACACAGAAGTGGCCCGGCAGGCGCCATGGCACCCACGGGCACCGCGTTGAGAACCACTGCTCTAATCATCTTTACAAACATGTTACAGAACACATCCAATATACATCATCTTAAAGCAACATAAAAGACAAATGAAATTCCAACAATTATGCAACTGTATTTTAACTTTGATAAATTCTTGATCCTTTTAAGAGATCCACAAAGATACAAAAAGCCATAAAAATAACTCCTACAGTTCTTTACTGAAAACACCCTACTACAGATACTGGAACTGATTTTATGTATCTATTTACTATGTAAAAATATGAAGAAATATTGTCTATATTCTAAAGCACAAAGTGAAGAAGTTTCCACAATTTCATAGTGAAAAATTTGGCATATGCAGTAGCTGCAGCATATAGCTGCATTACTCCCAAGTAAAAAACACTATCAGGTCATTTAGGCACAAGATCTGGGTTATTTACAAAACAAGGGGGAGTAGTTTATAAAAGCTAATATGAAGTGAAAAATTTTGATTAAAAAAATCTAATGAAATATTTAAATAAAGGGTTTTCTACAGTGTTGTAAACAAGTATCGTGTAAATGCTGGCAAGCCAGAGTATAAAATTGACTAGACAATGAAAGTCAATTTAGTTTTCACTGTCTAGACCAAGTACAAGTTAAATAGCATGTTTAGTTAAAAAAATGTAGTAGCCTTTATTAGCAACACTTTACATGTTAAATAGGATTAAATTAATCAGTATCATGTTATGAAGCCACTGGGCTACCGTATTCTGTAGTATTAGTATTCTTACCAGTACTTCCAGCTATCAGAAAGGAATAAAAAGTGTCATCCAAGGGGTTTAAATTTTTTTCAATTTGTAAATATATTTTTTTTAAATGAAAAATTCACATTTTGCCAATAACCATATAGCATTTCTCCCTCCTCTCACTCAATGCAAGTCAGGCAAACATCCTATAAGTAAAAAACCCAAAGATTTGTCTATAAATCTGAAGCATACAGTGAATGTCAGACACTTCTATTTGAGATGTAAAATATCATTCCACAGTGTTGTAAAAACAAAAGCAGACTGGACAGTTTATAGTAGTTCCTGTGTATAACTTGAACTGCTGTAGATCACCATCAAACCAGTGTAGGATTCAAATGAGACACCATACTATTGTGAGAGCTGCCACAATGCCATTCAGTATTGCCATACTATAGCCCATGTGGAAGGAATGCCCCGTCAGTCTCCTGGAGAGAAAAACAAAATGGTAATTAATACAACAAAAGAGTAAGAATGAGAACTCTCAAAATTACTCAGTGTATATTAAAGCCTTTATGGTTCTAAAAGTAACAACTATTTAAGAGGATTGGAAAGCAACATAATGGATTTTCAGGGGATTGGGACTATCAGAAGCAAATAAGATTTTGTTGGGCTCAGTTAATTTCTGCCCATATTCACAAAAAACCTCATACAACTAGCATATTTGTTTACCTCTCTATTCATATGACAGAACTGACTGGTCATGAAGTCTAAAATATCCCTAATTTTAAGAGGAGAATATCCTGGGGTGGGGGTGGAGGGAGAGCAGGGGAGGAGGAGTTTGTTACATAAAAAGTGTCCCTAAACAATAAACAGAAGGCAAAACTGGGATAAGCGGAATTGTATTGAAAGATATTCTAGGAGTTCCAGGAGACATCAGCATATTAAGAATTCACCAAACTGTCTTTACCCAAGAACACTTTATACATCATTGGTGGTATTTTTCAGTACATCATACAAATCCCATCTTTTTGTTCGACCAAAGGAGGGGGAAGAAAATTTGAATTAAACTGTTTTCTCACCATATTTTATAACAAGTCTATGAATCCCTTTCCACCATACTTTTCTGGCCAGCAATAGTATGCTTGAATACAAGCTTTGCATATCATCACCAGATCTCTATTTTCCACAATTTTGTAGCTGCAGATTTTGCCACAAAAACTTAAGCTTTCACTTAAAATTGTATGGTTCTGAAGTTAGCACTGCCAAGTTTCATGTGAAAGGCTAACAGTCTACAGACTGAAAGAGTAGCTTGGAGGTATGAAAGTGTTAAGACAAGACAAATAAGGACAAACTGAAAAACTAGACAAGGTAAAATGAAAATGTTTTACTGGTTATGCCCAGTTAATCTGTGTATTCCTCTCCATGGGACTCTGGCCTTGTCTACACTACTAAGTTTTGTTGCCAAAATCTGACTTTTGGCCACAAAACAGTCAAAGCAATACAGTTGGTGTCAGGAAAAATGCCCAATTTTGGCACCAACAAACTTCGACCCTTAAGACTTTTCGCCTCCCTTTACTGTGAGCAAAGAGCCAGTGTTCACACTGCTATTTATCAACAGAACTACCTTCCACAAGTATCCCACAATGCCTGCCCAAACGCTCTGCTCAGTAGGCATGCACTCCTTCCCTTTCAAAGCTCCAGGAAGCATTAAGACAGCCGAGCATGTTGCTCCCTTAGGGGAACAAAGGACACATCATTGGTCCGCTCCTGTTCTGCCCTGCACTAGGAACACGGGGCAAGCAGACTGCTGTTGCAGGAGTTGGGGGGAAAACTGATGAGCTGTTTTGACATTCTTAGGTATAGAGAGTTCACAGAGCGACTTCTCATGTGGTTCCAGGCAGCTGAGGAGGCTGTGGGAGAACTGAGGTTCCAAGATGCACAGCAATCAGCTCCGCCTTCCCACAACACTGCACTGTGGGATAATACTGGCAAGTGCATTGCTCACATTCAATGGGGCTTCCGGAGTGAACATGTTTTGTTAGAGGGAGCAAGTGTGAACACTCTGTGGTGATTTTTGTTTTATCAGTCAACATAAGTTTTGTTGAGAAAACGTGATAAAGTAGACAATGCCTCATTGAAAGGTACTGGTCAGTAGATCTGTTGGTAGTTAAAAGTTCTTTGGATGGAATTAGTGGTTTACCATCTACCATGATCATTGTGGCTGGCATAATAGTTCTCATTAGATTGTGTGCATTTGATGACATCATCCCTTACCCAAATCCCAGTGTTTACAGCCATTTCTTATCCCTCATTAGGTGCCAACAGATGGAAGTTTCCTACCAGCATACACAAGCCTTTAGCTTTTCCCCAGCAGACAAAATATGTTATGAGTTAGAGTAAAAATTCTTTCACAAGTAACAATAAAAATGTAAACATTTGAACAGAGAAAAAAATTGAAACATTTCAAAAGCGGTTCAGCAATACAAGGCATATGGCCCACAAATATGAAGAACCACAAATATGAAGAACTCTCAATTTTGAACTTATTGCAGAAATCGCAACATGCCTTGGAAAAAAGCAGCCTAGGTACACAATTGAGGTGCAGCATTCTAGAGAGTAGCATGGAATAATTAAAATATAATACGATTTATTTAGAGACTTAGAATACACTTAAGCATTTAGAAGTGCGATGTTAAAGCCTTTGCAAAGTCTTTAGTACAACACGCAGCAACGGTTCTATTTTAACTTGAAAAAAATGCATGGCTGCATCAGGGTAAAGTATTTGAATTTAATATCTCAGAACTGAGTCACTTTTCTTTTCTAATTGAACCAAGTCACAGATCAATCTTCAATTCATTATATTTTCTGAAGACTATTTCAGGAAGAAAAACTTGGGAGATTTTTTTTTTTTTTTTATGAACAGTTTCATGTTGCAGAGTCCACTGTAAAAAAAGCAAACAAAGCCTGCATAGTCGATCAAATGCTTTCCAAAGTTCCGCTGCAGAGTAATACAAAGCAAAAGATGCAAGGATGACAAATTGTAAGTATATTAAAAGAATGCTGACTCTGCACAGTAACAAACTGTGAATTAAGGTTGCCATGCACAAGTTTAACAGTAACCACCCTTGCACTTGTATTATATTGTGTAATGGGAGGGTACTGTATTTTGTATGGCACAGCAGAGCGTAATACCTCAGTCACTGCTATTTATACATGTAGTCACAATTAGGTGATAGAGGTACAGCCAATCTCCTTTCTGTTCTTGCAGAGTATGTGTCTCAGGTCTTAAGCCTCTTACCATTACCTGCCTCAGAGTGGAATTTTACAATTCTACTCAGACTGGGATTTGAATACACTATAAAGGATGTTAAATATCCATTAATTGAATAGTCGATGCACTTTGCATTGATTAGTCAATAGGACGCCTCCGCCTTTGAGGCGTAGCAACAGGCCTAGGGTTATTGCTACACTTCAAAGGTGAAAGTGCTGTGTGGAGCTTGACATCAGTGGGGGACTCCGCTGACCCTGGGCTCCGTGCGGTGCTGCAGCTTCAAAATGCCATGAGGAGCCTAATGCTGGGCTCCCCATGGTGTTTCAAAGCAGCAGCGCTGCATGGAGCCCGGGGTCAGTGGAGGAGTCCCCAGCTGATCCCAGGCTCCATGCAGGGCTGCTGCTTGAAATGCCACGTGCAGCCTGGGGACAACCCAGCTGGTGCATGCGGTGTTTCAAAGCAGCAGCGCCATGTGGAGCCTGGGGGCTGGCCCCAGGCTTCACGCGGTGCTGCTGCTTCGAAGTACCCCTTTTCTTTCCCCCAACTTGCTGCCTCAGGGATAAAGCAACTAATGGGTCAACTATCCAATAAGCATTTGCTTATTGGATAGTTGACTAGTCCTTCACATCCCTAATGCACTGTCTTCTGTATTATCACCACCCATTACCACACAGGTCCACCTCTGAGCACTTACTTGATTCTTTGGGAACCTGTGAACATTCATATTAACTACCAGCATTCTTAAAATACAGTATAAACAAAATGCAGTAGAAACAAATTAGACAATATGGGCTAGAGAGAATGACTAGTTCAGTGGTTACAATACTTACCTGGAAGGCTCAGGTTTCAGTCCCTGCTCCAATTATCAGTTAGTTTGTTTTTTAAGTTAAACAGTGGAATAGCTTCAATATGAGACACTGAGATCCATCGTAATCATACAACCTAGAACACTGAGATCCATCGTAATCATACAACCAATGGCCCAGTGATTATGGCACTCACCTTGGAAGACCTGGTAAGTCCCTGCTCCAAGTCCAGCAGAACTGGGATTTGACTGTGGGTCCCCCAAATGCAAAGGATATGGGCTCTAACTGGGCTACTGAGTATAAGAGAACTGGAACAACCCCCCACCCCTACACACACACACCTGTTTTTCTTGAAAAAGAGCTGATCTGGCTTAGATATCTACCTCCACAAAAGGGCTCCTGGCAGTGAATGCAAAGCTGTTAAATACCTCCTTAAAGCACAGAGATAGGCAATTAACACCTTTTAAGGCAGTAGTCTCCAACCTTTTTACACCCAAGATCACTTTTTAAATGACAGAAAAAGCCAGGATCTACTGCCCCGCCCCTTCCTTGAAGCCCCACCCTCTCTATTCTCCTCCTCTCCATCACTTGCTATCACCAACCCTTATACTGCTGCTTTCCCCCCCCCCCCAATTCTTCTGTAGGAAGAAGTTTTTCCAACATTTGGCCTATCTAGACCGGACCAAATATCAGAAAAACCCCTTCTTTTGGAAGCCCCCTTATTCCTCGTGGAAAGAGGCATATAGGGGTTACCGAAAGATCATGTTTGCTCTTCCATTAAACGAAGCGGAAGAACAAACGCATCCCTGGATGCGGAAGAGTTTCTGGGATCTCCAGAATCCTGAAAAACTGCTGCAGTCTAGTCGTACCCTCGCTGGGTTGAGACGGATGTGTAGGCTCCGGGGTGGGAATGAGGGATTTGGGTGTGGGAAGGGGTAAGAGGTGCAAGCTCTGGGAAGAAATTTGGATGCAGGAGGAGGTGGATAAGGGGACGCTGGCTCGGCGAGAGGGCTCCAGGCTGGGATCAGATGTAGGGTTAGGGTACTAAGCAAGCCACAGACTTCTGGATGTGAGGGTTCAGGAATTTGGGTTGGGGTATACGAGGGGCTCAGGGCAGGGGGTTCCAGTGTATGATAGGCTCAGATGTAGGGTCTGGGGGAAAGGGGAGTACAGAGAGTGTTATGATGCCGTGGCCAGATGGGGGCTTGGCTGGCCAGGCTTCATTTTTAAATAAAATACTACGTCAAACACAAAAAGTTTCTGCATTGTCTTTATTTATAAGAAGGGCAGGGAACCTGTTTGAGTCAGGGGTCACTGACCCACAGAAAAGTCAGTTGGGGCCACACAAGTGAGGTGCAAAAAACCCCCTCCAAAAAAACCTCCTCCAAGCCCCCCCCCCCAAAGCTTCACTAATGTGGCCCCAACTGTGTTGGTGGGAGCAGGCGACATAGTACTGGGGAAGGGTGCCAGTGGGGACAGGGTTCTACAGCAGGGGACAGAGTGCCAGTTGGGACAGGGTGCTGGTGGGGACAGGTTTCTGTAGGTGGGGAGTGGGAAGAAGGGGCAGGGGTGCCAGTGGGGGGAGGGAATCTCCTGCACCTGCCTCCTCCCAGCATTCCCCCCCCCCCGAGGGAAGCCAGCGCACACCTCCCCCGGGCCCGATTCTCCCCCCCTCCCCCAAACAGCATTGGAAAATCCCCGCGCATGCCTGCCCCGGGGCTGACTCACCACTCCTGCAGCGCAGGGAAGCAGCCCTTTCATAGTTCCGAAGTTTAATTGAATGCAAGCCCATACTATATAGAAGTGTTCTTAAATCTTCCAACAATGCCCCTGCTAGCTCATTCTGCAGGAAAAACTAACCAGAGACTTTCCTGATGTGTATGAAGTTTAAGCTGCTACAGTAAAACCAAAAACAAAAACAGCCAAACCTGATTAAAGTCAGAACATTTTTTTTCCCCTCCAACTGTTGGGTAGGCATGAACAATAGGAGAGGTATACTAGAATGATTTATTTTGAAGGAATACCCCAAAAGGGAGAGAGAATACAAAGGCAGCAGTAAAGGCTCTCCTTCATACAGCTGCTAAAAATTTCCAAATGTAAACACCTACCACTAAAATCATCAGAAAGTGAGCCATATATCAAGATCACAAACACCACCAGAATAGAAGTTCCACCATGCTCTATTAGGAAGGAACTTGGGATGATGAGGAATAAGCATGCAAACAGGAGAACATAAAAGTCAAGAAAAGAAGAGACCTCAGAACAATCTATGAACAGCAGGGCACATCAGAAAGTATAATGCACAAACTACTAGGCCTGGTCAGAACATTGGAAGAGTTTCTTTGGTTGGGCTGAGGTGGGAAGACTCCAGCAGGAACCATCCCTCAATGACTACCACTGCTTTAATTGATGACTTATCCAGAGCCCCACTAGCCACCTTTGGATATCTGAGCATGCTTACAGCATTGGCTATTGCTGGGGTTCTTTCAAATTGTGTAGGTATGTGCGATAATGTAACTTAAAAACGAACAAGATTTTATTTGTAACCATGCTTGCTGTCACTGCTTCTTTGCATGTTCCCGGATGTCTCCTAAACAAAGAGAACCATAAATGTTAACTTTCACCCTACTAATCTGAAACCTGCAGCACCAAGGAGCCAAGCCGTCTCCCTAAGGAAAAACACGGAACTATCCAGTCCATTTTAAATAGAGATTACAGGCTTTATGCTTAGATTTCTGATATTCAAGCATCAGGTACATTTTTCTATCCCACTTTATGAGCATGTGCACAGAGGCAAGAGATTGGACAAGTGTGCGAGTGTGTTTAAGACAGACACATGAAAGAAGTGGATGAAGAAATTTTTTGCTGGAAGAGATGCAGCATATATGCTGCATTGCATCACAGAATTTCATCTGAGGATAGTGTTCAGTACTAAGGACTTCAAAACACCTTAACCCAAATACTTGGCAGAGCCCTCACCTTTACTGGTGTTGGCACAGACAACTTCAGAGGTGGAGAGCCTTGACTCACTGCAGCGAAGTGAGAGCCCTTATCACACACCCACACTGAGATCAGATGAAATTTTTAAAAGGCATATGTTCAGAGGCAACAGGCCCTGTTGCTGTTACTCTCACAAGTTTCCCTCTATTCCCTTTTAAGTATCCTCCTGTGTCCTGGAGATAAACTGTTGGAAATAAAGCATAAAACCCACATGGTGACTGAAACACCAAAAGTAAGCAGAGTGCTGAACTTCTAGAAGGACTGTCATGAAGGGTAACGACATTTCTGAACTATGCTAATACAATAAGTAGCTCATCACAGGCAATAAATGTTTATTTAAAAATGGATGGATTAGAGTACTTGTTACTTCTTACAATGCAAAAGGAGAAGCATTACAAAAGCTTTAATCACATATAAGTGTTTAAAACAATAAAGATGAAAAAGTGTGCAATGTGCTTCAATAATTTTTAGTTCTGACATGTTTTATAAAAGTTTGGATGCAGAGACAATAATAAGGCTGCATTTTTGATGAACAGTGCCAAATTCAAGCAGGTGTTCCAAGAAATCAGTTGCACAGTGCCAAGTATTAATTTCCCATGTGACACCATATGGATTGCCAGTCTGGTCTGCACATTTGAATACCAGAGAAAACACATCAGACAAAAAAAGCTCTGAGGTAATGAAAAGTAAGTTTCTTATATTCAATAGAAATTTCATAAATATCTACTATTTCCATCACTAGTTAAGATGAAAGACTAAAGCTGATTTTTAAAATAATTTCAGAAGTTTTTTCTGTTCAATATGAATAAGTTTAACAGTGAACATATAGAAGAGTGCTTACTTATTTCAAACTGATTACAGAAAATTATGTTTTCCATTCATCTATTATTCCACACTCTGGAGGTAATTCCCTAGTGTAATTAAACATTTTGAGGACATCAGATTTTACTGATAGTATTTTCAGCAATGGTAATGAAATACTCTTTTCAGATACAGAACATTAATAATAAAAACACTTGCCTATATATGGAAACATTCTCCCAAGCTGCTAATTTTGTGCAGTCTCCATCCGGTTAAGGGTTAAATGTTCAAGAGACTCAGACCTGTTCAACACTGGGATTTTAGAAATTTGACCTAATGCAGCTAAGATTAAGCTGAACAATGAGTAAACATCACCAAGCCAATTACATCGATTTTAAGGACCTTTAAAGTAAATTTCAATACTCTAGCTTTTCACAAGTAGTAACACTGAAGTCAACTTTCCATGGACAACTTCACAGTAGCGGAGATGCAGCACTGTGAAAGTTGAGGTTTCTGGAATCTGGAAGGTGTCCCGCTGGGACTGCTCTGACTTCAACTTTCAATTTTACTGCTTTCCCGGTAAACAGGAAAAGCCCTGGGAAAATTTGAATTTCATTTCCTGTGTGGTCAGCAGACCGTAAAGCAGGCAACACACCTGAGCATGAGTGGCCAAAGTTGCAGAGGAGCACCAGAACGGAGCATACAAGAGATCCTGTACCTCACGGCTATATGGGGAGACCCACCTGTTCTTGCAGAACTATAAACCAACAAAAGAAACGCAAATATTTATGCCAAGATTGTAAAGGGCATGGAGGAGAATGGAAGTATGCCAGGGATGCTAAGCAGTGCTGCGTATAAATTAAGAGCTGAGGCAGTCATACCAGAAGGCAAAGCAGGCAAAGGGACAGTCTGAATCATCACCACAAACATACAGCTTCTATGAGTAGCTGCATGTGA